>NW_022196900.1:76690776-76699061 GCF_008632895.1 Mastomys coucha | reverse complement strand
TCTCTCTCTCTCTCTCTCACACACACACACACACACACACACACACACACACACACACACACCCATATGGGACAAGTCTGGCTTTAAATGTTGCCTCCTCACCTCAGCATACCAATGACTGTTCTCCAATTGCAGTTTTCCAAATCTTTAGCATACCTCCTTAATGGATTCTTTTCCCCAGAAGTGACTTTTTGTTAGGTCAGCTGTCACAGTCTAATGGTATCTGACAATATGTTGTGGTCAGGTTGGGGATGCAGCCAGGTTGGTAGAATTCCCTCATAGTAGGCATGGATCCCTGGGGTTTGATCTCCAGTACTACATACACTGGCTGTGGTGGTACATACCTGGGATCTAAGCACTTGGGAGGTGGAGGCCAAAGGATCAGAAGTCCAAAGTTGTCCTCAGCTACTTAGCAAGTTTTAGGCCAGCTTGGGCTACCTCAGCTCCTGTCATGAGACTATTGATGCTCTGTTTTCTTGTTAACTGAAGCTGAATGTCTAGTTTGTTTGTTTGTTTGTTTGTTTGTTTGTATTTTTGAGACAGGGTTTCTCTGTGTAGCTCTGGCTGTCCTGGAACTCACTCTGTAGACCAGGCTGACCTCAAACTCAGAAATCCGCCTGCCTCTGCCTCCCAAGTGCTGGGACTAAAGGCGTGCGCCACTACTACCGGGCTGAATGTCTAGTTTTTAAAAGTCAGGCAAATTTAGACTTGAATTAGGCCTTTGTGCAGGTTAATCCTGTTTCGCATGAAAAAGGTAGATGTAATTCTAAGTCACCAGAGTAAGATGAAGTGTTAGTGAAAGTAGAGAGTCGAGTGCCGAGTAGATGTACCATGATGGAGTCCGGATGCCCGATCGTGTTTCATCTGAAATTTAGATCATCTTGGGAGTACCTGAGAATACATCCAGGTTCAGTGACTTGCTTGGAGGGCCGCAGGACTCAGCATGTTGTAGTACTTATGGCTAAGACTGGTTAGAACACGAGGACGTGACCCCGTGCAGTGACGCATGCCTTTAATCCCCGCACTCAGGACGTAGAGGCAGTTGGAACTTTGAATTTTAGGCTAGCCTGGTCTATAGAGCCAGTTCTAGGACAGCCAGGGCTACAACAGAGAAACTGTCTCAAACAACTAAAACAACAACAATAACAAAAAACCCAAAAGAAACAAACAAAACAAACCCACCAATGAAGGATGTGGTTCAAAATTAGCAGAGGGTACAGGAGGTGTGACTGCAGCAAGGAGATGCTAGTTGTTCAGAGTCCACTCCAGGGGGCACCAGAGAGTTACACTAACTCTCTACATTTCTAACGTCAGTGATCGCGTGGTCATTCACATGATGCACTGTCTTCTAGGGAAGATCATCAGAGACTCACATAGGCACCTCTACCTAGCAGAGACCAGATCCAGATTCCAGGGTGAAAGTGGGTGCTCATCACAGACCATGTACTTGCACGGTCTGGGCACAGTGAACCTCTCTGATCACTCAGAGTTATTGGTGTGAGAGCCGAGGCCACTCTGTAAGCAGTCTCAGGCATTTAACATTGCATGTTAAATTCCAAATATTTAGGAATTTTTTCCACTGAAAAGGCTCTGGTCAACTTGGATTGAGTCTTGGCCGAGACCTGGTTTCTGGTCTGAGATCAACAGAATGGGCCTGAGATTGCATTAGCGTCCAATTAGGGGCTTCCATATTCTTAGTAAATTGAACTTACACATGGGGTTCCTGCCTCTCTGGTTGCTGTCTCTTCAGCTCTGTGAGGGACATGGGGCTTGGTTAGGAGCCGTGCGATGTGCTTCATGAAACCGAGTGTCTGTGTTTCCTTTCCAGGTGTTATCTTGCTGTTTTTCTCTCCGTTCCCGCTCACCGCCTTTTACTGCCTGACTTGGTCACTGTCCTACATCTTCTCCCCTGAAGCCCTGTGGGGCAAAGGAGTTTGTACTAAGCAATAGCGAGAGGAAGCCATATTGTCACCAGTCCTGCTGACTCTGTGGGCTGTACGCTTAGCATCCTGGACCAAGACCTGCCCGTTCTCATTAAAGCTTTCGGATGCCTGTGTTGTCATATGCTCGGTGGGTGCACTCTCTCTTGTCCTGAATTACATCCGCCCACGGTGGGCCAGAAACCTGTGCTGCTTTCTCCTTGTTGAGAGTTCAGACTCCTTTTGGGTAGTACTTTAGTCAGTCATATAGGATAAACTTTTGTTTCCAAGCTAAGTTTTAGGCTGAAACTCAAACACAGCCTTGGATACATGAGACTTTATCTCAAAAAAATTGATTGCCAGCCTAAATGTATCACTGGTGTATTAGTCAAGAACAGAGTTGGCAGGAAGACTGTCTGTCTGTCTGTCTGTCTGTCTGTCTATCTATCTATCTATCTATCTATCTATCTATATATATATATATATATATCAATAAAGGGGGGTTGAGTGGCTCCTACCCAATCCCCTGTCCTTCACATGTCCCTCACAGAGCTGAAGAAGCAGCAACAAGAGAGACAGGAACCCCATGTTAAGTAATCCAACAATGGCTGTCTACCAACAGAAAGTCCAAGAATCTGGCTTCTAAGATCTCATTCTGTATGTTTCTTTTCTAAATTCTAAAACACTAAACTCTACTCAGATGCCAGTTTGTCTTTTAAAATTCAAACAAGACAGAAATACTGCATGCAATTACATTGTATTCTAAAGTTGCACCTTAGGGAGAATGACCAGGGAGATTCTGTCTTCAGGTGGGACATCAGGACTGTTGGCTAATTCTGCCATCCCCCACACGGTGGCGCCAGAGCTCCTTTGCATCATGTGTGCCTTTGAAGTCTGGCGAGCCGAGTGTGGAACAACTGGGGCTCAGCTGTCAGCTCACCATTCAGTGCCTTATTTCCTAGAGAGGAGGTTTTCTGAGATTCCTCCTGGGCTTTAGCCCAGGGACAGAGGTAAAGGACGCCATGAAAGCACGCTGAGCACATGAATGAAGCCAGGGAGCCTAGGCAGGTCTCTGGTCTGAATCCAGATGGCAGTGATTGCCCTCCCAGAGCACTACTGCTCCATTCTGGGTGGAGTCCTGTGTTGGAACCCTCCTGCTTTTGTACTCTGGTCCTGACTGAAATGTTTAATCTTTATAAGCCCATATCCTCATCTATAGCATGGAAGATTTACTTCCCCCCACAGGAAGACAAACACACAAGCTAGGGTGGTTCCGACTGGGTTTTCTTGAACCCACTGAGTGTGCCTGTCACTTCAAGAGAAAGTTCTGTTGCCAGGGTGAGAGTAAGGGGTTGTGTGTTTGAGGTGCTGCAGAGGCAGCACAGCAGTTCAAAGCCCTGGCTCCTGTGACAGAGGAGCTAAGTTTTGTTTCCAGCCTCAACAGGTCGTGCTCAACTATGTGTGGCCCCCTTCGTCCCACACCCTATGGCCTCATACATACATGCAAATACTTTGAGTACATTTGTTTGTTTGTTTGTTTTATTTTTAGAGACAAGGTTTCTCTGAGTAACCCTAGCTGTCCTGGAACTCACTCTGTAGACCAGGCTGGCCTCGAACTCAAAAATCCACCTGCCTCTGCCTCCCAAGTGCTGGGATTAAAGGTGCGTGCCACCACAGCCTGGCCTTGAGTACATTTTTTTTTTTAAATGTGAGCTTTCATATGCAAACTGGAATTTTGGAAAATTTAAAATACAACTGTGAGCTTAATTCCTTACTAATGCTCAAACATTTTCCAACGGAATCAGCAGGGTATAAAGTAATATGTAATTTTCTCTAGTTTTTTGCTTTGTTTTTAGGATGAAATGTTCAAAAGTTTATTGTCATAAATACCACTTACATTCTCTGGGTTGTCAGGCTTCATAAATGAGGTTTTTATTGTTGTTGTTTTTGGCAATTTCCCCCCTAGATTCTTGAATTTATCATTTAATTGGATCTCTATTGTGAAAGATAGATAAAAGGAATAATTTAACAACTCTTAAATTTTGAAAAAGTATTTAAAAAAAAAAGACTTTTAGTTTTATCCAGGCATGGTACCACATGCCCTAAATCCCAGCACTTGCTCAGTGTTGCAGTGACCCTGCTGTGAACGTTGATTTGAATTATACCCCTGAAATCCATGTCTAGGCGGAGACAACTGTATGCCTCTACCCCTAAGAAGCAGCTGGGTGATGGGTGTTTGGTTTCTAAGGGACCAGTCTGAACTGAACATTCCCTTCAGAAACCTGACTTCAGGCCTGGTATAGCAGCCCCAAGATGAAAACCAAGTACCTAGACTTCTCTCACAAAGCTACTGTTAGCACACTGCAGTCATGGGGGTGTGTGTGTGTGTGTGTGTGTGTGTGTGTGTGGTGTTTCCTAGCTTCCCACCCCTCACCCCTGGCTAGTAGGCTCAAATGGGAGTAAAGAGCCACATATATCTATGTGTGTACTGGACCCCCGTGATCAGCAGGGCCTACAACATTAGAAGCAGGCATATTCCTTTTTTCTACCACCTGGTCATGTAGGAGGGAATATACTCTCTGCTTTCTTTTGAGGGGCAAAAAGGGAAGGAAGAAAGGAAGGGAGGAAGGGAAGGGAGAGAGGGAGGGCAGGAAAGAAGGAAGAGAGGGAAGGAAAGGAGAGAAAGAAGGAAGCAAGGATGGACAGGGAAAGGGTTTACGGTCTTCCCTGTCCATTGTCACACAGACACATCAGTAACAGTGGGAAGTGGCTCCCAGTGCATACACTACCTCATTGCCACCATAGCTTATAAAGAGCACAGGTACCTTTTTAAAGTTTACAGGGACTCAGGTCAAAGTTAGTGCACAGCTGTGCTGTTTTCTGAGCACCTACTGTGTGGCAGATGAAGTTGAGATGTGGTTCTTTCCATCTTACTGACTCAGGTGAAGCAGATGCAGTAAACATCCCTCCTTAAGACATGAAGACTGGCTGGGCAGTGGTGGCGCACACCTTTAATCCTGGCACTTGAGAGGCTGAGGCAGGTGAATTTCTGAGTTCCAGACCAGCCTGGTCTACAGGAGTGAGTTCCAGGACAGCCAGGGCTACACAGAGAAACCCTGTCTCGAAAAACCAAAAACCAAAACCAAAAAACAAAACAAAACAAAACAAAAAACCAAAAAAAACATGAAGACTGTGGCACAGGAAGCCAAGTGACTTGCCCAAGGTCACCCGACAAGTCCTGACATGGGCGCTTCTCAGTGATGACTGACCCAGTATGATAGCTAGCTTCCCAGTCCTCCAGCAAACTCCAAAGACCTGGCCCTCCATCCTCTTCAGCCTTCTGTAGTAATTCCCTGGCTCTGTCATTCCAGTGAGAACGGCCTCTCACCTGTCTGTTCCCTGCATTCTACTCTCTGGTCTCTTCCAGGATATTTCTAGCTCAGTTTCAACCACAGAAATTATAACCCATGAGCCTTAGACACCAGCCAGTTCTCATTTACTGAGGCAGGGTCTCACCATGTAGCCCAGGCTGGCCCTGAACTCCCAGTCCTCTTGCTCTAGGCTCCCAAGTGCTGGGACTACAGGTGTGTGCCCACACCTCGTCACTTACTTATTTTTCACAGCTTAGACTAGGCTGTCGTTATAATTCGTGCCGTGGGAACACGAACCTCCCTGCTCTTCTTAGCTGCTGAGCAAAGCCCTAGTACATTTCCTCACGACTCTCCATCTCCTGCACCTCCCTCCAAGGCCAACCAGGGCTGGAGAGCACTGGCCAGCGCTGCTTGGTGTCTAGAGTCTGCTCATCACCAGTGAAGCCTCACTGCGGCCCAGCTGTTGCCCATGCTTCCATTCTCTGTAGATCTAGACCACTGTCTCACACCCTCCCCCCCAAGCCTCCATCACCCCCCCTTTCCACTTTCACCCTGCTTCTTGTTCCCCAGAGGACCTCCATACTGTCTTACCAAATCCACCAACTCCTGTATTCTTTCCCCTGGAGAAACTAATGAGCTGTCCTTATTCCAAAGGCAAAGCCACCACCATTCCTCCTCCTCTTCCTTGTGTCTGTGTATGTGTCTGTGTTTGAGACAGGGTGTCACTTTGTAGCTTTGGCTAGCCTGGAACTTTCTATGTAGAACAGGCTGATGTCAAAGAGGTATTGGCTTGCCTCTGCCTCTTGAGTGCTGGGATTTAAGGGTGTGTGCTACATCATGCCCAGTTCTGACTTTGTGTGTGTGTGTGTGTGTGTGTGTGTGTGTGTGTGTGTGTGAGTGTGGTACCCAAAGAGGCCAGAAAATGATGAATGTCCTGGAGCTGGAGTTTCAGGTGGTTGGGAACTGGGAACTGAACCTAGGTCCTCTGTAAGAGCAGCCAGTGCTCCTAACCGCTGAGTCATTTCTCCAGTCCCATCTACTCCATTCTTTGTCCCACTTTCTGTGAGTAGGCATTCCCTCTAAAGCAAGAACAAATGAACATTTTTGTATTTTATTATTTTTAGGGAAGACACACAGTTTCACAAGAAACAATGTTTTTCGAAAACAATAGAAAAAACATCTTTTTGAAAAATCCACTGTCCTAGATGAAAAGTCTACCCAGCAAGCACTGGGCCAATTCTGAAAGTAGACACCAGTGTGGTGGAAGTTGCCTATAGGAAATTCAGTGCCGAGGTCTCCACAGGTCTTGATTAGTTCTCTAAGGCTCCAATGGGCCAGCTCAGTGGAACAGTGGGAATGAGTTCACAGACAAGGGCGCCAGTCCCTCTGGCTGGGTTGCAGGCTGGCTCACTCCCCAGGCGGCTGCATCTGCTTACAGAACTCATCAAACTGCTGCTGCTCCAGCTCTGTCATGACTCTGTTGAGAGCATAGATCTGAATAGAGAAGCAGATATATTAGCAATGGAAGCAGCTGTAGCTACAACTGTATCAGGAGGGCCTGGTGGGCAGTGACCAGGACAGGACGGCAGCTTCCATCCAGGGACAGAGGAGAGAGCACAATGAGGCATGGGGGCTTGGTCTTTATGAATGGTACCTGACGGCTATGAGGGAATAGCATAGGATCAGTTCTGGGAACTGCAAGTGTGTTAATGTGGAGTACATACAGGGGAGCTGGGGAGCTGAAAAAGACAAGAGTGTCTAGGCCTCAATGCTACTCCAGGGAGTCTGGAATTTCACCTGCAGATCTAGAAAGCAGCAGACATTGGTATGCAGGGACAGCCTAACTACCTGTGCTTTGTAAAAGATGTCTGGAGGCCAGTAGGGGTGGTGGTGGATGGAAGGATTATCAGCCACTTAGGGGGCATTTGTAGTAGTTCAGGGAGGAGGCAGTGGGAGCATGACCTGGCACAGGTCATGTACTAGGGAGAAAATCTTGAAAACACTCTGACCCCCATATATGTGCTATGACACACACATAAATGTAGTTCCGGAATAGAGAACCAGTCACAGAATATAGTGTCCACCACCAATTTAAGAAATGGAACTTCGGACCAGAGAAATGGCTCAATGGTTAAGAGCACTTGTTGCTCTTGCAGAGGATCTGGGTTTGGTCCCAACACCCACATGGTGGCTCACAACTGTCTTTAACTTCAGTTCCAGGGGATTCTATGCCCTCTTGTGGCCTCCATGGGGACCAGGCACTCACATGCTGCACAGACATACATACAGGCAAAACACTCATAACAATAAAGCTATCTGAGAGGCACTTGATAGGTGGACCTCTGGGAGTTTGAGGCCATTGGTCTACATAGTTCTAGAATAGCCAGTGATACATAATAGAGCCCCTGTCTCAACAAAACAAAACAGAAAACTTGAAAGGCAAAAGGGGGCCAGAGAGATAGATGGCTCAGCAGTCAGGAGTGCTGCTGCTCTTACAGTGGGGTTCAGTTCCTAGCACCTACGCTCCAGGGATACACACATAAATATACATAAATAACACTTAAAAAAAAATCTTAAAGAAAAAGGCTGGATGTGGTGACTTACACCTTTAATCACAGTACACAGGAGGCAGAGGCAGACAGATCTCTGTGAGTTCAAGGCCAGCTTGGTCTACATAAAGTGTTCTAGGCCAGTCAGGCTTATGAAGAGAGATCCTATCTCAAAACAAACTAAAATGAACTTGAAGCCAGATATAGTAGCACAGGACTAAAAATCCAGAAATATACAAAATGAAGTGACTTTTTGTTATCCTATGAAATACTATTCAGTACACACTACAGAGGTAGTGAGTTCATACAGAACAGCAACGGGATGATTAGCATAAAATTTAAGTAGTCATGTGAACACACACACCACCAGAAGTGGTACTGGGGCTTCCAAGTTACTGGTCTGTTTCCTTCTCCCCCACTCTTCTGTCCTTCCTTCCATTTTTTTT
>NW_022196900.1:76653011-76690766 GCF_008632895.1 Mastomys coucha | reverse complement strand
CTTTTTTGAAACAAGGCCTCACTACGTTACCCAGGCTTGTCTTGAGCTCATCTACTGCAGTCTCCCAAATGCTGGGATTACAGGTGTGTGCTACCGGCCTTGGCTTCAAGTTGAGTTTCTGAGGCTGAGTGGTAGATACGAAGGTGTTTATTCTTCTTTAAACCATACATGATTACATTTATTCTTTATATTTAAAGAGCATAAAAGCCTTTGCCTTGTATGTTTGATCTTGCCAGCCTTTGTGATCTGTATGTTACTCTCTGTTCCGGGACTGACATTCTAGCATTGTAGAGACCTCCCAGTCGAAGAGGCATAATGGTAGGAGAGAGGGGAAAGCAAGCGGGGATGGAAAAGGTTTAAGATGTCCAGGGTATCTGAGGCAAGGGGTGAGACTTTGGGTCTGCAAGTCTTAGAGTCACAGCAGTGCTATGATAAGCACAGATAAGCTACTTCAACTCCAGATGAACCTCCAACCCCGCGCATGCCTCTCAGCTCTCCTTCACTGCTAACTTACTGGAAAGACAGCATCTTTACCCCTTCCTTCCTAGGAGATGCTCGCACACTCCTATGGAAGATTCCATTCCATTCCAGGGAACACAAACAAAATAGCAAGACAGCTGTGGGAGAAGCAAATGGCAGACTGGGCTGGGGGGTATGCCTCAGAGGGAGAGCACAGGCACATACAGGCTCTGGGTTCAAGCCCCAACACCAAGAAACAAAACCAAGGTGCCACAAAGAAGCACTGCACTGACCACAGGCCTGCCCTCAGGAACAGCTGGACTCTGGTCACAGCACTTATTTCAGGAGGATTCACAAAGGGTAAAGGACAGACAGTAACACCTGTGTTGGCATTTGCTCACACATGTGCAGGCCTGCCTCAGGCTGACATGAGGAGCTACAGGTGCCAGCTGCTGCCGGCATGGACATCCAGTCTGACATCCCAGTAAGCAAATATGGACACAACCAGCTGGTCCTTCTAAGTCCACGTGGTAAAAGCACACTGGCTGCTTGGAAACGTGGTGACTCCAGGTCATGATCATTGCTGGTTATCAAAGGCCTGCAGCGTGCCAGGCACTGTGGTAAGTGCTTTACCTATGTAATTTCTATTTCAATGCCTCATTTTACCACAGAGGCATCCTTTCCCAGATCACATGAGAAGGATGCACAGAAGGAAGCCAGACAAGTAGATGCTAGTAAGGACAGGAACAACGCCCCCCCCGCCCCCGCCCACATCTAGCTTTCAGTGTGCACAGAACAGTTTGAGGGCGGGAGCTATTTCTTACAGCCCCCTCAAACTGCCCGCTAAAGCACAAAGCAATTAAGAACAACTTGGGTCTCGGTAAAGAAATGGCACATTTGTTCATAGACCGGGAGACTTCTGAAGCTACTATGATTCCTGGAATGCATGCTCTATGAAGGCAGAACTGCTCTCTCTGTCTTGGTGAGGCATGTGTCCATAAACTTCCGCCTACCCACAGCAGCAGCTGGATGTTTATTTAATAAGTGGATCCAATAAACAAAGTTTGACAATATCAACTGTCAGATCAAAAGGAACAAGACATGTCTCGCAAAACAGGATTGCGAGCCTGAGGAGTCCTCTGAAAACCATTTGGCAATGTCTAGGAGAATTGATTGGCACTGGTAATTCCTCTCTCTAGTCGAATACCTGATAGGAATCCTAGCACAGGTGCCAAGGAAGCATCTACAAGGGTTTTGTTTCCCCCACCACAAATGTTTGTAAAAAGTAAAACTGAGTAATTACCACACCCATCAGAGGTGGAATGGGAAGGCGCCTCAATGAGGTGGTCCAGGGCTAGAGAGAGGGCTCAGTGACTCGGAGCTCTTGCTGCTCTCCCAGAGGACCCCTATTCCACACTCAGCACCTGTGCCAAGGTGGCTTATAACCAACCCCCTTAACTCCAGCTCCAGGCATCCGATGGGCTTGTGTGACTTCCAAGGGTCATCTAAAACCACACGCATAATGAAAAATACATCTTTTTTTAAAAAGTTTATAATGTAGACAGTATAAAGAACAAAGAAAACAGATTCTTAAGAGTAACATGACTATCTCTAAAATGCCATGCAAACAAAACATACAGGCACAGGTAATGTATTCATCTATTTGAATGGAAATGCATTAAACAAAAGGGCTTAGCCACAGAGAGGGAGGAAAGGTGTAAGACAAACAGTCAAAGGAGATGGCACAGTTATATGTGGTTTTACTTATCTTAGGAAAATTCTAGGAAAATGCGACACTACTACTAACCACTTACCAGTCTGAGAAGCTGAATACCAGGCATTTCCTGTACTTTAAATTTTCTCAAAACCACACATAACAAAAGAGGCAGAAAAGGCCAGCAAGCTTTTACCTAATACTAAATATTAAAATACTAGTGTCTGGATGTGGTTCGTTAGCGATGTAAACATTTTAAAGCCTTTTATTTTTAAATGATTGTAAGTGTTGAGAGAACAAAGAAGCATACTAGTGGGCTCAAAGCTTGGGCCTTTACACAGTTTATGAGCAGACACTTAAACACCCTGCTGCTGTTGTGGTGGGGTGTGTGTGTGTGTGTGTGCGCGTGCGCGTGCCGCAGCAAGTGTGGAGGTCAGTTTTACGTAGACCTTCTGTTCTTCCACCTCTGTATGCACTGAGGAACAGGCTCAGGTTGTCAGGCTTCCCCAGTGAGAACTTTTACCATCCCGCCCTCCAACTAGCCACTCTGCACCAAATGCACATGTGTACCGGGTCACAGGTCACACTGGCACTTCATGCATTCTCCTCCCACTCTGGTCCCTCTCTCACCCATAGCTGCCTTTTCTCTTTTCATGCATTCCTCAGATCTCTTAACACAAAAGCTCTGTGCCAGGAGTCAACTGGAGACCCCCCGCCCCCAATAGGTTGAGATTCTGACACTGACTCGGTGTATGACTCTGGGCTTCCACTTCACCATTTGGGACCTGAATGGACTCTCTACCTCTGGAGGGACCAATGCCTGGGGACAAGCAGGGACTCCTAGTAAAGTTTCTCTGCTGTTTTTTTTTTTTTTTTCCAGCACCTTCTCCAGCTGGCTCAGGCATACAGAGCTCCCTCTTTAGTCTCACCTCTGCTCTTTGTCTCTGCTTCAGCTCCTGCTGGGCAGATTTCTGTTTAGCCTTCTCCACTCTGAAGGCAGGTTCTTTAACTTTGGATTTTTCTTTCCGGGCAGGTGGATCCATGGTTTAGCTTCTGAATGCTTCTTGGTCACCTCTTACCTGATGGTACAGAAAGAGAACCGCTTTCTAGTCTTTCCCCCAATTCCCAAGCTTGGCAGGTGAGGCTGGGTGCCCTGGAGTCCCACTGCCAGCACCTTGCTGTGCGTTCCCAGTCGAGTTTCCTCACTTCTGGGTCTCAGTTTCCTGCACAATGGGACAGCAGGCATTTCCTGGTGATTTCTCTACCAACCCCGGTTGAGCAGCTGATGAGAAGGCCCGAGTGCTCCAACCCGGGGGCGTACGGGTAGGGCCGGGTCTCAGAGGCCGAGGGGCAAGCCACTCGGTCCATGGCAGCCCCTCTGGCAGCCCCGCCCGCCCGCCTGCCCGCCTGCCCGGCCCCTCCGCAGCAAGATGGCGGCTCGGGGGTCCGCGCGCTTCCTTACCCGGCCTCGGGCTCCCGGCCTCCGCCACGTCCTAGACAAGCCCCCACACGGGGTTCACCCTAACCTCCCCCTTCCGCGGGACCGCAGAGCCCAGCCCGCGTCCCTTGGACTGGGCGGGCCGCGCCGGGGAAGGCGGGGCCGCGGCCGGAGGTATCCCTCCCGCAGAAGGCACTGCGCGCGCGCAGCGAGCACACCTGGGCGTGACCGGACCCTGAGGGGCGGGATCGGAGGCGGAGAGGGCGGGGCTTGGGGCAGGGACATTCTTACAAGTAACCAAAGCTTTTCCTGGCTTCTAGTTTTTGGGACAACTGCAAGGCTTTGAAAGGCAAAATCTGATTCCTGTGGTTGAAATTGGCTAGCACTGGAATTCTGAGCATCAGGTTCTAAATCAAGAAAGTCAGAATTGCTGATTGCTTCCTTCCTGATTTACAAGGTCTATAAGGAGGATTAAATAGGATCCTGTTTGCCACGGTTCTTTGAAAAAAATGATCAGTCTGTCTGCCTCTCTCTCTCCCTCTCCCTCTCTTCCCCTCTCTCTGCCCCCCCCTCTCTCTGCCTTTCTCTCTGTCTCTGTCTCTCTCTTAAAATACAGAGCCCCTAGCCCGGCCTGGTGGTGCACACACCTTTAATTCTAGCACCAAGATAGGGGAGGCACAAGGATCTCTATGAGTTGGAGACCACCCTGGTCTACATGAGTTCCAGGCCAGCCAAAACTACACAGTGAGACTCTGTCTCAACAAAACAAAACAAACAAAACAAATTAAGGGCCCCAAGCATGTGCTAGGCAAGCCCTCTATTACTGAGCTATACCCTTAGCTTGACAGAAATTGTATTAGTTAGGTTTTCCATTGCTGTGAAAAGACAAGGCAACTCTTATAAAGGACAACATTTAATTGGAGCTGGCTTACTGGTTCTGAGGTTCAGTTTATTATCATCATAGCAGGAAGCATGGCAATGTACAGGTAGGCATGGTTCTGGAGGCCAGAAGAGGATATAGAATCCCCTGGAACCGGAGTTAGAGACAGTTGTGAGCTGCCATGTGGGTGCTGGGACCAAACCTTGATCCTCTGCAAGAGCAACAAGTGCTCTTAACCATTGAGCCTTTTCTCTACATCTTGTTCTGAAAGCAAACAGGAAAAGACTGTCTCCCATATGGCTAGGAGAAGTCTCAAAGCCCAGTTCCATAGTGACACACTTCCTTTAACAAGGTCACACCTCTTAACAGTGTCACTCCCTGAACCAAGCATATTCAGACCATCACAGAAATCAGAAATATATTCAGCCAACACCACACACACACACACACACACACACACACACACACAGTGTGGAAGGTGGAAGGAGAGGGAGAAGGAAGAGTGGGAGAAATAGCCCATGGATGATCAACAGGTTGTAAAGTAAAATTTCTAGCTATCATTTTTATTTTATATTAGCAAGAAATGTCTGAAGGAGAAGGAGGAAGAGCCAGAGTAATAACAATAACTACTTCCCTTTGGGGATTCCTATATTCTAGGCAATCCTCTGAGAGCATTGCACTATGAAGTCCCCTGTTCCTCATAAAGACATGTGTACTAATATGATTTCTAAACAGGAACGGGCATGGAGAAGTTGAGTGTCCAGCTGGTAAGTGCTAAACAAGCATTTTAGACAGGGTTCAGAAGACACATTCAGACCTGCTTTTTCATTCCTCTGCCACCCTTAATCCTAGCACTCCAAAGGGAGAGGCAAATGGATTCCTGTGTGTCTAAGGTCAGCCTGGCCTACCTAGCAAATTCCAGACCTGCCAGGGCTACATCCAATGGGAAGCCTACATGGATACTGAGGTGCTTTCTGTCTAAGCATGAGTTGTTAGATTCTTTTCAGAGGCCAGTTCTCCACTAGATCTGAAGACCTTAAAAATGGGGCATAGTCGCCGGACGGTGGTGGCGCATGTCTTTACTCCCAGCACTTGAGAGGCAGAGGCAGGCGGATTTCTGAGTTCGAGGCCAGCCTGGTCTACAGAGTGAGTTCCAGGACAGCCAGGGCTACACAGAGAAACCCTGTCTCGAAAAACCAAAAAAAAAAAAAAAAAAAAAAAAAAAAAAAAAAAAAAAATAGGGCATAGTCACAAGAGTGTGCATGCATGTGCGCATGTGCACACACACATAAACACCCACATCACTACTTTACAAGGTATCAAAATTAGTCAAATTCTTAAGAAACATAAAGTGGGGTGTGGGGGAAGGGGAAGGGAGAGAGGTTGTTCAATGGATATAGAGTTCATTCTGTAAGACAAAACTCTAGAGATTTGATGCATGGCAATGCTAATACTTTTGCATGTAGACTTTAGAATGACTAAAAACGCCACACCTCTAATCCTAGTTACTAGAAAAGCTAAGGCAGGAGAATCACAAGTTGAATGCCAACCTGAGCTACATATAGAGTGATTTCAAGATCAGCCCAGGGCAACTTACTGAGAGCCTGTCTCAAAAAAGTAAGAGAATTGGAGATCTAGCTCAGTGGTAGAGACTGCAAGTTCAATGCTCAGTACCAGAAGAAAGCAAAACATAAAATGGCAAAGTGTTTCTCACCCCAGTTTTTAAAAAATTAACTCCAACCATTTTTTTTTTGTTGTTATAGTTTTTTTCGAGACAGGGTTTCTCTGTATAGCCCTGGCTGTCCTGGAACTCACTCTGTAGACCAGGCTGGCCTCAAACTCAGAAATCTGCCTGCCTCTGCCTCCCAAGTGCTGGGATTAAAGGCGTGCACTACCACCGCCCAGCGACTCCAGCCATTAATTTAAGCAATTTCACTTTTAAGGAGTTATCATAAGTAAATGACCAGAAACAGCTCTGTCTGTAAGGAGGGAGCCTGCAACAACCAGCACCTTATCATCAGAGTTAAGATGAATGAATGGGGGCTGGAGAGATGGCTTAGCGGGTAAGAGCACCGACTGCTCTTCCAGAGGTCCTGAGTTCAAATCCCAGCAACCACCTGGTGGCTCACAACCATCTGTAATGAGGTCTGATGCCCTCTTCTGGTGTGTCTGAAGAGAGCAATGGTGTGCTTATATACAATAAATAAATAAATATCTAAATGAATGAATGGGCTGGTTGTAGTAGCACACACATTTGATCTCAGCACTCAAGAGGCAGAGGAAGGTGGATCTTTGTGAGTTCAAGGACAGCCTGGTTTACAGAGTGAGTTTCAGGACAGCTTGGATTACTCTGGTGGTTGAGATCTGATGCCCTCTTCTGGTGTGTCTGAAGACAACTACAGTGTACTTACATATAACAATAAATAAATCTTAAAAAACAAAAACAAGGGGCTGGTGAGATGGCTCTGTAGGTAAGAGCACTGACTGCTCTTCCAAAGGTCCTGAGCTCAAATCCCAGCAACCACATGGTGGCTCACAACCACCAGTAATGAGATCTCACCGCCCTCTTCTGGTACATCTGGAGACAGCTACAGTGTACTTAATTATAATCATAAATAAATCTTTAAAACAAAAACAAACAGAAGCTATAATAAAATTCAACACAACCATTAAAAAAGCACAGGAGATTTATGACGTAACACAATGCTTTTCAGACAGGCAGATTCCCCAGAGCATGATGACCAGGCAACCCAACCACTTCAGAGGGGCCAGATAATCACAGTATTTTGTTTTATACTTTTAAAACAGGAAGTGGAAGAAGGCACAGCAAAATTAATACATCTTGTTTTAGTAGTAGGGATTATATTTGTCTTGTTTAAGTTTCCCGGTATTGTGAAAGTTTTACAGTGGATATTTATACTTCGACAACCAGGAAAAAGTACGAGAGCCAAGTGCTGGGATGAGTATCTATAATCATAGCACCCAGGAGGACCTCAAGTGTAAGGCCAGCTTGGAGTGCACAAGCAGACTCGGCCTCAAATAAAGAAGAAAAGACAATAAATGTTCTTTAACAGTGCCTCGGGTTTGGGGAGGTGTTCAGGAAACCATGGCTGTTTAGCTGGAAGTCCAGATGTCTGTCGATTAACCCCTTAAAGGGAAGCACGGTGGGGCCTGATTTTGTAAATGGCTGTACTATCACCTCTCAAGAGGCAGAGGCAAGAAGGTTCTGAGTTTGAGATACTGTCTGAAAACAAAGCAATTAAAACTCGGGAGAAGGGACACAGACAAAGGTTAGGTTATGACTGCCAACAGATAGGAGAGGTAAGCTCTAGCATTCTAGGGTGAGTACATGTATGATTGCTATATATTCAGGATAACTAGGAGAGTGGGGAGTTGGAGGTTTCCTAACACTGATAGTGGAAAATGATGATGATGAGTGTGTGTGTGTGTGTGTGTGTGTGTGTGTGTGTATGTGTATGTGCGGTGTGTGCTGGAGATGAAACCCAGAGTCTTGCCAGGTGAATGAATTAGTATAACACACCTCCATACCCAAAGCAAAGTGTGAGACAAGCCCTTTAGTGCAAGGATTTTCAGGAGATCTAGGAGAAGAAAAGAGTTTCTTTCGTCCGGGGAAACAGTGGGAAATCTTGGAGAAGTTATGTAGTAAAGATGGGTCAGAACCCTTCCCGTTGATGCCTTACCTACGGTGAACTTTAGGGATGTCCATAGGCTACAGAGCCTTTGCATAGAACCTCAGTAAGCAAAAGGCTTCTGGGGCTCTCCAGCTTGCTGACAAGTCTCAAACTGACAGCTCAGCCATCAACGGGAGACACAGTGCAGGCCACCACCAGAATCTGCTAGACTGGAAGCCCAGTCAGTGTGGACAGAAAAAGGAAACCCTGGGGAATTCTGAGTGACCAGTACATCTTCATAAAAGTCCAAGGGCATATTTGGTATTGCTGTGAGTACAGTCAGTCTGAAGAAGGCAAGTCAGTTGGAAAGGGTGGGTGTAACGCATGAGGAGGGCAGGAAGCAAGCTGGCTTGTCTGGAAGCACATATCAAGGTGTAGCTGGAGATAAAAACCATGGCTGATTGGTGGCTGTCTTGAAACTAACCTAATTTTTAAGGCAATTTTTAAAAGTTAGCGTACAAAGCGATGGGTTTCACGGTGGCATTTACATATATACACATCATTATACTTTGTTCTTATTCATTCCCTCTCCAAGTATCTTCTCACACACCCCTCATCCCCTTCTTACTGTTCTCCCTCCTCCCCAATGCTCCTTTCTGTGCTTTCATATTGCCTGTATTATTTTATTCTCCCCCTGCCTTCTATAGCTTCTTTCTCCTCTCTCATGGTGTCCTTTTGACATTCATAACCTACGAGTGCTTACACACACACACACACACACACACACACACACACACACACTCACACACCCCTAAACGTAAATCCCACATATAGGAGAAAACTAGTCTTCCTGAGTCTCCAGTTCCATGTATGAAGCTTCTAATTTACGCTGGTTGGGAAGTACAAGAGAGCAAGCCCTTAATTTTAAAAAGGAGCAATGGAATCAAATTTTAGGAGTCATGGCTGGCACCAAGCACTGGGGGAAAAGACAGTTGGGGTAAAGGCCTCTTCTTTGTCGTGGCGGTAGACAGGTCCCTTGCTTTTGGGGCGCCTCCTCTCTGTACGCTCACTTTATCAGGCATGGGCAGACAGGGTGTCGCTTGTTTGTTTATAGGGACAGCCAGAGGCCCTCTGTGGGGTAGACAGAGCCCTTGGCTTTGAGACTCTGGTCATCAGACTAGAATATGAACTTTTTGCAGACCCATCTCTTCAGATCTTCCTGGCACTCTTGCCCGATGTCAGAGCATCCTGCCTGTGGGGAGCCCTGTGTTCCCAGCTAGGAGGCTCCAGCTCTGCCACTAAAGGACAGATTCCCCAAAGGTGGTGAGTTCTCTCCCGTCTCCTTTCTTTCCTTAGTCTGTTTAGTTCTTTAAAGTTCTCAGGATCTTCAAGTTCAATAGGGAAATAATCTTTCTTTTTACAAAGATCATCTTAAAGGACAAAATGGGACAATGGTTAGCTGTCACTTAGGAGCCTCAAATCCAAGTGACAAGAGTGCTGGGCACATTCTGTCTAAGACTCTTACTTAATGTCACAGTAGTTACTAATATCATGGCAGGTGTGTAGTTTGGCCCCAAGATCTACTGGGTCTTGGGCTGGGCGATACCGGGCTGATCATTTATAGATGTATAGGGTCTTCATAAGCTGCTCAAGATTGGCAAGAGAATGTCTGAATTTTTTTTTTTAATTTATAAGCTTTAAGAACCAAACTAGTTCAAACTTAAAATGTGACTGATTCTGATTGAAGGAAAATACTTTCAGCTTGTGTCATGGGGAAAAATAGTTACTATATAAAAATTTATTCAAGCCATTAAGAGACAATAAGTCAAAGAAAAAAATCTAAAAAATATTATTTCATTATCAAATTGATTAAAACTTTAAAAACTTGATATATTCCACTTAAGGCACAGCTATGGAAAAGGAAGAACTTTTATTTATTTATTTATCCTTCCCTTAGGACAATTTAGTGGTGAAATTTTAAAACATTCCTATTTTAAAATTAGGAAACTCAAAGCCTAAGAGTTTAAGCAATTTGCTTTAATTTACAGTCTCATTTAATTGCAGATTACACTGCAACCCTTAGGACCAAGCCTCCTAATTCCAGCTGCCAACCACTGTCATCCCTATGGAATTATTTCTAAAAATTCTCACAGGTCTGTGTTAGAACACTGAAGCTGTTAAAGGAGCATGTGGTGGTGAGTGTGTAATGCCATACTCACGGAAGATGTCAGGTATCAAAGCAACAGGACGGTTTTATGTCTTAAAAAAAAAGATTTATTTGTTTTTATTTCATGGGTAAGAGTGTTTGTATGCTTGCATGAATGTGTGCCTAGTGCCTGTAGAGGTCAGAAGAAGGCATCAGACCCCCTGGAACTGGAGCTACAGATGCTGGTGAGCTGCCACGTGGGTGCTGGGAACTGAACCCAGGTCCCCTGCAAGAGCAGTCAGTTGTCTTTCGAGCTGGGCCATGGCTCCAGCACCCCTAGGTTGTTTTCTGATAATCAAAGTGATGGGAGGGGTGGGAGCTGGTGGAGAGATTCTGGAGGTGTTCTCCTCCTAGACTGTTTGAATTTTCAACTTCCTCCTCAGTGTGGCAGGACAGACTACACTTCCTGCTAACTGCATTTCAGCAAGTGGGTGGGCAGAGCTTCACTGGGGAACTCTCTGGGGTCTCCCGCCACTAGAACACACTGTGATTTGCACCTAAGAGCTATGACTATAGTTTAGTTATAACTATGAGTTTAGTACACATTTATCAAGCACATTTCCTCCAGGCATCTATGGCTAGTGCTCGGTGCATTCTCTCTTCCTGCATCTGTCCATCTGCCTGTGAAGAAGCCTGCCCCAACAGATTAATAACAGATATTACCCAGCTTTGCTAGAGATGTGGAACTAGTATATAGAAATAGGTAAGACCTGAGCCCAGGTCTAGCCAACTAGCCCCAGTGCCTGTTTGAAGGTTTTGTTTGTTTGTTTGTTTTCAAGACAGGGTTTCTCTGTGTAGCCCTGGCTGTCCTGGAACTCACTCTGTAGACCAGGCTGGCCTCGAACTCAGAAATCTGCCTGCCTCTGCCTCCCAAGTGCTGGGATTAAAAGTGTGTGCCACCACTGCCCATCCAAGGATTGGTTTCTTCATGATGGAACACGATGCGGACTTTGCAGCCTTGGTGAATTATCTGCCAACCTGAAAGGCTGTCAGGGAGGCTGGAGATACGGTTCAGCAGTTAAGAGCACTTGCTGCTCTTGCAGGGGACCATTCTCAGTATGCACAGCAGGGTTTCTCACAACCACCAGTATCTCCAGTTAACAGGGGAGCCGACACCCTCTTCTAGCCTCTGAGGGCACTTGCACTCACGTGGTGCTCATACCTCCCCCATATATACATATAATTTAAAAATATGTTAAGAAGAAGAGGTTAAGGGTGGTGTCACAAGGGAGTTGGGTAGTAGAGCTGGGTTTAGAAGTGCATGTCCTCGCTCTCAGGTGGGTCATGTGTCTCAGCCCCAATTCCTAGCTTCCGCAGCTCAAATTCATCAGCCCTCTTCCGATGTCTGTCCTAGTTCATATGGAGAGACCAACTCCTTCTGGTTCTTGGCTTGTCGGCTGCTTCTTCACGATAGCCGTCTTCCAGCTGCCTGCTCAGGGGTCAGGTAGGAGTTTTGTGTCTGTCTCTGCCTGGGAGGTCTGACAGGGATGAGGCTTGGTTCTAGAACTTGGTTCTTCTTGGGTTCCATTTTTCACTCTTCTCCCCAGGATTATCCTTCCCCTTTCTCACTCCTTCCCACTCACTCTAAAGCATCTTCCTACCCCCTTTGGTCTCTGTCACACAGGGGATGCTGGCAAGGTCTACATAGCCCCTCTTGGGGACACAGCCAAGTTGCCCTGCCCTCTCTTGCTGTGGCCAAGCATGGTGCTCAGCGAGATGAGGTGGTATCGGCCCGGACACCTGCCTCACACCCAGGCTGTCCACGTGTTCCGGGATGGGCAGGACAGAGATGAAGACCTGATGCCAGAATATAAGGGCAGGACAGCACTGGTGAGGGATGCTCTCAAGGAAAGCTACACCCTGCAAATCAGTAATGTGAGGCTCGAGGACCGAGGGCTGTACCAGTGCCGAGTCTGGGTCAGAAACTCAAGTCGAGAGGACAACGTGACCCTGCAGGTGGCAGGTTAGCACAGGTTGGAGGGGCTGGGGTCATTTGTGGCAACTGCTTTGTCAGCTCGCTTTGTCAGCTCGGGCTTCTCCAGTCTGGTCCATTTGACACAATGAAACCCTGACTGGTGTTTCTTCGTGAGGAGGGGAGGAACTTGGACTTTGAAAACATCGTCCAATCCAGGACCTAGATAAACACAGTTGGTGACCTGGAAACTTGGTAGCTCAGACAACAAGGGAAGCTTTCTCTTCTCCACTACCAAGAAACGTATAATCAGGGCTGCAAGGAAAAGTCCTCAGGGCTCAGAATTCCCAGCTGTGACAAGGATTAGCTGCACAGTTCCTTTCTTGAGTTCTGAGTATTTAAAGGACCGGAAGGCAGATACTGTTTCTCAAACTAGCTTCAGTGTTTTTAGAAAAATCAGTCTACCTCAAACCCAATCCAAGTCTCTGCATTTGCTCCATGTCAGCACTGTGTAGTCACCATAGATTACCATTTTGAAGATTTATTTTTATTTTATGTGTGTGGGTGTTTTGCCTGCATGTATGTCTGTATACCACATGGGTATCTGGGGCCAACAGACCCCAGAAGAGAGGGTCAGATCTCCTGGAACTGGAATTAAAGACAGTTGTGAGTTGCCATGTGGGTGTTGGGAACCAAACTTGCATTCTCTGGAAGAGCAGGCAGTACTCTTAACCCTGAGCCCTCTCTCCAGCCCCTCATCATCTTTTGATTGTCGTTTGGTTACATGCCCCAGAGGGATGAATTCCTGTAAAACACACAGTAGTTGGTAGACTCTTTCCAATCATGGAGTCCTTTAGAGGGTAAGTCGTTTTCAATTGGAGACTAGGGTCCCCAAAGAATAGCAGTAGTGTGATGCTGCTATTGTGCTGAGTAGATCTTGAGCTTCGTTTGGATTGACTGTTTTATCCCATTGTGATGGAAAGAGCAGCTGTGGATAAGGGTGAGAAGGCAGATGCTTTAGATCTGTTAACGGCTGTGGCTGACCATCAGAGGAAGCTGGAAAACTGGAGGGCAAGAAATTGGCTAGGAACATGCCCTCACCAGGGCCCTGCCAGTCAGCTAGGTTGCCTCAATCAGACACTCTGTCCTCTTCAGTTTTAGGGTCTGATCCCTACATCCATGTGAAGGGCTATGATGCTGGGTGGATCGAGCTGGTGTGCCGATCGGTGGGATGGTTCCCAAAGCCGTGGACTGAGTGGAGAGACACTACGGGTAGAACGTTACTCCCCCTTTCGGAGGTCCACTCCCTGGATGAAACTGGGCTGTTCCGATCGGCAGTGTCCAGCAGAATCAGGGACAGCGCTCTAGGAAATGTGTCCTGCACTGTCCGTAATGAGGCCCTTGGGCAAGAGAAGACGACAGCCATGGTTATTGGAGGTAATGCTGGGTTGCAAAGAACCTTGAGGCTCTGAAGAGGCCGGGAGGAAACCAGTACCTCAGTGGAGACTTCATAAGGAATTTTCAGGGCTAGAGAGTTGGCTCAGCAGTTGGGGCACCAGGCACATGCATGGTACATAGACATACAGGCAAACAAAACACCCACACACATAAAATTTAAACATTTTTTTCAATTTTTTCATGAATTATATCTATCATATTACAGCTCTAAGAATGTATATTGTAAAAAAAAAACTTAAAAAAATGGGACATTTTAGAGAGATCGAAACAATGGTATAAATCTCATAAATTATAGAGAACTACTGCTAATATTTTTGGAGTATGGCTCTCAATACTTACATGTATGTACCTCTGAGGTATGTGTGTAACAGCCTTGGCTGACCTGGAAGTTTCTTTGTAGACTAAGCTGGCCTCGAACTCAGAAATCTGCCCGCCTCTGCCTCCCAAATGCTGGGATTAAAGGCATACACCACCACTGCCTAGCCATATGCCATATGCCATTTTTCACCTATATCCTTAAATATTTTTCTATAACTTGATTTTTGGGGTGGCATGGAATTTTATGGTGTGTTTATAGATTAAAACAAATTAACCAAAGGCTGTGTCTGGAAATCCAGAGGCCTGGCAATTTCCCCCCTCATGTTATAACTCATGACATAATGGACATCTTCATATCTATTTGGGAACTGATTCAGAATCACATCCTAAGGAAATGGAATTGCTAGGTTAAAAAGTATGACACTTGCCGGGTGGTGGTGGCCTACGTCTTTAATCCCAGCACTTGGGAGTCAGAGGCAGGCAGATTTCTGAGTTCAAGGCCAGTCTGGTCTACAGAGTGAGTTCCAAGACAGCCAGAGCTACACAGAGAAACCCCTCTTGAAAAAAAAAAAGTGTGACACTTTGAAATACCCTTCAAATATGGAGTCTTGTGATAAAATGAGTTGGTAGAGTGGCCTCCTGGACATCTATGGGTCCCATTCTTTGTTCCTCCCTCTATGTGCTTCTCCTCTTCTGACATTGCTTCTCCCTAGCTGATAAGAGTTTAAGGTGATGTATTTAAGTCCTTCACCTTCCCCCAAGTCCCAGGGAATTAGGACTCTTACCATCTCCATTTTTCAGATGGGTTAAAACCAAGTTGGGAGAGGCTGGGTCTCTTGCCTAGAGCCACCCAAAAGTTGAACAAGAACATCCAACCATCTGGGACTCCCCACCACTTGTCACAGCTCCACCCCTTTCCTGCTCTAGTGGCTGGGATCACAGCCCTGCAGTCCCACACTGGGCACTCTTCTTTTCCTGCCTGGGCTTTGTGCCTGCTGCTGTGGTCCATAGACCTCCTATTGTCCTTGCTGATGGTGGAGCAGAGAGGCTGGCCTGGAGCATGCTGTTTCTGCTGAGCCTGTGGTTGCATACCACAAGGCAGACAGGACTCATAAGGGACTGTTGACAATTAGTAAGGAGCACATATTTAGGACTGTGAGGTCCCTGGAAGTACTTGTCCATGGAGTTAGAGGACAGGGTCAGCTTGTGGTGGAGAAGCCTTTGTGAAATATGAGTACCCCATTTCTCTTTGTCACCCAGAGTTTGAATGCCCAAGAGAAGCAAAGAGCTTCATCAGTTTTGTCAAGGCTCTTCCTAGAGGCAATGGGTCAGGCAGGATGTACCTGGGCCATCTGCCCTTGGAGGCAGGGACCTGCTCTCAGATGTCTCCCTGAGGGTGGTCATTGATGATCTTTGTTTCAGCCCCAGAACGAGAAAGTCTGTCCTCTCCAGCGGTGGCTCTCTCTGTGGTCTTGCCCATCCTGGGGCTCCTCATCCTTGTTGGCATTTGGCTCATTTGTAAACAAAAAAAATCAAAAGGTAACTTGGTAGTAATGGAGCTGTGGGCGCAGGGGTGTTGGGGGTGTGGGAGACTGTGACTGCTCTGGGGAAAGACCCATAGGAGTAGATGTGGACACAATGTGTACTGCAGGTGGGAGACCCTGCCAGTTGAAAATTAGGACAGCCATATGCCAGGGAGTCACATGGCAGAGGGAGTGGAGTAAGCTGTGGAGAGGCTCTGAGTAGAGCTGTGAATTCTCAGCCTTTGAGAAATTAGATCTGAACCAACCCTGGCAGCTTTCTAATTAACTAAGAGATTAGAGCCTTCTAATCAGGAAATCCAATTATATTCATTTGGATAAAACCCTCATTTAAAATGGTTGCATTTCTCAGGATCTTAATTGCAAAGGATTTGGAAAGTTACATAACCCAACACTCCTTCCTCCATCTGATGGTGTGAAGACTGTGATCTTCTCACATGGCCATACACCTATACTGGCAGAGGGGTCAGTCCTATCCAGCTAGCCCAGACCACGCTTGAGCAACAACATGTGTTAGAAAAGGTGCCCCAGTCACTGAGCTCTTTCTCTCCTCTCTCCCCTTTCTAGAGAAACTACTGTATGAGCAAGTGATGGAGGTAGGTAAGTGTCCTGGACAGGGGTTGGGAACATGCTTTTGTTTTGTTAATTTCTGTATCTCCAGTGCCCACAGAACTAAACTTTGTCCCTGAAAGTTTTATCAACCTCTGTTTGTGTTGATGGAGGAACCCAGTCTTTCTCCTAAAAGAGATGGCAAAGCAGTCAATGGGGGACATCCTGCTCAGAATCATGCTTTGACCTGTGCCCTTCAACTACTGTGTTGTGAAGAGATCAAAGGAGTAAGACAAGACATGGGAGACAAATTGGGTTTCCATTTTTTGTTGTTCAGAAGAAAGATGGGGGTGATCCACCCTGAGATCAGGTGGGGTAGATCTGAAGATGGCAGAGTTGGGCAGTTCAAGGACTGGTAAAACCAACAGGGACTAGGGAACCCTCCACAGGAATGGCCAAGAGTCTTATTTGCTTTCTCTTTTCTTTCTCTAGAAAATCTTCTGGAAGACCATGCCAAAGAAAAAGGTATGTACAGAGTGCAAGACAGGGAACAAACGCAGCGTTCTCTCTACTTATAATAAATACTGGCAGTCCTTCCACAGTGCAGAATGTAGTTTCCAGTGTCAAGGGGCAATGGAGTTGGTGGCAGTGGCTGAGGAGATGCCAATATGCCAAATGCATGGGTCTGGACCATCATGCGCTCCCTTCACCAGTCCTTCTACCAATCATTGTAAAAGGAGGTCTGTGTATGACTGAAACATATATGAACAAGTTCACATGGGATGCATAAGAATCTTGAGAATCTATATGACCTTGACATGGAGAGAGGCAATGGGGTGCCATGGAAGGACCACATGAGGGCTCTGGGGTCAGCAGTACTTGACTCAACTTGCTAGTCTACCACATCTTGGCCTTGAGTAATTCGGTCTTGTCCAGAGCTCTGGACTCCTCATCCGTAATATAGGGATAGTAAGTTCTCCGTGTTAAAAGAGAAACCTTTTCAAAGATCTGTCACAGGGTCTGGAGCTCCTTTTCCTCAATGCCACACCATTGTCATTAATTGAATGAACGTGTACTGGGGCCCACCCAGGGCAAATGTCAACAGACATGCTTGTGAAGTCTTGCTGAGAAGGCACATCACTGGATTGATATCTCATAGTTGAGTGGTGTCAGGCTCTGTGCCTCACTCTGTATCTCTCCATCCTGGAGTTGGAGTGTGCACTACATGCTGCAGTCACACTGGTCGTTCTGCCCAAGAGGACAAGGGAACAGTGTTGTATGATAGCAGGGGACACTGTCTCAGAAATCAGACAGGCTTGAGTTGGAATCTTGTCTCCATGATCAGTTACTAGCTAGATGACTTTGAGAAAATGTCATGCCCTTCCGATCCTCAGCCCACTCTGTGCAAAACAGGAACGGTAATTCCACGCATGCCGCTGTTAAGAGGTTATGCGTCATACTCTGTAAGGGCAGGATATGGTAAATGGAAGCACTCCATCGTGGAAGTAACGGCCGTCAATCCTAAGCTCCTGAGAAGCTGTGACATATTCAGCTTCACTGTTCCAAGCCCAAGAACCTACCTTGAGTCTAGCCCTTAGCTTTTTTGGAGTCTCTCAGATGCATAGCTTCAATTCTTTGGCAGGGAACGTAAGGCCAGGTGGGTCCTCTAGAGAAACCAGAGCACTCCTGAAGAGCATAGGAAGCATATAAATATTTCAAGCTTCCTGGGATCCTGACTTGTGGAAACAGTTCCTTTGGAGAATTGGTCCAGAGAATTTTAAAAGCATACAAAGCAGTCAATGCTGGGCCTTTAGCTAGGTTTACACCTTAGGTGTTGTAACCAGGAGTGCATGCACACACTCACACACACACACACACACACACACACACACACACACACACACACACACACACACACACACACACACACACACACGCACGCACGCACACACACACACACACACACACGCGCACACACACACACACACATGCACATGTACGTGTGCTTGCAAATATGGAAACAGACAGAGGAAGTGAGACCAGACAGATACAAATAGAAAGAGGAAGGAAAGTCTGGGGCAGCTGGCCATCAGGAAAGTGGTAGAAGCTCCCTTGGACTCCCAAGTCTGACCTTTGGAACCAGGGGTTAGATTGGGCTGGAAGCAGCCCCGGTCCTTAATTTGTGCAGTGGTGGAGTAGTAGGCCTTCCAGGGTCGCAGAGAAAAAGAGACAGGTTCTGGTTGCTCACTCCTCTCTCTGTCTCTCTCTGGTTTTTAGGAAGACTCCACAAAGCCCTCAGTAAGTTTTGCCAAGTTCTGTTGCACCTCCTGCTTTCTGCTGCTGAGTGTCCCTTCTGCTGATGTCACTGCTGACATTTCTGGTGTGGGCTGAGTGATTCAAGTTTCATTATCTGGGCGGGGGGATAGAGTAATTCGAACCACAGGCGGTTTCCTGGCTCTTCACAGCCCCTTTGTGAATGCTCTCTGTTTCTGCTTCCTGCATAACACTTACATAGCCTCTAACCGGGAACTATTTTACCAAGATGTATGTCTCTTGAAGCTGAAGCCATCTAAGAGTCCTTTATATCCAGGCCTAGTATTACCTTAGGCAGAATCTATAACAGTTGAGTCTCTATTTGAATCTGACACACCCCTCTGGATTCTTACTCACTTCATGTTTGGGAACCAATTTTTGACATTTAATAACAATAATAACAACAACAGCCCTGTCAAATATAATGGTCCATACCTTTAATCCCAGCTCACAGGAGGCAGAGGCAGGCAAGTACATCTCTGTGAGTTCAAGGACAGCCAGAGTTACATAAAGTCCCTACTTCAAAAACAAAACAAAACAAACAAAACAAAACAAAAAACAAGAAAACAAACAAACCTGAAGACATGTGACGTATCTATATATTTTACATAGAGAAAATACACACGCTAACAAGGGCTAATAGGAATGGGTGATAGTTTTAAATAAACTTATATTTTATTCTATAATATCTTCACACCCTTATTTTGTCACCTACAGGTGTGACATGCAGTATTTATTGGGCCTGTAAATAAGATTTACCTCAGAGGTTAAGAGCACCACTGACTGCTCTTCCAGAGGTCCTGAGTTCAATTCTCAGCAACCACATGGTGGCTCATAACCTTCAAAAATGAGATCTGGTGCCCTCTTCTGGCATGCAGGTATACATGCAAGCAGAATACTACTATATACCTACATAATACATAATACATAATACATACATACATCTTAAAAAAAAAAGAGGTTTGGCTCACATAGAAACTTGGGGAACATCTGTCATATCTCTGGGGAACCCCAGGCCACAGCTGGGAGCTACCACCAGTGCAGACATAGGGAACTCCTAGGACTTAGCTACCTCTAATCTGATATAGGAATGTAGGTGTGAGGGACCAAAGCATCTCGAATGGGTAATTGATTTTGTTCTGATGTCCAACTGTTTTTTATTCTTCAGAGAAACTCCGGAGTGAACTGAGTAAGTGGCCCATGTTTTTATCACGTCCATTTTGTTTTATCTTCTGCCCAGTAAATGCAGAGGTAGTCACACCCTGTTTCTTCCCCAGAGTTGAAAAGAGCAGCCGCCAATGCAGGTGAGATGCTTTCTCCCAGGTTTTGGCTCTGGTCTCTGGGCAGCCTCCATTTCTCCTCAGCTTCAACAACTCCCTTCTTTGTCTTTCAGGCTGGAGAAGAGCCCGGCTGCATTTTGGTAAGTTAATAGCCAGTTCTCATTTCAGAGTCCCTCCTTCTCAAACTCTGCCACTTAGGTTTCATCCCATTCCATCTGGATGCAGACTGTACATTTGTTGTTGTTATTACTACTACTGTCACTATGTACCATAGTTGGATCAAATCTGTGATTTTCCTTGGCTTCCCTTAAAGGACTGGGACCCATGATAGATATCTATATCTATATCTATATCTATATCTATATCTATATCTATATATATGCCAAATAAACCCTTTCCTCCCCAAGTTGCTTTTGGTCATGGTGTTTTGTCACAGCAATAACAACCCTAACTAACATGGGAGGAAAGGGTATATTTGGCTTACAGCTTGCAGTTAATCATCAGACAAAGCCAAGGCAGGAATATGGAGGCAGGAACTGAAACAGAGGCCATTGGGGAATGAATTCTGCTCTCTGGCTTGCTCCCTACTGCCTCTTCAGCCTGCTTTCTTATACAGTCGGGAACATCTGCCTAGGGATGACACCACCCACAATGGGCTGAGTACCATCACATCAACCATTAACCAAGAAAATGAACCCAATAGCAAGCTAAGCTGATAGAGGTATTTCCTTTTTTCTTTCTTTTTTTTTAAAGAAAGGTTTATTTATTTATTATATGTAAGTACACTGTAGCTGTTTTCAGACACACCAGAAGAGGGCATCCAATCTTATTACAGATTGTGAGCCACCATGTAGTTGCTGGGATTTGAACTCAAGACCTCTGGAAGAACAGTCAGTGCTCTTAACTGCTGAGCCAACTCTCCAGCTCTCGGGGCCTTTTCTTAACTGAGTTTCCCTCTTCCCAGTTTACACTAGCTCAGTGGTTTCCAACCTTCCTCATGCTGCAACCCTTTAATACAGTTCCTCAGGTTGTGGTGACCCTCAACCATAAAATTATTTTCATTGCTACTTTATAACTGTAATTTTGCTATTGTTACTAATTGTAATGTAAATGTATGATATGTAGGATATCTGGTTGTGACCCACAAGTTGTTATCTCTCTAGCTTGTAACCAATGCAGTATGTAACATCCAAGTCTAGATTTTTTTTGTGTTTTGGCTTTTTGAGACAGAGTCTAATGTAGTGCTGCTGGCTGATTTTGAACGCTCTATGTAGCCAAGGGTGACTTTGCCTCTACTCCCAAGCACTAAAGTGAGTTGCCCTGCCTGTTTTGTGTAGTGCTGAAGGGGGAGCCTAGGACTTCATGAGCACCAGGAGACCTTTTTGCCTACAAGTCAGAAGGCCAGTACACACGTGGAGGAGGTCGGGAGAAAGCCATAAGCTAAAACAGATTAATGATAGGCTGCAGATACCCAGGCTATTTTTCCTTCCAAATCTACTGGAAGATTCCTTAAAACATAAATCTCTCTTCTCTCCTCTCACTAACTCCCTGCAGTGGCAGTGACCCTGGACCCAGACACGGCACATCCCAAACTCATCCTGTCTGAGGATAGGAGATGTGTGAGGCTCGGCGACAGGAAGCGGCCTGTTCCTGACAACCCAGAGAGGTTTGATTTTGTTGTCAGCGTCCTGGGCTCCGAGTACTTCACAACCGGCTGTCACTACTGGGAAGTGTACGTGGGCGAGAAAACCAAATGGATTCTTGGAGTGTGTAGTGAGTCTGTGAGCAGGAAAGGGAAGGTCACAGCCTCGCCTGCCAATGGCCACTGGCTTGTGCGTCAGAGCCGTGGGAATGAGTATGAAGCTCTCACGTCCCCGCAGACTTCCTTCCGCCTCAAAGAGTCCCCGAAGTGCGTGGGGATTTTCCTGGACTATGAAGCCGGCATCATCTCCTTTTACAACGTGACTGATAAGTCCCACATCTTCACTTTCACCCACAGTTTCTCGAGCCCGCTTCGCCCTTTCTTTGAACCTTGTCTTCACGACGAGGGGAAAAACACGGCGCCTCTAATCATTTGTACTGAGCTTCAGAAATCAGAGGAATTGATTGTCCCCAAACAAGAAGGAAAAGACCGTGCTAATGGAGACGTGTCCCTGAAGGTGAACCCATCCTTACTGTCCCCTCATGGTTCTGAGTTATTTCTGCTTAATGATACCTGGCCCTCTAACCTTGGCCCTGCCCTTAAGGGGCTTAAGGTTCCTTCTTTGTAGGGCTATGCCCTGTACTCCTCTCTCTTGAGCACCCAGCCTGGCACTCTGAACTCAGGCTCCTGGACCAGCACCTGTTTCTCCAGTACCTCCTGGACCCCAATCCAGATCCTTCTGTGGTTTCTGCTTTTCTCCCAGGGCTCAGCTCTGAACTCAGCCTTTTTCTTGAGACTAGACAATTCCATTGACCTGGTAGAAGACTTTTTGAAATAAACAAAACTGGTCGAGGTCTAGGAGGAGACCTTGAATGTTACACAGGAGGACTCGGTTCAGGTCAGGGGGAAGGGCTCTCTCCCCAAGGGAACCTTGGCACTGGCTTCTTCTTGTCAGCCTGCTCAGTGGGCTCTCAGTTGTGAAGTTACAGCCCCCAGATCCCAATGTCTTCCACCAGAGACTGTTCTCCTTCCCCCAGTGAGGCCTCTAACTCCCCATGCCAGCTTTTTACAAGTATCTATCTTGGGACTCACACATCCTTTCTTCTTTGTTCAGGGTTAGAGACAGAGGGGTAAACACTCCATGGTGTTCTGTTTTCTTCACGCTGTTTACAGCAGTTTGGAGACACCCAGGGCTGTTTTCAACAGCTAATTTGAAATGGAGACTTCCAGAATGCACACGTTTTCAAGAATTAAGTTACCTGCGTCATGACAGGAACCATAGTCCCAAAAAACCTGAACACAGGCTGGTAGGCACAGCTGTAACCAAAGCAATCCAGCTGTGCAGCCCTGAGCAGATGAGTCTCTCTGCAATATGTGGCTATGGCCCTTCTGAAAACTTCCTGACATTCAGAGAGGGCCAGTGAGAAAAAGTGGCAGTTTGAACCACTCACGTATACCCACAAGATTGTTAAGAATTGACAACAGCCTCTGGGTCAGAGGGTATTGATTTCAGGAAAGTTGGTCTTGGTTTAAATCTTACTGCCAGGTACGGTGGTGCACATCTGTAATCCCAGGTGGATTGCTGTAAGATAGATCTGTGTAAATTATAGACCAGATGGGTCTATGTAGTAAGTTCTAGGAGAGCCAGAGCTGTGTGGGGAAACCCTGTCTCAATGCCACCTCCTCAAAATGAGATAAGATATCATATTTGGAAGATTATAAGGTGAGATAATAAAATAATGAATTCAGGCATGGCTGGAAAGCTGGCTCATCGATTAAGAGCTCATCCTGCTCTTGCAGAACCTGGGTTTGTTTTCTAGCATCCGTATTGGGGAGTTTACAACCACCTGCAACTCCAGAACCAGAGGATGAGACTTCCTCTTCTAGCCTTCAAGGGCACCTGCAACTCAACATACATACCTACACATCCACACACATACTCACTCACACGCATACACATTCACTTTTTAAATTAAATACTTAAATGATGAATCTGAGTTTTGGATGTGGATTAGGGAAAGAAGGCAAGGCACTTTCAAGTCATACCCACGTATGTGACTTGGCCTGTTTGTGGAGTTATTAATTACCGATTTGCAGATGGAAAGGCAGCTGGGCCCCACAGGAACTAGATCTGCCACAGGCTCTTTTCAATAGAGCCTGTATTACTGTTCCCTAGATAAAGAGAACCAATTGTGTGTGTGTGTGTGTGTGTGTGTGTGTGCACACGTACATACACACATGCAGACACAGTAAGAGGTGGGGACAGAAAATAAATGAGACTGAAGTTGGCAGGCCAGAGTCCTAGAAGGAGGCAGGCTTTAGTTGCAGTCTAAGGCAGAGAAAGAATTGATATCCCGTGTAAAGCCCGACAGGCAGCAGGACTCTTCTGAGATCTTCCACTGATTGGATGACTCCACTGGAATTAAGGAGGGTGACTGCTTTACTCAGGCTACGGATTAGATGCTAACCTTGTCTACACTCTTCTCACAAAGACACCAAATGTGATGTCTGACCAAGTGTCTGGGACCTTTGTGACGGGTCAAAGTCATATGTAAAATTTGCCATTACAGTGCCCAAAAGGAATATTTTGTTTGCCTTTGTACAGTTATTAAATATACCCTTTAGTACTTATTGCTTGGTATGTGGTCTTCATTATGAAAGAGGTTGTGGAGAAAACACATGGGGTTGGTTTCTGAGTAGCTCAGCAACCATTCAAGCAAACTTTAGACATCATTCATAATAAACCCAGTTTTATTCCTGAGTCTGCCTTCTGATGTTTTATTTTTATCAATTTATAAACTAATAGTGTGTAATAGATACTTACACTTCACACACATCTTCGGCTCCAAACATAATTGCTTGAACTCCTAAAACTCACTCACACTGGTTACCTATTGAGAGAATTTACTGATAGAGAATAGAGCTATTTGTAGAGGCAGGAAATGTCTGTCTGTCTGTCTGTCTGTCTGTCTGTTTGTCTATCCACGCAATCCTTATATCCTTACAATGGTTGTGCTAGGGATCTTATAGAGGAGAGAGCTGGGGTTATAAAACTTGACCCTCTCTTTTTTCTTTTCTGATTGTATGTGTGCACTCTGTGTGTGTGTGTGTGTACTTGTGTGCAGGTGTTCAAGGAGCCCAGAATTGAGCATTAGATCCCTTGGATCTGGAGTTACAGGTGGTTGTAAATTACCTGATGTGGGTTCTGGGAATCCAGGTCCCCTGAAAGAGCTATAAGTGCTCTTAATCACTGAGTCATCACTAGCCCTAAAGCTTTTCCAGCTACAAAGATAACCATTGAAAGACTGACCATACAAGCTGGGCAGTGGTGGCGCATGCCTTTAATCCCAGCACTTGGGCAGGCTGAGTTCGAGGCCACCCTGGTCTAGAGAGTGAGTTCCAGGACAGCCAGGGCTACACAGAGAAACCCTGTCTCGACCGCACCCCCCCCCCCCCCCCCCAAAAAAAAAGAAGGAAAGAAAGGCCACGCAAACAGGAAAAGCTTGGAGTTAGCTTCCTCACCAACTTATCTTTATTCTCTTTATCTTACAAGCTCCTAATCTTTATTGTTCTCCAAAATAAAATCTGGGAAAACAACAACAACCAGCCAACCAAACAAAAACTGTCTCTGGATACATTACTGGTCTATTACATCCCGATTGATGAGAGAGTGTTGGGTTAACAGGATCACATAGGACACAGGAAAAAAAAAACCAAAACCTATGTTGGGCCACTGGCCGACCTGGCTGGAGGTCATTCCTTGGAATGAGAAACAGCTTCTCTGACAAAGAGATTGAATTACTTTATCCTTAAACTTCTTTCCAGGTACATGCTGTTTTAATTTTAAACTATAAACTTTAAATGAAGTGCGAGGTTTCTATTGAGGGCCACCAATTCAAAAGACAAACAGAAAAGAAACCAGATGACCTTAGAAGTGAAGACAGCTTCACCGCTGAGTTCTGAAGTGGGCAACTGTTTTCAGTGAAGCAACTCAAGACTACAACTCCCAGCATACTGCGCCCTAGACCAATGTTTATTGGCCGTCTCTCTAAGGCCTTGTGCAGTGTGACAGTTGGTATAGCCAATAGAGAGGAAGAGTGTTCCCAGGATCCAATCCGGACGCTGCGGAGGCAGGTCCTCTCTGGGTTCCGGCTCCGGCTCCTTCCCCCGCCCACCGAGGCGGCGCTCTCCCTGACCGAGCTGCGGGAGTGAGGTGGGTCGTGGCTGTGTTGAGGTGACGTGGGGGTTGTGGGGGAGGCAGACGCGACGCGTGGGGCACTTCGAACCTGGCCCCTTCGCTCTCGCGAAGACCATGAAGGCTGCTGTTTTGGAAGCTGCTGTTTTGCGGGTCCCAAAGGCCTCCGGGTACCATGTGTCCCTCCGCTGCGATCCTGTCCCAGTCCTCGGATGGCCCAGCCCTACTACCCTCCCTCCCTTACTGTTGCCCTTGGACTACTCCATGCCTCTCCCACACACTGTGTCTTCAGGTTCGCCTCTTGTACTCTTCCAGCTCCAACCCCAAGCCCATGGACATCTCTGAAGCCAACTCCCGTCCTTCAGCTTTCCCAGTTGACTCCTCTAGCTTTACTCCTCCTTCCCCACTTAACTAGGCTCTTTGGACACTGCTGCAGCCTTTGTCCCCTCTCCTTGACCACCTCAGATCCTCTGGCTCCTTTCATGTCCTGTCGCTGACCCACTTTGTAGCTCCCGTGAGTGTTTTCTTAATTTTCCACACCCTGTCCCTGGTCCTTCCAAGTTACTCCCGGTGCCCTTGACTCGTACCCAAATCTAGAACTTTAATCTTTCGGACCACAGCTTGGTCTCTCCCCTATAATCCAGGATCTCATCCTTCATCATCTGTGATCACCAAGCCTCATCTTCTTGCCCTGTTCTTAGAACTCCCTCCTCTGCTGCGCTTCAGAAGAAGAAAACCCAATATGCACTAGGTCTCTTCTCCCTCCGAGTGACTTTGTATTTTTTTCTGCATTGCCTTTTCGTTAAGTGATGGACTCCCTGTCCCTACCAGCCTTGGTCTTGCTCACCTGTCCATTTTGCAAGTCATAGTTCAAATACCACCTCTTCCATGAAGTCCCTTCCCTGCCCTCTTCAGAGAAATGTCTTTGTGTTTCCTAACTGCTGTGGCTCCTTTTCTCATCTTTCGTCCTTTCCTCCCTCCAGTACTAGTGGAATGGTTAAAAACCTCAGCTTTAGAGGGATGAGCATGGGCTTCTGTTTTGCCACTTACTATGCGTTCTTAGGCAAGTGTATGAAAAATGAATGGTTGAGCTACGTATAGTGGCACTTGCCTTCAATCCCAGCACTCGGGAAATAGAGGTGCTGTAAAAATGAATTGAGATGCTGCCTTTGGACTGCTCAGCCCTAGGTTGAGTGCTCTGTAGGACCTTGAAAAAATATTAACTATTACAGACTACTGTTTAATATGCCATATGCAGTGCTGGCCAGGAAGGATGGGTATATGTACTGTCTGTCCCCTGGAACTCAACCTTGCCTATTGTGTTCAGGCTTGGTCAGTAGTGTCTTTACCTACTGAGTCATTTTTGTTGTTGTTGTTGTTGTTGTTTTTTGGTTTTTTTTTTTACGAGACAGGGTTTCTCTGTGTAGCCTTGGCTGTCCTGGAACTTACTCTGTATACCAGGCTGGCCTCGAACTCAGAAATCCGCCTGCCTCTGCCTCCCAAGTGCTGGGACTAAAGGCGTGCGCCACCACCGCCCGGCCGGAGTTATTTTTTTTTAAGCTCAGTTTTAAAAATGTATTATATGGCCAGGCATTGGTGGTGCACGCCTTTAATCCCAGCACTTGGGAGGCGGGGGCGGGGGGAGGCAGATTTCTGATTTCTGAGTTCGAGGCCAGCCTGGTCTACAGAGTGAGTTCCAGGACAGCCAGGGCTATACAGAGAAACCCTGTCTCAAAAAAAAAAAAAAAATTATATGTATGTGTATGCACCTGAGTATATGTATGCACACCGCATGTGTGCAGGTTCCTGTAGAGACCAGAACAGGGCATTAGATCCTCTGGGGATGGAGCTACAGGCAGTTGTAGGTACTAGGAACTGAATCTGGGTCCTCTTCAAGAGCAACAAGTGCTCTTAACCACTGAGCCAGCTCTCCAGCCCCCAACTCAGTCTTTCTTTTAAATTTGCTCATTTGTTTGTTTGCTTGCTTGCGTTAGTGTTTGAGACAGAGTCTCATTATGTAGCTCTGAACTCACTATGTAGATCCAGAAGTCCTTGAACACACAGAAATCTGCTTGCCACTGCCTCCCAAGACCCGGGATTAAAGGCCTGTGCCACTATGCCTGGCTGATTTCTACTCTTACATTTACGCAGCATTCAGCCCTGGAGGGAGATTTGGTACATTATATGGTCTCAGCAGTTTTACGAGAGAGAATATACAGTTGGGCATGCACAACATTCTGTTACAAAGGAGAAAGTGGGAACAATTCAGGAGATTGCCAAGGGATCTTTTTTTTTTTTTTTGAAGCAGGGTTTCTCTGTGTAGCCCTGGCTGTCCTGGAACTCGCTCTGTAGACCAGGCTGGCCTCTGCCTCCCAAGTGCTGGGATTAAAGGCATGCGCCACCACTGCCCGGCTTGCCAAGGGATCTTAACAGTGGGTGAGAAGGAAGCATGGTAAGCATTCTGGATATACTTCTGGCCTTGTGTACATTTCTATCTAGTTCACTGTGGGGGAGCATCAGATATGGCTGTATCAGATATGGCTGTGTATGTGGTCTCTATGGCTGACGTCAATATGTTGGTTGTATGTGTGACATGAATTCGTCTGTGGTATGTATAGCTGATGTCAGTGTGTTTGGTCCTGTGTGTGGTGTGATAGAATGTAGGTAGCTAAACATGACTATAGCTGTGTGTTATTTATGAGGTTAGCTGTGTGTGTATGAATCTGTATGAGGCTTGCACTGATCCCCAATGGCAGACAGAGCTCAAGCCCTGCAGTAGGTCTTGTTAACCTGTTGGAAGATTACGGAAAGTTCTAGCGAGGAATGAGTTGGCAGAGCATAAGACTATTCAGGCTGGGCTTTGTAAGTAACTACTAGGTATTTCTGTTCATCTCAGAGTCAGTGAGTAGATGGCTACTTAACAGGAAGAAGTTAAAATTCATCTCTAAATGGAAGCACCTTTACTTACACATAAATTATAGTCTAGAGTGCCATTGTTTATGGGATTAAGAAGAGTGACATTCATCCGGTCAGTGGTGGCACACGCCTTTAATCCCAGCACTTGGGAGGCAGAGGCAGGCGGATTTCTGAGTTCGAGGCCAGCCTGGTCTACAGAATGAGTTCCACATAGCCTTAACTCTATGGGAAAGTTTGTCATTTGAAAGTTGAGGAGTAAATAAAGTTATTTGAGGTTATTCCTGGGGGGAGATATACACAGCTTCAACCAAAAGCAAGATTCTGTGGGGTCTCATGGCCCGACACATAAGGAATAAAGGTTGTGTTCATTCTCAGGGGTCAGAGATGGGCAGCGAGAAGGAGCAGAGTCCCAGAGCACACCTGCCTGAAGAAGGGGAAGGAACTAAGCCTTGGAGAGTGGATGGCTCAAAGGATTCTCAGATCACATCTGGGGAGGAACATGGGCAGGGCCTGTTGGAGGGGCTCCATCAAACACATCCACAAAAGCCATGGCAGAAAGTCACCGCCCAAGCTGGAAGCCCCGGGGATCCCATGACTTTTTCAAGCCCGGAGACAGATGAGAAGCCTTTTATATGTGCTCAGTGTGGCAAAACCTTCAACAATACCTCCAACCTGAGAACGCACCAGCGGATCCACACTGGCGAGAAGCCGTACAAGTGTTCAGAGTGTGGCAAGAGCTTCTCCCGGAGCTCCAACCGCATCCGGCACGAGCGCATCCACCTGGAAGAGAAGCACTACCAATGCGCCAAGTGTCAGGAGAGCTTCCGGCGGCGCTCGGACCTCACCACGCACCAGCAAGATCACCTGGGCCAGCGGCCTTACCGCTGTGACATTTGTGGCAAGAGCTTCAGTCAGAGCGCCACGCTGGCTGTACATCACCGAACCCACCTGGAACCAGCCCCTTACATCTGCTGCGAGTGTGGGAAGAGCTTCAGCAACAGCTCCAGCTTTGGGGTGCACCACCGTACCCACACGGGTGAGAGGCCTTATGAGTGCACTGAGTGTGGGCGGACTTTCAGTGATATCTCCAACTTTGGTGCACACCAGAGAACACACAGAGGGGAGAAGCCGTACAGGTGCACCCTGTGTGGGAAACACTTCTCCCGGAGCTCCAACCTCATCCGACACCAGAAAACACACTTGGGCGAGCTGGATGAGAAGGATTCTAGCTAAAGGGGAGCCCTGCTCGGAGAGTGAGGGAGAGCATGGGGAGCGCCCCTTGATGAGTGGAGGAGGCCTTTAGCACCTGCTGTGGCCTCCAGGACTACAAACCCTTTACTTTGTGGAACAGCTCCTTCTTGCCTTTGCCGTCAGGAAATCCTGAGAAGGGACTGAGTAAAAATCCTGCCTCTTCCCACCAGTTTTTTTGCCTTGGAAAAAATCAGAGTGCCCACTCTTCATTTCCTCAGGGGCGGGGGAAATGGGATAGGCTCAGGACATGCTCTTGTCACTGGGGCATCAGTCCCCAGGCTTTGGGGGTAGTGCCTGAGACAGTGTCATTGTCTGCAGGTCCTCCAGAGTTGTCTAGCTTCACACACCCGTGGCAGTGGCCTGTGAGTTCCTACCTGCTGTGCCTCATCCTGTGTCAGCCTCTAGAGCCTTAGGCTAGGGGGACATGGCCCTCCTGTTGACAGGCCTCTTCAGTCTGAGAAGAGGCTGTGGTCCTTCAGTAAGAATGAAAGGAAGCCTCAGGGATCCACAATCCAGGGACCCTCAACTCCCATGCTTGTTACCTGGTTTTCTCACCCCGACTTGTGTGTGTCTCCTCAGTGACCACCAGTAAAACACTTCAGTGAAAAGACCCTGTGTACTTATTTAGGGATGTTGGGTGTGGGGGGTGGGGGGTGGGGGGGAAGGATTGTTCCAGGGCAGCTGCTCTGCAAAGGCATTGAGTTGAATTCTGAGAAGGTGGTGGTTCATTTGAAATATGAAGGACAGCAGGGCCCAGCCTCTGGAGCCTCTGAAGAGGAGGGGGAGGGAAATGGTCACCTGCATGAATATCCACTATAGGCTGCTGGTTGTACAAGCCATTCTTCATCTCATTAGGTTTCCACAGAAACCCTCCAGGGCAGCAGATGAAACTGTGGAAAGGAAGGTCACGAAGTGGGTGTGTGGCGGGACCAGTGTAAACCTGGCTTCTTCAGCTCAACCATATGCTTTTTGCATATACTTTGTTGGCCTCTGAAGGAGGCTGGCCTAGAGGTGGGCGCTAGTGTGGCCTCTTGATAACAACCTGACCTCTTTGCTGTTGGAAGTCACACCACGATAAGAACCTTTCAAACTTCAGACTATTAACTGAGCACTTTTGTGCCTAGGGGAGATGGCGGTGACAGGGAGTAGGGGACTGGGAATGGGGTGATGTAAAAATCCTTAAAACCAGATGATAACGTTTCACTAATAGCAGTAGATTTGTCCCTAGGGCTTGGACACTAAGGTTTCCTGTCCTCATTTAGGCCTGGCTTCACAGGTCAGTTTCTCACTTGGAAGTTTAGCGCTCACCCAGCTTTCCTTTACCAAAATCAAGACACCCTTTCCTAATTCTGTTCTCTGGGGTCCTCCCTCCCTGTGTAAGGAGTAGTCTTCAACTGTGCCCAGTTACCAGGATGTTATTCCGGTATCAGAGTTAACAAGGGTATGGCCTATGACTTAACCCGTCCTGCCACTCAGCCTGGATGGGATATTCCAGGAACTTTACACTCGTGAACTCTCACAGGCACCTTGAGAGGTAAAAGTGTGTCTACACTTCACAGATATGGAAACAGGCTGCCAGAGACAGTGACTCGTCCAAGGTAATGGAGGCCATAGATGCCATGATCACAAATGGAATCTGCTGCCCGATGCTTAGGAATTTTGATTTTAAACTATAGAAGACTGGGCTGGCAAGAGGGTTCAATGGATAAAGATGCTTGCTGCCAACCAAGCCTGACAGCCTGACTTTGATTTCCCAGGACCCACATGTCGGAAGGGGAGAGACGATTGACATAAGTTGCCCTCTGACCTCATGCATACTGTAGCACATGTGTACACACATACAATAAGTCCATGTAACATAATAAGTATAAATCGTAGGAGACTTCTCAGATGATTCCCTTGCGTATGTAGAGCATTTTACAGCTTGCAAAGCACTTGTATTTCATCGCTCTTTCCTTCCCTCCTCTCTTTCCTCCTTTTTTTCTTTTGCTTCCCATTTCTTTTCTTGAACTGTATGGCCAGGCTTAACCTTACCTTAAGACTTGTAGCCCAGCATATGACACACCTTTAATCCCAGCACTTGAGAGGCAGAGTCAGGTAGATCTCTTCGGGTTTAAGATCAGCTTGATCCGCATACCAAGGTCCAAGACATAAGGTGACCCTGTCTCCAAAGACAGGAAACCAGAAACCTTAGACATGTAATTTGGCATAATTTAAATACCAGTTGGCCACTGAAGACAATCACAAGCATGTTGCTATAGTGCCAGAAAGCCTGCAAGACTGAAATGAACACCAGGGGGCGCAAGAGATCGTGAACTCCTAAAACCTCTAATGAGAAGTGAGATCTAGAGCACTTGGGAGGCCAAGGCAGGTGAATCTTTTGAGTTTGAGGTAGTCTGGTCTATATAGTGAGTTCGAGGACAGCCAGAGATATGTAGAAGGACCTTGTCTCAAAAAAAAAATGACATCTCCCTCTAAATCGTTGGGAGACACCCCTCCCCCAAAACGGAGTGGGCTGATTATTAAATGAGTGGAATTAACTAAAAGTCAGAAAAATGATGCAGGAAGAATTGGAGAGCATCAGTAGAAGTGTTCAGGAACCAAACAAACATTCTTTTTTTTTAAAAAAAAAAGGGTTTATTATTATACATAAGTACACTGTAGCTGTTTTCAGACACACCAGAAGAAGGTGTCAGATCTCATTAGAGGTAGTTGTGAGCCACCACCAAACAGACATTCTTTTTTTTTTTTTTTTGGTTTTCCGAGACAGGGTTTCTCTGTATAGCACTGGCTGTCCTGGAACTCACTCTGTAGACCAGGCTGGCCTCGAACTCAGAAATCTGCCTGCCTCTGCCTCCCAAGTGCTGGGACTAAAGGCATGCACCACCACACCCGGCCCAAACAGACATTCTAAAAAGGGAAATTATAGGGGCTGGCGAGATGGCTCAGCGGGTAAGAGCACCAACTGCTCTTCTGGGAAGGTCCTGAGTTCAGATCCCAGCAACCACATGGTGGCTCACAACCACCCGTAATGAGATCTGACGCCCTCTTCTGGTATGTCTGAAGACAGCGACAGTGTATTACACCGGAGCGAGTGGGGCCAGCAGAGGTCCTGAGTTCAATTCCCAGCAGCCACACACACATGATGGCTCATGGCCATCTGTACAGCTACAGTCTACTCATACACATAAAATAAATAAAATAAATCTTTAAAAGGGAAATTATAATAACTGATATTTACTAGAGGGTTTTAAGAATCTGCATAGGCCAGAGGGATGGCTCAATGTACACGCCTAGCACCTGAGCTTGATCTCCAGCTCCGTAGTAAAAGGAGCAAACTGAATCTTGAAGGCTATCCTCTGCAGCTGGGGAGCTGACTCAGTGCTTAAGAGAATTTACTGCCCTTGCAAAGATCTGGGTTTGGTTCCCAGCATCTACATCAGGCGGCTGACAGCCACTTGTAGTCCAATTCCAGGGGATTTCAGAAAACTCTGACCTCCTTAAACACCTGCACAAAAGTAGTACACATAAACTCATGCAGGCACATACATGTATTTAAAAATTAGCATTAAGTCTGGGCATAGTGACACATACCTCTTAATACCAGCCCTAGGGAGGCAGAAGCAGGCAGATCTCTCTGAGTTCAAGACCAGCCTAGTCTAGAGAGTGGGTTCCAGGACAGCTAGGGCTGCATAGTAAGACCCTGTCTTGAAAAAAACAAAACACAACCAGAACAAAAGAAACTTGTCGCCGGGCGGTGGTGGCGCACGTCTTTAATCCCAGCACTTGGGAGGCAGAGGCAGGTAGATTTCTGAGTTCGAGGCCAGCCTGGTCTACAGAGTGAGTTCCAGGACAGCCAGGGCTACACAGAGAAACCCTGTCTCGGAAAACCAAAAAAAAAAAGTTGTCCTTTTACAGATGTGTGCTACATTCCCCCTTTCTCCCCAAATAATAAAATGAGATTTTTAAAAATACTTTAGTTTTGGAAAAATTATTTTTTATTATCGTATGTATGCATGATGTGCAGTAGGGCGTGGGTTCATGTGCCAGAGTGCACAATGTCGAAGCTAGAAGAAAGCTCTACAGAGTCAGTTTTCTCCTTCCTCCTTCACTTGGGTCCTGGGGAATCACTCAGGTTACCAGGCTTCCGAGGTGAGTGTCTTTTCCCACTGAGCATCTTGCCAGCCCAAATAATAGCAAAATAAATAAATAAATAAAATAATCCGAAAACTCAGAGTCAAGTGGGTCATTTATTTGAAATTGCCAGATCAGAGAAACAAAACTTTAAGAGCAGATACCTTTCACCCCCAGCTCTATGGCCGTCAGAAACAAGAAGTTACCAGAAATTGCAGGCCAGCCTGGGCTACATATTGAGTTTCAGGCTAGCCTGGGCTACCTAGTGAAACTTTGTCTCAAGAAGAATAAAAATGAAAAAAATGATACAATCCTAAGGGGCTTACTGAACACCATCAAGTAGACTGATGCATTATGGGAGTTTCATTAAGAGAAAAATGGAGGCAGAAGGGACAGAGAGCATATTTCAAGAAATAATGACTGAAAACTTTCTAAATCTGAGGGTAGAAATAAATAACCATGCCCAAGAGGCCAAAGAACTCCAACCCATGCTAAGAGAGATACCATAGTCTCCAAACACCATAAAGAAAACAGGGAGAGAAAAACGAATTGTCACACACAAGGGATTTCCCAAAATATTAGGAAGAAATTTCTCAGCAGAAACCTGATTGGCAAGAAGACAGTGCAATGACATACTCAAAATGCTGAAAGAAAAAAGAAAAAAATACAGCCAAACCAAATATTGCATCTGCCAAAAGTGTCCTTCAGAAAGTAGAGGAGGGGGCTGGTGAGATAGCTCAGCAGGTAAGAGCACTGACTGCTCTTCCGAAGGTCCTGAGTTCGAATCCCAGCAACCACATGGTGGCTCACAACCACCCATAATGAGATCTGACTCCCTCTTCTGGTGTGTCTGAAATCAGCTACAGTATATCTATGTATAATAATAAGTATATCTTTGGGCCAGAGCAAGGAGGGACTGAGCGAACAGAGGTCCTAAATTCAATTCCCAACAACCAGATGAAAGCTCACAACCATCTGTACAGCTACAGTGTGTACTCATATACATAAAATAAATAAATCTTTAAAAAAAATGTAGAGGAGGGATGAAGGCTTTCCAAAAGCTAAGGGAGATCAGCACAGACCTGACGTACAAGACATGCTTCCTGCTTGGATGATACATGCCTGCAATCTCAACAACTCAGTGGGTCTCAAGGAAAGGCAAGCCTGGGCTACAGAGTGAGACCCTGTCCTAAACAAAAGCAGCAGGCCATTGGTAGTACATACTCCCTAAATCCAGCACACTAGAGCACAAGTGGGTGGATCTCTGTGAGGTCAAAGCCAGCAAGGGCTGCTACAGAAGGAGACCCTGACTCAAAAACAAAACAAAACAATGGTGGCGCACACCCTTAATCCCAGCACTTGGGAGGCAGAAGCAGGCGGATTTCTGAGTTTGAGACCAGCCTTGTCTACAGAGTGAGTACCAGGACAGCCAGGGCTACACAGAGAAACCCTGTCTCGAAAAACAAAACAAAACAAAACAAACAAACAAACAAAAAAACCGAGAAAAAGAAAAGAGTTTTTCCGACACTGGCCTGTGAGGGTTCTGGAAGCCGACTGCAAGATGAGCCTGGGGCCATGACAGGTGAAAAGGTGATGAGTTACCCAAGCTGCACAGCTAATTAAGTAGCAGAGGAGATTAGAACTCAGGTTTCCTGCCTCCCAAGAGTTAACTAAAGTAACCTGATTATCAGGGCACTGATGGCCAAACCTGGAAACCCAAGATTAGCTCCTGGACTCACCTACTCTCAAAGGAGACCTCTGACATCACATGCATGCTGTAGCAGGTGCTTTTGCCTCTGCCTCACTACATAAAACAAACAAGAAAAATGCAGTAAAGAAACAAAAACTATCCGAGTAAGCTTCAGAAATCTGTATTTGAACAGGCATCTTCCCAGGCTTGGGTGTCTAAACACCAAGTGCTTCTGTTTTCCTTTCTTGTATTATTTAATGGTTGTTAATAAAAGAATTGCAGATTCATTAAAAAAAAAAAAAAAAAAAAAAAAAAGCTAAAGGGAGTTCCTGAGTTCAAACAGGGATAGTCAAGTTCAGACAGATAATACACAGCAACAATGCAAAGCATAGGAAAGGGGTTGAAGGTTTAGTTTAGCAGTACTCAAAAACCCTAGGTCCAGTAGTTAGCACTGAAATGAATGAATGAATGAATGAATGAATGAGGTGCTGGAAAGATGGCTCAGCAGTTAATAGCACTGCCTGCTCTTCCAGAGGTCCTGAGTTCAATTCCCAGCAAGCACATGGGGGGGTAGGGGGAATCACAACCTCCATGTAATGGGATCTGATGCCCTCTTCTGGCATACAGGTGTACACGCAGGCAGAACACTCGTACGTAAAATCAATCTAGGGCTGGAGAGATGGCTCAGCCATTAAAGGCTAGGCTCACAACCAAAAATAAAATCAATCTTAAAAACCAGAAAGCATACAAAGTATAAATAGCACTGGTGAGTCCAAATATGGACATATCTAGACACATCGTGGTATATAAATTACTCAGTTTCTCTTTCAGGGCCTCTCACATGCTAAGAACGCACTTCATTGGCCCCATAAACTATTAATTCTGGTATAGAATTTATTTAAGTTTTTTGAGACAGTATTTCATGTAGCCCAGGATGGCCTCAAACCAGTAGCCAAAGATGACCTTAAACTTCTGATCCTTCTGCCTCTACCTCCTGAGTGCTGGAATGACTGGCATATGCCACTCTGCCTGGTTTATGTAGTGCTGGAGGACTTGTGTCTGCTAGTTAAACCCAGATTCTGTATTGAATTTAAAAATGCATTAAAGTTGGGCGTGGTGGTGCATATCTGTAATTCTAGCATCCAGGAGGCAGGAAGAAAGATCACTTGTGAGTTCAAGACTAGCATTTGCTCCACAGGAACACATTGACGGGATGTAAAACTGGGTGTACAGATCTTAGGAGTCGCCCTCTGTCCTGACAGGTAAAGCCTGAACAGATGAAACCACAAACAGTTCTTAAGTCCAGGAGAAAAACAGTCTCATGGGCCAAATCACTGCCCGTAGAATGAAGAGACAGATGGCTGGATAGAAGATTAAACAGAGCACATGTCTCTGTAGGAACCAGTGCCAGAGTAGGAAAGCCTCAACTGTAAGTGATTAATTATTGGAAAGTAAGTGCAGACCGTGTGACAGGTAGAAGCTGTTGGGGGATTTCAGGCCTTGGAAGGCTCCACACAGCTGTGAGTTTAACCTCTGGGGACTTGGCTAGATTATTACAATAAATACTGGGGGATATTGGATTGCATTTTTAATGAGGAGAGTGGAAAGGAACCCTTTTAAAATATACCAGGACTTCCCAAGTAGTCTCAACACACAGGAGGCAAAGGCAGGGAGATCTCTGTGAGTTCAAGGCCAGCCTTATTAAGAGGAAAGAAATAAAACCTTGTATTTGCAGATGACTGTATTGTGGGGATTTTTTGTTTGTTTGTTTGTTTGGTTGGTTGGTTGGTTTTTTCCGAGACAGGGTTTCTCTGTATATCCCTGGCTGACCTGGAACTCAATCTGTAGACCAGGCTGGCCTTGAACTCAGAAATCCACCTGCCTCTGCCTCACCATTGCCCGGCTTGACATTATTGGGTTTATAGAAAGTCAGAAAGACTGCAGAGTTTGCTCAGTGGTTAAGAACACCAACTCTGTTCTTCTAGAGAACTGGGGATTCAATTTCCCAGCAAAGCCACCTTCTGGCTTCCAAGGGCACAGACAGAAACATAATGCATAGAAATACATTCAGGCAAAAACAACTCATACACGTAAAAGTTATATATATCAAGATTGCAGGATACAAAATGAACATAGAAACCAGTCACTTTCCTAAATACCACTGAAAGGCTGGAGAATCTTAGAATGTATAATGTATAACTTTTACCTAAAAGCGGGCATGGAAAAC
>NW_022196900.1:76633525-76652583 GCF_008632895.1 Mastomys coucha | reverse complement strand
CCGGTATCCCCAATAAACCTCATGTGATTGCAGCAAGTTCGGTCTCTTGTGAGTCATTGGGTGGTCACATCATTCCGAGACTTGAGTAAGGATCTCCCCAATTCTGGGGGTCTTTCACCACCATTGGATAAGTAGAATTTTAGATTAAATATATATTATCCTTTGGGCCCACAAGTTGGTTCAGTAGGTAAAGGGACTGCTGCCTCCCCTCAGGACCTGGGTTCCATCCCTGGAACCCACATGGTGGAAGAAAAAAGAACTGACTCTATAAGTTGTCTTTTGATATCCACATGTCACAGCCCATGGCACGTGTGTGCACACACACAAACACACACATTAAACAAATATGAAAATATAATACCTGTGGTGATTTGAATAAGAATGATCCCCGTAGACTAGCATTTGAATGTTAGTCAGCAGAGAATGGCACTATTTGAAGAGATTAATAGGATTGGGTGGTGTGGCCTCATTGGAGGAAGTATATCACTGGGGGTGGGCTTTGAGGTTTCAAAAGACCATGCCAAACCCAGAGTCTCTCTCCAACCTTTTGTCTATGGACTAGGATTTAGAAATCTCAGCTACTTCTCCAGGACCACATCTGCCTGTGAAATGCTTTCTTTTGTAAGAGTTGCCCTGGTCATAGTGTCTCTTCACAGCAATAGAACAATGACTAAGACAAAATCAGTTACATTAGCATCACTAAAAATAGAAATAGGTTAAAAAAAAAATAACAGTATGTGACACAAGGTCTACATGAGAAAAGTTATAAAAGTGGTGAAGGAAAATGGAACACAGAGAGTGCGTGCACTTTGGACAGGAAGCCTCAGAATTAATTGTTAGGATGTCAGTTTTTCCCAACTTTCTCTATATACCAAATAGAATCCTAATGAAAAGGCTAGCAAGTGATTTTTCAGATATTACAAATTGGTTTAATTTAGAGAGGTGGAAAGTTTAATGCAGTTTACACAACACTAAAGAGGAAAAGACCCTGAATTCAAGGCTTTCCTTAAAGTATAATAATGGAGACAGTATGTTCGATGAGAGGATACACATCAGTGAACCAGAACAAAGAGCCCCAAAATACACTCTCGTGCATCAGTCTAACTGATCTTTGGCAAGTTGAATCAATACAAAGGAGCCAAGTGAATCTGTCCAAGGGACAGTGCTGGGCCACTAGGCATCCATAAGCCAAAACAAAACAAAACAAACAAACAAAAAAACAAGCAACACTCTCAACTTCTCATAAAACTCAACTTAAATGAATAAGACCTAAGGAAAAACTACAAAACTACATAAAACTGCTAGGGGCTTCAGAAAGGCCAAGTGGAAAAGTGCTTAATTGCTCTTGCAGAGGACTCAACTTTGGTTCCTAGCATCCACAGGAAGCTCACAAGTACCTTTTAACTCCAGCTCCAGGGCTCTAATGCCCTCTTCTGGCCTCCGTGAATACCTGTGAGAGTACATACACACACACACACACACACACACACACACACACACACACACACACACACACACACACACACACACACACCTTTAACACCACTAGAAATTTGCCTTTGCTTAAATGACCCTGAGTGATGATGACTTTTCAAGGCACAACTCCAAGTCACGATCCAGGAAACAATTGATAAGCTGGGCTTTGTGAACATGAAGAAGTTCTGTTCTGTGAGCAGTAAGACTACCCACAGACTTGGAAATAATTGCAAAAGGACATTATCTAGAATAAAAAGAAGACAGCTGGGCCATAGTAGCAACACATGCCTTTAATCTCAGCACTCAGAAGGCAGAGGCAGGTGGATCTCTGAGTTCAAGGCTAGCCTGGTCTTCAGAGTGAGTTCCAAGACAGCCAGGGCTACGCAGAGAAACCCTATCTCAGAGAGTCAAAAATAAGAAAACATGATTTTCGTGGTAGTTTGAAAGAAAATGGCCCTCATAGGCCCACAGGAAGTGGCACTATTAAGAGGTGTGCCCTTGTTGGAGGAAGTGAGTGACTAGAGGGTTGGGCTTTGAGGCCTCAGAAGCTTAAGCCAGTTCTCTTCCTGCTGTCTGTGGATCAAGATGTGGAACTCTCAGCTCCTTCTCCAGCACCACGTCCGCCTGTACACTGCCATGCTTTTTGTCATGATGATAATAGATTAAATCTCTGAAACTGTAAGCCACCTCCAATGAAATGTTTTCCTGCTGCAGTCATGATGTCTTTTCATAGCAATAAAACTCTAACTAAGACTTCTTTTTAAAGATTTATTTACTTATTTTATGTATGTGAGTACACTTAGCTCTCTTCAGACACACCAGAAGGCATCTGATCCCATTTCAGATGGTTGTGAGCCACCATGTGTGGTTACTGGGAATTGAACTTGGGGCCTGTGGAAGAGCAGTCAGTGCTCTTAACCACTGAGCCATCTCTCCAGCTCCAACTAAGACAATTTTTAAAAAGATTTATTTATTTTGCTTTGTGTATGAATGTTTTCCCTGCATGTATGTACATTACATCATGCATGCCTGGTGGCTAAGGAGGTCAGAAGACAGTGTCCTGTGGAACTGGTCTTGGGTCCTCTACAAGAGCCACAAGTGCTCTTAAGCACAGAGCCATCTTCCCAGCTTGAATATAAACTTTTTTTTTAAAGGACAGAAGATATGAAAAGGCATTTTGGTAAAGATATAGAGGTGTCAAATAAACATGAAAAGCATTCCACACATGGTGTTGGGAAATTACACATAAAACAATAGTGTGATACAACTCTTCTATTTAAAAGTCCCAAACCTGGGACTCTGACTCCAACACTGGTGGGGATGTAGAACAACAGGTGTAAATGCCAAGTGGATGGTCTCATTGGGAGTTTAGCAAGTTTCTTAAAAACTAAATGTACTTTTATTTTTTTATTTTTTTTAGATTTATTTATTTATTATATGTAAATACACTGTAGCTGTCTTCAGACACACCAGAAGAGGGCGTCAGATTTCATTACGGGTGGTTGTGAACCACCATGCGGTTGTTGGGATTTGAACTCATGACCTTCCAAAGAGCAGTCGGTGCTCTTCCCCGCTGAGCCATCTCACCAGCCCAAATGTACTTTTAGTATAGAATCCATCTCCTTGTTGCTTATCCAAAGGAGCAGGAGACTTATATCAAACTGTGACCCACTTGTAACATCTCTGTTCATAATTTTCCAGAGTTGTAGCAAACAAGATGCCCTTCAGCATGTGAATAAACTATAGTGCATCTATGCACAATGCAATAGTGTTCAGCACTTTAAAAAGGAGCCTTTTAAGCCACAAAGACACTGAGGGGTGTTAAATGTATATACTAAGTTTTAGGAAGCCATCTTTAAAGCCCACATGTATAATACCAACTGCATGATATTCTGGAAAGAGCAAAGTTATGAGACAAGAAAGGTTAGTGTTTGTTAGGGTTATGATGGAGGAATGGATGCATGGATAGAGCACAGCGGGCTTTCAGAGCAGTGAGAATACTACATATTGTACATTAATAGATACATAGATACTAGAAATAGGTCATCACACATTTATCCAAACCCAGTCTGCAAGTGTGAACCCTATGGTAAACTGTAAACTTATAATATGTCAGTATAGGTTTATCAACTGTAACAAGCATTAAATGATACATAGTATCTCCTTCTAGTGGAGTTGGTTAGACAAGTACTGGACCAGGAGATATATAGAATATATCTGAATCAGTTACTATTCTATTGGTGTAGTAAAACACCATGATCAAGGCAACTTACAAAAGGAAGGGTTTATTTGGTTTTATGTCAGAAGCCATCTAGGACAGGATGGCAAGCAAGTGAGTTTCCTGGACATGGCCCACCATTCTGCATAGCTGCAATAGGTGTGCTCGGAGATGCAGGGTCCTCAGAGACCCAGGAATGCCTCTTGCTGCTGATGTGCCTTTCCTATCACTATTACAGAGCTTAATGATTCCTGGGCATCAGCCCATCCTATTGGGTAGATCTTGTGGAGAATCTATATGAAGATGTACTTTCATGTGGTAATGCTGTGTAGACAAATTGATGACTTCATAATTTCTGATCATGATTTTATAGAACTCTTATACTGATACAAATAATTTCTCAAGCCCTCTGTAGAATAAAAGCTGCAAATAGAGCTCTGTGAAACTTCATGTGTCACAGGCTAATTGCACTAGGAAAAGAAAGGCTTTGAACAAATTTATGATAAAGTAAAACATTCCTTCTATGTTAGGAATGAGGCCATTATCTGGCAACTAAAGGTCATAAACTAGGAATGGGCAATTTATTGTAGGTACAAGGACAGAAAATAAAATATTAACTAGTTTATCTATATAAGACTTCAAAATAATAAGACACAAGGAGGATGATCTGTCTCTTGACTAAACCATTCTAACTTGTGACATAAAAACTATTGCTCTAAGCTTATAATGAACTTGTAAAGTCATAAAATACATAATGAGGGATGGCTTAGCAGTTAAGAGTGAAAGGCTGGAGAATCTTAGAATTTAAAATGAGGGCATTTAATACAAATGTATGGTGTATAACCTTTACCTAAAAGGACATGGAGGGCCATTGTAGCCAGCCAGAAATATAAAATAACCAGTTCCAGGAACTCAGAGCCTCAGGGCTCTGGTTCCCCATACCTGCCCCTCCTGAATGATCCACAATGAGGGCGGAACTAAGAATGAAGGTCTAGTGGTTTATGAGACTCTCCACCCTGTGGACCAGTAGATGAAGATTACATTCCTAGAATGAATGTGTTCCCCTCCCTAACTGAATACCTTGGGTCAGGTCCCTCTGAAATTTTCCACTGTTTTTATGTTCTGTTTCCTTGGTAACTCTCTCTCCGCCCCCAGCTTCCCTTAAATACCCCCACACTTCTTGTGTTCCGGGTCGAACTCCTCTGACTGGCAAGGTCATGAGATCGACCCCGGTACCGGTATCCCCAATAAACCTCATGTGATTGCAGCAAGTTCGGTCTCTCGTAAGTCATTGGGTGGTTGTGTCATCCCGAGACTTGAGTAAGGATTTCCCCAGTTCTGGAGGTCTTTCAAGAGCACTGACTGCTCTTCCAGAGGTCCTGAGTTCAATTCCCAGCATCCACGTGGTGGCTCACAATCATCTGTAATGGGATCTGATGCCCTCTTCTGGTGTGTCTGAAGACATCTACTATGTACTGACATACATAAAATAAATAAATAATTCTTCAAAAAACAAAAACTAACCACTACAGCTATGAGAAATATAGCAAGGAGCCACTTAAATACATTACCTATTTTTAAAAATTTGCTTTACATCCTGATCACTGTCTGCCACAGACCAAGCCAGTCGAGGGTCCCTCAACCTGTGGGAGAAATCAGGGTCCTGGTAACCAGGTGGGCAAGGAGTTGGCGAAAATGAGACACAGACACAGACACAAGGGAGTGTTGAATCTGAGTGTATTTTCTCAAAGTAGGCATCAAACTTTTATGGTCATTACAAAAGAAAAGGAAAAGTCAGGTGGCATAGCTTCAAGGTACATCAAGGTCATCTGAAGCACAATGGTTCTATAGAAAAGTATATACATGTAAATTGACAGGAACTAAGCAGTGGTTACAACGGAAGAAAGCCAGCCTTATCTAAGGTCATCTTAATCTTAGAAGCCAGGTGCAAATAGTTTCCATTCCAGTCTATTGTATAGCCCAGTCCAGCCAGTCCTTAGTAAACACTCAACTATGCTAATCCTCTGGGCTAGCAGAGATATGCCACAGGAGTCCCATTCTTACTAACCTTACCAAGAACAATACAATAATTTAATTCCTGGGAGTGACTCAGCTGCAATTCTAATGTGGTCTGCCATACGTTGACTGTAAGGAGGACTCTTAGTTGAACCTGCCCTGGGATAATTAACTCTTATTCAGTAAATTCCAATGCCCAACCTCCTTCACTATCTCCCTAACAATGCTGGAGGCAATTAGTCTGGGTAACATTCTTTACGAAATTCCAAGCCCAGGTTCAGCTCAGCATAGACTAGGATGTTGGGACACTGGTGAAGGCCGGAAAACAATGTCTAATTTAGCTTAACTATTAGTCAAATCATTCCATGAAGGCAGCTTTAAAACAATACAGAAAAAAAGCACATGAGACCCTCCATCGACTATCACACCACTTCCGAGTCAGGGAATGCCAAGGGGGCTCCAGGAGACTAGCTTCCTTGAAACTTTTCACCTCAGGGATTGCTGTCACGCAGACTCCACTGGAGTGGGTATGGCAACTGTCCCTCTTCTTGGTCCCCCCTCATATGGACCCTCCCTCCCATTCCCCTTTCCCTTCTCTTCTGAGAGGGTGGAGCCCCCTCCCCATATCAGCTGACTCTGGCACATCAAGTCTCTGCAGAGCTAGGCGCATCCTCTCACACTGAGACCAGCATTACCTATTTTTAAAGTAAGTTTTAAAGACATTTATATATATATATATATATATATATATATATATATATATATATATATATTCTACTTGCTTTATGTCTGTGTACTAGATGCATGATTGGTGCCCACGGAAGCCAGAAGAGGGTGTTGGATTCCCTGTAATTAGAATTACAGTTAGCTGTGAGTCCCCACGTGAGTGCTGGGAATTGAACCCAGGTTCTCTGTGAAAACAAGTGCTCTAAACCACTGAGTCATTTCTCTAGTCTCACATTACCTATTTTTATTTTTTGCAGTGCTAGGGAACACAGCCAGGGTTTGGGATTTGTGTATGCCAAGACTGACATCATTAGCCACATCTCTAGACCCGAATTATCAAGATTTTATTAACTGTATCTATTTACTTATTTTTGTTTACATGTATATATCTATGCATGTGCACATGTGTAGGTGTATGTGTGTATAAGTGTATGATTGTAGTTACCTACAAAGGCCAAAAGAGGGTGTGAGATTCCCTGGAGCTGACATTACAGTGTTTGTGAGCCATCCAACCTAAGTGCTAGGAACTGAACTCCAGTCCTCTGGAAGAGCAAGTGCATCTGACCACTGAGCTATCTCTCCAGCTCAAAGTTTAAAAACAGATTAATTAAATACAGGTACTCTCACCGGGCGATGGTGGCACTACCTTCAATCCCAGCACTTGGGCTTAGGAGGCAGAGGCAGGCAGATCTCTGTGAATTGAAGGCCAGCTTGGTCTATAAAGGGAATTCCAGGTACTCTATAGAGGCTAACCCTAAAGGTAGCGAATCACGTGACAAACTTTTGGTGCCCTGACTGCATTTACCAATCTCGTGACCTGAAGACATGGCTTGGTTTCGGTTTGTCTCTTTGAGACAAGGTCTCATACAGCCAAGGCTGACGTCGAACTCATGGTGCTCCTGCTAAGGACATAGTTTTAACAATAACACAGGAAGCTGGGGAGTTGGGCTTATGCTGGCTGGAAATTTGTGACTGATACTTAAGTTATAATGTTACCTCAATATGTTGCATCTTTATCAAGAAAATGAACTTTAAAATACTCTCCTGTTTCTATGGGCTTGTATGTAATATTGTTAATCTGGGGCTCTGTATCAAAGTTGGAAATGTCCGGGGCCACCAAGCTGACTCCATGGGCGTCAGTGCTTGCTACGCAAATGTGATGACAGGAGTTTGCTTCCCAGAACCCACAAGGTGGAAGGACAGAAGTATCTTGTGAAAGCTGTCTGCTAGCCTCCTCACTTCCTCCCCTGTTCTCTCTCTCTCAAACATACACAGTGAAGAAGTAGATTTGGAAAAATGTTTACAAGGGAATGTTTATAGTAAAACATTTTAAGTTTATTTGTGTAAAAGAAGTAGTTTTGGGCTGGCGAGATGGCTCAGTGGTTAAGAGCACCAACTGCTCTTCCGAAGGTCCTGAGATCAAATCCCAGCAATCACATGGTGGCTCACAACCATCTGTAATGAGATCTGACACCCTCTTCTGGAGTGTCTAAAGACAGCTACAGTGTACTTATATATAATAAATAAATAAATCTTTTAAAAATAAATAAATAAATCTTTTAAAAATAAATAAATAAATAAATCTTTTAAAAATAAATAAATAAATAAAGATTTATTTATTTATTATATATAAGTACACTGTAGCTGTCTTCAGACACTCCAGAAGAGGGTGTCAGATCTTATTACGGATGGTTGTGAGCCACCATGTGGTTGCTGGGATTTGATCTCAGGACCTTCAAAAGAGCAGTTGGTGCTCTTAACCACTGAGCCATCTCTTCAGCCCCATAAATAAATCTTTAAAAAAAAAAAAAAAGAAGTAGTTTTACTCTTAAGGTTAAGTATGCCTGTGAAAATGCTAAATGTAGCCACAAAAAGCAATAAAAATTCCATTCCAGGGCTGGGAGATGGCTCAGTGAGTCAAGAACTTCTGCACAAGGTGAGCACTTAAATTTGAACATCCAGAACCCACATTAAAGCAGGGTGTGGCAGTATACATCTGTAATCCCAATGCCCCTTTGATGAGGTGTGTGTTGGGGTGGGGATTGGAGTAGTGGTTGGGGGTGGGAGGCTCCAGGGCCAGCCAATCTGATGCATGCAGAGGCTAACCATAAAGAGACCCTGTTTAAACAAGGTGGGAGCTGAAGACTGACAACCAAGGCTGACCTACACACACACACACACACACACACACACACACACACGAGCCCAGGGTAAGCACATGCTCCAACCTCCCATAAATTCCGATTACCAAAATAGGAAAAAAACATGACTTAAAGGCTAATCAGTCCCAAAGAAGAGCAGGACAGGCACAAATGGTTTTCCAAATGAAAATAAAAATGTAATAAACTAATCATTTAGAAGACAAAGAGTTTTAAGGAAATATGTGTCCAGGCTGATTTATCAACTCTCAAGGGTTCCACCTCGTCCCAACAGCGCCACCTAGGGGACCAAGCTTGAACATATGGATTTGGGGAACTGTCAAGATCCAAGTTATGAAGCCTTTAATCCCAGGGAGGCAGAGGAAGTCAGATCTCTGAGTCCAAGAACACCCTGGTCTACAAAGAGAATTCCAGGACAGTCAGGGCTAGACAGAGAAATTCTGTCAGGGTGTGGGGAGCGGGGGAGACCGCTGCACATAAGTTGAAATTGAAAAGATTTACAAAGATATTCCATGTCATCACAAGTCAAAAGGAGTCTAGTGCACAGGTTTGTTAAGATTAGAAAAGAGACGCTAAAGAAAAAGAAGCTCTACATTCAAAGGCCCACAGGGGGCTGGAGAGATGGCTCTGTGGCCAAGGGAGGCTGGGGCTCTTACAGAGGACATAGGGGAGTTCCCAGAGGCTGAAGCAGGAGGGTAGCCTGGGCTATAGAGTAAGACACAAAATGAAATAAACATGCAGGCAAAATTGCTCAGTGGGTTAAGGCCCCGAGGCCAAGGCTGACAGCCCCAGTTTGACCCACATATGTGGGACCCACATAGTGAAAGGAGAGAAGCGACTCTTGCAAGTTTTCCACTGACTTCCACATGCGTGCTGTGGAATGCATACAGAATGCATGTGCATACACAGAATAAATACACAAAAACGTAAAGATTAAAACATAAAACAAGCATCCACTAATTGTAATACAAGTTTTGTTTTGTTTTTCACAAGCTAGATGAGCTTCCCGAACTTATCAGCTGATTGCAGAAGGGTGTAATTTGAGTCCAGCAGGAGGATATGGAATAGAAGTCCCAGGTTGTCATGGTGACTTTAAAAAGGGCTCACTGCACATGGAGCAACCCATGGTGCTGGCCACGTATGCCATTGGTGGGAGGAGTGGCCTTTGGCCCTGAGGGTGTTCGATGTCCCAGTGTAGGGGAATGCCAGGATGGGATGGTGGGAGAGCACCCTCATAGAGGCAGAGGGAGGGGGGATCAGATAGAGGACTTCTGAAGGGGAGACCCGGAAAGGGGAAAACATTTGAAATGTAAATAAAGAAAATATCCAATCAAAAAAAAAGGAGGGGGCTCCCTGTATCTACTGTGACTCAGACAGAAACATCCTGGAGGACTGCAAAGCTCAGGTCCTGTCCCAGGTGTCAAATTTCTGACTGATAGTGATATGATGTGAATAAATTACCAATCAGCCTCAATATAAGATGTCAAACTTAGCCTTCCTGCGTGAGACATGATATCACAGCCAGGAATTAAGGAGCTGGTCACCTCATCTTGGCCGCCTGAGAATGTAACTCTAGTGTGGTTGTGAATTACTGACCCAGTAATGTGAGCTCCCTAGAGATGCTAGAACTTTTTTTCCCTGCTGATTAATGGTTTTTTCAAACCCAAACGATTAGGATTAAATACAGAATTTATGGCTCTACCCCCCAAATGCACCAGATTGTGAAAAATGAGTAAGCCTGATTAGTTCCTGGATGGGAGAATTAATATAGAGCTGATAAAGAGATTAAGTAGTTTAGTTATTTGTTTAAGTGTATTTGTTTCATAGTTCAAGTGAGATTTTAAAATAATCTGGCATATTACAGAATCTGATAGGTCAGCATAATTGGATTAAGACTCATGAGGTATAAGAAAAAGTTATTAAGTTCATAAAACAGTATTGTAATATTTGACAACTAGACCTGCTGAGTTTACATTTCCTTTTTTTTTTTTCCTCTTTCTCTCAAGACAAGGTTTCTTTGTGTAGCTCTGGCTGTCCTGAAATGCATTCAGTAGACCATGATAGCCTTGAACTCAGACATCAGCCTGCCTCTGCCTCCTGTGTGCTGGGTGTAAAGCTGTCACTTTAAAGTATGCCATCACATCACTGCCTGGTAAGTTTACATTTCTACATGTATAAATTCTTTGTAAAGTACTTGGGCAGGACTTGATTATTGGGGTAGGAACTGGATTGGCCAGGAATACAAAAGCATAAACAAAAAGAGCATGAAGTGCACGAATTCAGTTCAAAATATGTAAATATGTCAAATGTGTCAGTTTATAAGTGAAGTTATTTAACAAAGCTCAGCTTATTCTGTGTTACTTGAACAATGATACCAGATCTCCTTAAGCCTGATAATTATCTTATACCAAAATATTTATAGCTATAACCATGTACATTTGAGATTTTTTTTTTTGTTTTATGAGTCAGGGTCTTGCTATATAGCTCAGCCTCGCACTTGTGGTCCTCCTCCTGTCTCAGCCTCTAAGGGTTGTATTTACCAGTGTGAGAGACCATGAATGTCTGGGTTCTTTGTTTATGTGTTCATTTGTTTTTTAGACAGGGCATCCTCTAGAATGGGTTGAAACTGTGCAGCTCAAGGTGGCTTTGAACTGATGACAGTACTCCTGTCTCAGCCTCCCAAGTGCTGGGATTATAGGTGAGAGCTACTAGACTCAACTCTAATATTATATGCTCTTTTTTCCTTTGATGTCTATTCATTGTATACAATAGGTGGGGTTTTTGTTTGTTTGTTTGTTTGTTTTGGTTTTTCAAGCCAGGGTTTTTCTGTATAGCCCTGGCTGTCCTGGAACTCACTCTGTAGACCAGGCTGGCCTCAAACTCAGAAATCTGCCTGCCTCTGCTTCCCAAGTGCTGGGATTAAAGGCGTGCACCACCACTGCCCGGCACAATAGGTAGTTTTAAAAAATATTTACTTGTCTGAGTGTCGTGCTTACATGTATGTCTGTGTAGCATGTAAATACAGTACCCATGGGGGTCAGAAATATCAGATCCCCTGAAACTGGACTCTTAGATGAGAATCATGTGGGTGCTGAGAACCAAACCTGGGTCCTCTAGAAGAGCAGCCAGTGCTCTTAACCACTAAGCCGTCTCTCCAGCTCTCACATGGGTTTTATAGAGACATTTGTATGATATATTCAGCCTCTTCCCCCATGCTCCCCTCACAATATTTCCACCCATTCTCCTTACAACCCTGCTCTGGCCTTAGTGTCCTGTACATATAGATGATTTTATGTATGGGCAGAAAGCCTAGGCTCCACAAAGGCGAGAGACTGTGATGAAGTGTATGTTATTAAATGAACCTTGGAGGCCTAAGTAAAACCCAGGCCTTGGGTTTTGATGGATGAATTTAATATTAGTTTTTAACTTAAGATGTGAGAAGTAGTCTCATGCTCACAAGATCTTCCCTCACACATGAGAAAATAAATTGGCCTGGAGCTCATTATGTCACCCTGACTGGTTTCCAAGTCAGGATCCTCCTGCCTCTGCTCCTTGAATTCTGGGACTGAAGGAACTCTGTGTGTGCTACCCACTTGGCTTACCTTAAGAAAACTGCTTCAGGGCTGGAGAATTGACTCAGCAACTAAGATCATCGACTGCTCTTCTATGGCACAGAGGTTCTGTTCCCAGAACATACATGGTGGCTTGTGAACATTTGTAACTCCAGTTCCAGCGGGTCCAACACCCTCTTCTGATATCAGGCACCATGTAGACAAAACACTCAGACACATGTAAAAGAAAGTAAATCTAAAATGAATTTATAAAGAGAAGAAAACCTGTTGTATCATTTGCACTTAGAAAGTGAAGAAATTCAAGCTTAGAAAGCTTGAGAGTCAGCTGCAGGCCTGGTTATCTCTAAAGCCTGTCACCCAGCCACCGAACACATAGCTACTGTCAGGTAACCTGGGGACAGTTCATCCAGGCCTGCGTATGTGCATCATGCTTTGAATCTTCAGCTAAATGGCTAATTTCAGCCCTAGGAAAGGCAGTTTCTTGGCTCTGCAGTGGAAGGCTGGCTTCAGGCATGGTGGCTAAAGACCCACGCCCACTCCCTGTTAGCCCACTCTCTGTTAGTCTGTTCATGCTGACTCCATTCAGAAAGGTCTTCTTTTCTCCTCCTGTGTAAAGGTTGGAGTCGTCCCTCTGGGCTCAATATAGCTGAGAAGAAAATGTGACTGGCACTTTCTCAGTTGTTCCCACAAAACAGTCCTTGTCTCTCATCAGTCTGATTAGACTATGGGCCTATTCTTGAATGATCTCTGAGGCCAAGGGAAGGTGACATTTTCATTTACCATGCCTGGGACAAGAGGTTGACCTCTGGGGCTTTTACAGCCAAGTGTAGTATAAACATGTGGATTGAGAGTCTAGAAAGAGTGAGTCTCCCTGGAAGGGGAATCATGTGACAGGCGGCAGAAACCCACACCCCCATACAGGTCAGAGAAGTCCTTCACTGTATCTGTCACTCACCTCTATACTGGATTCCTCCTACAACTGCACTTTGAAGGCGGGGTTATCTATTGCTTTTCTCCTGCACCCTACATAAAAGATACTCAAGGACTTGCCTATGAATGTGAAACCCAGCTTCCAGTAGCCTGGACTTACTGCTGAGAGACTAAATAAAAAAAAAAAAAATGAAGATGGGGCAGCTAAGTAATGCAAAGACAGAAAGCCAGATTCCCCAGATACTTATGGATAACTTCTTTGTGCCAGACTGATTCCTGTGGGCACAGTGTTTCCGTGGCTTTCTAGGAGGGCGGGGCTGGGTGGAGGGCACTGGGGCTATAGTTTCTCCTGACCCAGACCCAGGTTGTGACTGAACATCGTAAGAGCCCTTGGTGATGGATTGAACCCTGGGCAGAGTTTGGGTTACTCTATCATGCTGGTTGGTTTAAGATTCTCATTTTTCCACTTACTGAACAACCCCCCCTCAAGAACCTGACAATCAGAGGGCTGAGAGGGTGGCTCAGTGGGCAAGGCATTCTCCTTCAGAGGAAGGGCTAGCGAGGGAAGAGAGGATGGCTCAGTGGGTAAGAGCACTGAGTGTTCCTCTAGAGGGCTAGGGCTCACTCGCCAGCACCTACATGGCAGCTTACAACTGTCTGTAACTCAAGTTCCAGGGGATCCACTGCACTAGGCATGCATGTGGTACATGTATCTGTGCATGCAGGCAAAATACCCATACCAAAAAAAAAAAAAAAAAAAAGGGAAATGTTAAAACTCTCCAGTGAAACAGAACTGAAGGATGGGTGGATTAAAAAAGAAGAGGTTTATTATAAGGGTTGGATTGCTTGGTGGTTAAGGCTAAGAAGTCCCACCATATCCTGTGTATGCAGAAACCCAGGAACCCCCATCTTCAGTCAGAGGCCTACTCATGAGAGGGAGGGCTGGAGAGATAACCTTAGCACTGGCTGTTCCTCCAGTGGGCCAGACTTGATTCCAGCACCCAGATGGGGGCTCACCATCTGTAACGGGGCATCTCATTCCCTCTTCTGGCCTCCATAGGCATCAGGCACGCATGAGGTTTATAGACGTACGTGTTGACAAAACACCCGCACATGGAAGCTTTAAATTAAAGAAGAAAGGTGTACCTCTCAATCCAAGGCTGAAACCCTGAGACTTGGGATGGCTTGGAGGAGATCCTGGAGCCCAGGATTGCTGTGAGCTCTGTTGCCTGAGCAGGAGTTCGTAGCAGGCTCAGGAATAGAAAGAGCTCTCCCTCCACAGCTTGCTTCTTTTGCACAGACCATGATTGGACTAGATACTGCACCTGCACTGCTGGGACCATCCCAGTCAGCTGACTCAAAAGTTAGCATCCAGGAACACCTTCACAGATAGATATACGCATGAATCATGGACTGACTACCTGTGTGCAATGTCACCAGTTGGGAACCAACTGTTCAAATAAATACACAGACCTGTGAGGAACATTTCACACTCAATATTGGGTACCCCTTGACCTAGGCAAAAAAATTAACCACCACAAGCCTGTTAACCTGGCGTCCTGTGTTCCCTTTTTTTATGTTTTTGTTTGTTTGTTTGTTTGTTTATTTGAGACAGGGTTTCTCTGTGTAGCCCTGGTTGTCCTGGAACTCACTCTGCAGACCAGGCTGGCCTTGAACTCAGAAATTCGACTGCCTCTGCCTCCCAAGTGCTGGGATTAAAGGCATGCGCCACCACTGCCCGGCTATATGTGTTCCTTAAACCACATTTCATCTCCAAATACAAACAACAGGAGGTCATAGTCTTATGTAACATGGTGCTGCTATGTGTGATCAAAGCCACTCGCCCCCTTCAAGAGGACATGAAGTCCATGAGTGCCATGCATTTTCCTTAAGCTATCTCACAGATTAATACTGTGATGTAAAACTGACAATACTGTGTGCTGCTTTAAAGTCAACATGCCCATGTTGCACGCTAACCGAAAAGAAGGAAAACACAGACACTTGCTTAGACAGACACACAGATTGACACATCATGGAGGAAACAGCTGGTGACAGCTGGAGTACTCATCTCTGTTAAGTGATGGCGTGGCAGCTGAGATTTCAGAATTATCTATCGGCTTCCACCACCCACTCTGCATTCACGTTGTCTTCATTAAGAGCTCTAGCTGATGTGGGTTTTTAACCAGTGGTGGGAAGTGGTACGGGACCCAAATCTTCATTCTTGAAGCATATAGGCCACTTGTGTTCTTGCCTGGAGTGGGTTATAGTTTTCTGGTGATCATAATAAAAGAGTATAGTGATAACAGAGGCCCCGAGGGCTCAGAGTCTCCCTTGCCTCCACGGTGTACTAGGCCAATACCCACTTAGCGTCTGGAGTATTCACTCCACTTCTTGGCCTGCTGATTCAGAGCTGCAGGGATCCCCAGGTGGCTGGGGAGGGGCAGCTCAGTGTCACTGTCACACCTCTCAGTGGAAGTGCTTCTTCCTCTGGAACTAAAAACTTCCAGGCCAGGAGAGTATAAAGTTAAGCCACCAGGAAGCAAGGGTAGCAGGTGATGTCACCTCTACTCCCACCCTTGACTCCCAGGCCTGTGAGTCCGGGCTGTGGGAGGACTGATGGTTTAAGCAGAGATCCAGAACGTGTATAGCCTTCTGGAGAGCTTGGCCCCACTGATTCTGTGTGCGTGATTCTGTGTACATCCTAATGAGGAGTTGCCAGACGTCCATTCCACTTCCTGTTAGGCCAGTTGCTTCAGGTTGGCAGGGGTGATCAGATCAGTGAATCCCACGAGCACCGGTTTGTTGCAGCATTTCTCTGACTATGAAGTGAGCTCCTCAGCGGGAAGCCATGATGTATAGAGCGGCACGATAACGGGTGAGCCAGTGGGGGATCGCATTGCACGCAGGGACCGCAGATCTGTCCCCGGAGGCAACGGTGATTCTAGAAAAAGCAAGTGCGTTCTTTTCATGGTGGAAGTGGTCCAGTGTAGTCACCCTGCCACCAGGCATTGGCCAATCATCCTGGGAAATGCTGTCCTGCCAGGAATTGGCTTCCCACCACGAAAAATGGTGTCATGTTGGGGGCTCAGTGTTAGTTGGTGCTGTTGCTGCTGGATTGGGGGACTATGGCTAGGTCAGCTTTGGTGAACAGAAGTCCATAGTCTCAGGTCTAAGCTTAACCTTTACTGCTGAAGAAGGTTGCTTTGTTCATGAGCCCCTTGAATGATGCCAGAGGTAGCTAGAGAAAGAGCTGTCTGGCTGCATCTGTTGAATGGGTCACTGTTATTGACATTCTTCTCTGTTTAGGTCACTGTTTCGTTAGCATTCATGTAAGACACAGATGTGTTCACACCTTTTGACTTTCAGGGAAATTGATCATACTCATCCCCCAATTTCTTTTTTTTTTTATTTTATAAATAAATATTTTTTTGGTTAATTTTATTTTTGGTTTTTCGAGACAGTGTTTCTCTGTGTAGCCTTTGCTGTCCTGGAACTCACTCTGTAGACCAGGTTGGCCTCGAACTTAGAAATCTGCCTGCCTCTACCTCCCAAGTGCTGGGACTAAAGGCATGCACCACCACTGCCCAGCTTGTTTTTATTTTTTATTTATTGATTGATTTGATTGGTTTGAGAAAAGGTCTCACTATGTAGCCCTGGCTGGCATGAATCTCACTATGTAGTTCAGGCTGGCCTTGAACTCACAGAGATCCTCCTGGTTCTGCCTCTTCAGTGTCAGGATTAAAGGCATGAATCATCCCACCTAACTCAAATTTCTTTTCGAGACAGGGTTTCTCTGAGTAGCCCTGACTGTCCTGGAACTCACTCTGTAGACTAGGCTGGCCTCAAACTCAGAAATCCACCTGCCTCTGCCTCCCAAGTGCTAGGACTTAAAGGCATGCACCACCACTGCCCAGCTCAAATTTCTTTTTCACCTATTTTCCAATCATGTTCCATACAAGTTCCTGACAACTCAGGCATACTGTTGCCTATAAATGGTGAACCTGCATGCTTATATTACTACATTTCTGGTGAGTATTCCTCCCAAACATAATGCGGGGGGGGGGGGGCAGCTGAGTTCTGTTCCCTGGGAAGGTTTCCCTTGATGATATCACAGATTAGGCTGCAGTTACCTGCTCTCAGGCTGTGCCTACATAGCACATCAAACTTAACCCTAAATGAGATTATGTCTTCTCTTCCTCTTGAAGTCAGTGTAGGAAAGTCTTCACGAGGCCCCAGTGCAGGAAGAGCAGATGCAGTGGGGCTGGGGGGAGGGGTTTTGGCCTTTGGGCCAGGTCATGGAACTGTGCCTGCAGGGCCTGACTCCTCAAGTCCCACACATATCATTTCCTTCTGATAACAGAGTGTCAGTTATCTAGCACACCTAACTTTATGACTTTATAGGTCAGCTAACCATAGCACCTCCACAATGATAAGCGGTTTGGGCCACAGAGTAACTTTGTGGCTGATGATTGAGCTTTCGGTTCAAACCAAGGTGCAATAGCAGCAGAGAGCTGTCCCTCAAAAGGAGGGCAGTTACCTGTGGATGACGGCAGGGCCATGCTCCGAAATCCTAAAGGCCACACTGCAACTAACTGTTGGTCCCTGCCAAGGACTCCAAGCCTTCCTCCACCGCTGACACATTGAGCGCCTTTGGTCTGTCGGTTCAAGTGGCCCAGACAGCAGGGCAACAACGTGCATAAGAGCCTGCCTTAGATCTTCTCTTGTTCTGGGTCCCACTCAAAACTGGCAGCCTTTGGGGGTGAGTCATTGTAAATGAGCTGGGCGGACTCAGAGGAGAAATATGTATTCTCCAGCAGCCAAAGAAGGTGGCTAGATGTTGCTCTTTCCCAGTTGGAGGAGAGCCCAGGTCCAGCAGCTTATCCTCCATCTTAGGGCAAGCCTAGTGTACCACACAGCTCCTCACCTCCACAAGTTTCTCCGAGGTGGACAGGTAACTAACTCCCTTTGGAGTTACCATTGGGTTAAGTGTGTCACAACCTACCACAAGTCTCCATGATTTGGTTGTAGTCTACATAGTCCAGACAGGAGTACCATATGCAGATGTAGTGGGAATCACCACTCTTGCATTTTCAAGTCTTTGATGGTGACATTAATCTCTGCACTATATTAAAGGCAATATTGTTTTGATTTACTGATGTTCTAAGTACCACGCTGATTAAGGAGGAGTTCTAAGTACCACGCTAATTACAGATCCCATGGGACTCTGTTCCCTCTTGTCCTTGTATCTGCTACAGGAACAGGCTGGGCAGGAGGCCACACTGCAGACTTAGCGGCTATTGCTGCTGCTGTTGCTTCTTCTTCCTCCTCCTCCTCCTCCTCTTCCTCTTCCTCTTCCTCTTCTTCTTCTTCTTCTTCTTCAATAATGGTTCTTTAGAAAAAATAATGTACAGGGAAGTTTACTTAGCTTTTTTTTTAAGATTTATTTATTGTTATATGTATTATAGGTGGTTGTGAGCCACCATGTGGTTGCTGGGATTTGAACTCAGGACCTTTGGAAGAGCAGTCGGTGTTTTTACCGCTGAGCCATCTCACCAGCCCATTTAGCTTTTAAAGAAACAAAAAAGGAGGGGCTGGAGAGATGGCTCAGTGGTTAAGAACACTGACTGCTCTTCCAGAGGTCCTGAGTTCAAATCCCAGCAACCACATGGTGGCTCACAGCCATCCTAACAAGACCTGATTCCCTTGTCTGAAGACAGCTACAGTGTACTTACATATAATAAATAAAATAAATATTAAAAAAAAAAAAAAGAAACAAAAAAGGAGGTGTCCATACAAAGAATTCGAATTCCCATCACCAGCCCCACTGTAAGGGAGGTTGTGGCCCCCTCGAGTTAGTACAGGACACTCCCCAGACACCAAGTTCTTGGCACAAAGGAGATTTATTACCCCAGAGGGGGAGACTGTAAAGGCAGACATCGAGCAGCAGCAGCAGCAGCAGCA
>NW_022196900.1:76540485-76633515 GCF_008632895.1 Mastomys coucha | reverse complement strand
TTCCTCCCTTCCCTCCCCCCCGCCCCTCCCCAACCCCACCCCCACCCCAGGAGTAACTTTTTAAGGAGAAAAGAGGGGAGTCTTTGCTAGGGTGAATTGATAAATCCCGATTGGACAGATTAACCAGACAATAAATTTTAACTTTTGGACCTTTTTGTTTTGTCTCAGGAATGAGTCAGTGGCCAAATAAGGGAATCGACCTTAGGGGCTAGATTTAGGAATGTAATCTGTTTTTGGCAAGGAAGAGGGAAGGGAAGGAACAGGGCAAATCCTGTTATTGCCATGTTTGCCATGCTTGGGCTGCTAGCGTCCCTCATTCACTGTGAGGTTTCTGGAGGAGGTGTGTGCAGACTTGCTTAGAGATACAAAATAAAGGGACCTGAGAGAGAAAAGACCAGTGCGATAGCCCCGTCTCCCCAGCACTGATAACCACTACAGGAAAAGCCTTCCGAAGGGTCCAAGACTTCGGGTGTTTCCAACAGAGAATCCACCTATAGCTCGTTGACCTGCCCAGCCCTTCTGAGTTAGACAGAGCACTTCTAGCAATGTGAAACCATGACTGAGACTGAAGTTACCATTGCCAATGCCAAGTCGGCTATTTTCATCAACTGACTTAATTGGTTGTTGAGAGAGGGCGAGAGAACACACATTATTAACACTAGGAATGGAAGAGGCACCGCCAGCACAGACATTGTGGGTTAAGCAGGTAACTGAGGGACACTAGGGGGGGACAGACTATTCAGTATACAGTTTCTCTTCTGTTGCTGTGAGAACACACCACAACCAAGGTAACAAAAGAAAGAGTTTAGGGGGCTGGAGAGACGGTGCAGAGCACTGGCTGCTCATCCAGATGACCCAGGTTCAGTTCCCAGAACCCACATGGCAGCTCACACAAGTCTGCAACTCTAGTTCTAGAGTTTCTGATACCCTCACACAGACACACATGCACATAATACAATCCACACAAAATATGTAAATTAACTAATTAAAAAAAGGACGAGCTTAGTTGGACTTAGAGTTCCAGAGCGTTAGAGTTTACAACGGCAGATCACTGGCAGGTAGCTAGAGCCCTGGCTGGGAGCTCTCATCTTGAACCTCATACAGGAGGCTAGGTGGGAATGATCCCAAACTTTTGAAACCTCAAAGCCCACACTTAATAACACACCTCCTTCAAGAAGGCCACACCTCCTTAGTTCTTCCCAAACAGTTCCACCAAGTGGGGCTCACACTTAATAACACACTTCCTTCAAGAAGGCCAAAACTGCTGGGCGGTGGTGGCACGTGCCTTTAATCCCAGCACTTGGGAGGCAAAGGCAGGTGGATCTCTGAGTTCGAGGCCAGCCTGGTTTACAGAGTGAGTTCCAGGACAGCTAGGACTATACAGAGAAACCCTGTCTCAAAAAAAAAAAAAAAAAAAAAAAAAAAAAAAAAAAAAAAAAAAAAAAAAAAAAAAAAAAAAAAAGAAGGCCAAAACCCAGGGCTGGCTAAGCCATAGGCCCTGGGTGAGAACCTGTTGCTGTTGTTTTGTTAAGTGGACATATTAACAAACTGCTCCCTAGTCTTTATCTTTGTATTCACAGATTAGTGCATCTCTCAACCCTTATCAGAAGGAATGCTCTCCTGCTTTTTGCAGGAGGTAGAGATTAACAGAGGCCCACAATTGGCATAGATTAGGAGGCTGTGGTATATTCATTTCTAAATGAGAAATCTATATCACACTCCTTTCCCCCAGACTCAGGGAATCGCTGACAAAGAAAACGTGGAAAAATTGTAGAAGCCAGGAATTATAGACATCTCCAGTCAGACATTATTTGCTGAATGTGACATTGTTGCACAGATGAGCTCATATGCAACTGCATGCATGAGACATGTACAAGATCCAAAATCCCAGTATGGTGGTGTGGGGTCCATGAAGCTCCGCCCTCCCTATCTGCAGAGCAACTGGTGCAGTGCAGGACACCAACTGATGGCTCCTGGGGGTAGGGTTGACTTTCTTCAGGGAGGGAGCGCTGCAGCCCCTGAAAGGACTACCCATGCTCTAGTACATGGCCCTACAGCCATGCACACACAGGCAACACTACATGGAGTAGGTTTACAAAGAGAAGAGGAATACTATAGAGATGGCACCTTAGTTCAGAGCTCTGGCTGCTCTTCCACATTTCCATTCTGAGCTCACAACTGTCTGGAACCCCAGATCCAGGGGATTCAGTGCCCTCTTCTGGCCTCCACAGGCACCAGGCACACACAAGTGGCATAGACTATACATGCAGGCAAGATGTTCATCTACATAAAGTAAGATTTTAAAATAGCTTGCTTGTTTATTTATTTTGTCTGAGACAGGTTCTCAGTGTGTAGCTATGGCTATCCTGGAACTCATTGTGTAGACCAGCTGGCTTTGAACTCACAGTGATTCACTTGCCTCTGCCTCTAGAGTGTTAGACTTAGAGGCCGCCATGCCCAGCTAGTTTAAATATCAAGCAGAAGACGCGAGCGGGCTGGCTGTGCACTTCCTCCCTTCCCATCCCCCATTCTTCCACCACCTCTTCTTCTCCACGTGCGCTTGCTCACTCCATCTCTCTCATTCTGTTTTTCTCATTTTGTGTTTTATTTGGGGCTCATCTTTAATCCCAGCACTACAGAGACAGAAGCAGGCTGACCTCAGTGAGTTCCAAGCCAACCTGTTCTGTATAGTGAATTCCATACCAGCCAAGGCCACATAGTGAGACTCTGTCTCAAAACAAAACAAAACCAAAATCAAAAAAATCTAAAAACATACAAAACGAGAGTGACTGAGCAAGCACACATGAAGAAGAGGTTGTAGAAGGATGGAGAGATGGAAAGGAAGAGAATTTGTGTGGGGTGTAGGTCGATTTGATCAACATACATTATATGCATACATGAAACTCTCATTTTAAAAATCTTTGAGGGAGGGCTGGCGAGATGGCTCAGCGAGTAAGAGCACTGACTGCTCTTCCGAGGGTCCTGAGTTCGGATCCCAGCAACCACAAGGTGGCTCACAACCACCCATAATGAGATCTGGCGCTCTCTTCTGGTGCATCTGAAGACAGCTGTAGTGAATTACGCCAGAGGGAGCCAGGTCGGAGCGAGCAGGGCCAGCAGAGGTCCTGAGTTCAATTCCCAGCAGCTACACACATGATAGCTCACGACCATCTACAGCTACAGTGTACTCATACACATAAAATAAATAAAATAAATCTTTAAAAAAAAAATCCTTGAGGGAAGCATTGCTTTCTGAAAAGCGAAAGGGAGAAGATAAGACTTCAGCCAACACCTGCTTTACATTTATTCCACTGCCCCCCCCACCCCCCGTTTTTGTTTGTTTGTTTGAGATAAGATCTGTGTAGTCCTGGCTGTCCTGGAACTCACTCTGTAGACCACTCTGGCTTCAACCTCAGAGATCCTCTTGACTCTGCCTCCAGGGTGCTGGAATTAAAGGTGAGCACCGCCACCCCCACTGGCATATTTATTCCACTTTAATAGGGCAACAGATGAGGACACTGGGGATCAGAAGCGTAAAGAGACTTTCCCCGAGGTGACTCAGCTCAGTAGCGACAGTCTAAAGTCAGCTGCTTCTGACTCCTGTTTCTAAGGAAGTGCATAGAACAGGAGAGTGCCTGCGGAGCCTGCCTGATTACTTAACAGTTGAAAGAGGGGACAGATGCCTCACAGAGAAAGTGGCAGTTCACGTGGAGTCCTGTGACCACAACACATTGCTCATGTGGAATGCTGTCCTCTGAGGAGAGTAGCCATCATTACCCAGGCTTAAAGGCACGCACTGCACCGCGGCACCTGGCTTAGCCATCACAGTGTCATCCGAGCAACTGGAATGACTCACAAGCAGCCCTGGGCTCAGGACTTGTCCACCTTCCCTCATGGAAGAACCAGGTGGGGGCAAGTCTTTAGACGCCCCGCCCCCTTGAGGTTCCAGCTGCTCTTGCTCACACCTCCCCCCATGCTGTAGGTAACTTTGCCCCAGCTATGCATGGTCTTGGAAAGATGCTAGAGTTTATAGAAGGTGAAACGTTAATTGAAATGGGGATTCCATCTGTGAAGCCATTTGCAACTCAACCCATGTTGCAGGGAGAATTCTTAGTCTGGTAGCTGTTTAGGGGTCACCTGTGTCCCTAAAAGTAGGGTCAATAAACTCATTGGTCCTCTAAGCTACATTTGGGTGTCACCTCTGTTCTTTCTTTGGTTCCCTGTCTAGGGTGCATAGATGTTTATTCATGTCCCCCCGGGGAAAAGTGTAGGTAACAACAGAACAAAGGCAGACCAGGAGGGAAAGGTGTTTCTTAGGGAATACTGAATGGTCAGCCTGGCTGGAGGATAGAGCACCGAGCATCTGGTGTGATCTTTAAGAACTATAATTCAGCCAGGCAGTAGTGGTACACACCTTTAGTCTCAGCACTTGGGAGGCAGAGGCAGGCGGATTTCTGAGTTCGAGGCCAGCCTGGTCTCCAGAGTGAGTTCCAGGACAGCCAGGGCTACACAGAGAAACCCTGTCTTGAAAAAACAAAACAAAACAAAAAAAACAAACCACAAAACCCAAACAAAAAACCCCCTACAGTTCAGGTAAAAGTTTTAGACTATATCAGGAGACTGAGTATTAAGCCATGTGATGATATGGCTTTAGTGAAATCATTTTGAATGAACGGAACAGGGTGACCAAACAGACCTGACATTTCCAAAGCAATTTATTCTCTAAACGAGAGGCAGAGGTTAAAATCAGCTGTGACTTAAATTCACCTACTAGCCACTAGTAGGCAGCAGTGTGCCATGAATGGATAGGCCAGGCCTGGTTTCCTCACAAGAATGGCCCAGACAGGAGTCAAGAACAGTGGGGAGGGCAATCGATGTGAAGGGAATCCCAAAAACCCAGAGGGGAAAGGGGATGTGGGAGCCAAGAATAAGGTGGCTTGGTCTCTGGAGGATATGAGTGGGGATAGTGGGGGACAGTGGTGAGAGGGGATGTGCAAAAACAAAACAAAACAAAATAAAAAAACCAAAAACATTAATTTTCAGATTAAGAAAGATGGACATTCAGATGTGCTCAATGATAAAACAGAATCAAATCTGATATGGGGAACCCAACTACTTCCCGAGTGGAACTGAGGCTCATTCTACAGGAGGGAATTTGTGTCTGGTATTTCAAACCCTTCCAAACCCATGGCTGCAAAGGGCCCTAGTGGGAAACTCCAACCATTGCTTTGCTAAATGGACACGGCATTCCCACCAATTTGCCTTCTAATAATCATGTCTATCCCAGACGAGTGCCATGTCCAGATTCAGTCAGAGGAGCTTCTTCATGCCGGAGGCAGCAGTAACTGCAGACTCATAACTAGTTAAAGTTGTTCAGCCATTAACTGGGACATCTTATTGCTCCATCCAAAAAGGTCACCGAGGAAGAGGGTAAGAAGAATACAGGAACAGAAGGGTCACCACCTGGAGAGCTGTGGAAGGCTGGTTTCTGGACATGGTGTGTCACTCGAGTCCACAGCAAAAAATTTGGCCATCAGTATCCTCTCGGGGAGGGGGAGGAGGGACCCCACCAATCTCCAAGGAATTGATAGTTTCTTCAAGGTGTAGTCATTGACAAGAAGCCTACACTTCTGGAAACAAGCTGTCAGCATGGTCCTTCAGGCTACTCTAGTGAAGCTCATGGGTGAGGAGGAGGAAGAGGAAGAGGAGGGAGGAGGAGGGGGTGGAGAGGGACATGAGGAGGAAGGAGGAGGGATGGGGAGGGGGATGAGGAGGAGGAAGAAGGGGAGGAGGGAAGGCCAGCGAGATGGCTCAGCAGGAAGAATTGCCTGCCACTAAAGCCTGAGCACCTGAGATTGATGCCTGGAACCTACAGTGGAAGACCCAACTTCCACAAGTTGTCCCCACACACATGGGAGGCATGAATCCTCTCCCATTCTCTCCACCTCCAATATAATGAAATTCTTAAAATTAAAAAGAGAAATCAGAAGGGGGCTAGTTGGTAGAGGCAAGGGCTCAGCAAGAGAGAATGAAGGGTAACAGTGTAAGGGAGATGATTATGATCAAAATACATTCCATGCATGCATAAAATTCTGTAAGGAAACCCATTACGTGTAATATATGCAGTAAAAAGAAAGATGGGCATTACCCCGAGGGAAAAGGGGTACCCAGGAAAGGTTTATAAGGAGAAAGACACGACTAAACTGTAGAAGGATCGCTACCACGAGGAGATGAAAGGGAGAGGAGGAAGCTACTGCAGCTGGAGAGCAGACTGGAGACAGTCGAATGGGGGAGGAGCATGAATATGCAGTTTTGACAAAAGACAATAGGCACTCTTTCTCTATTAATGAATGCACTTTCTGAATCAGCTCTCCTGCTTAAAACTGCATTGGGGGAATTGGGCTTAGGAAGCTAAGAGTGGGTTTTTGTGCTCTCGTGAGAAGTTTTGACCAGATTCTCTGAGGTCTAGGAATGGTTTAGCCTTGCCCCTCTTTGCTCTGGCGAAAGGACCGTAGACTACTGCAGTGGATGAACAGCATTATAATGAAGAAAATACAGGCTGCCGCGGAGTCCAGGGAGACTGAGGCAGGGTTGCAGATAAAGTGCCAACAAGTATAGGAGTTGGTAAGAGGGTGTGGGGGTGGGGGCGACAAGGAGCAATCCCATAACTACTTCCAATCAGAAACTGAAGGCTTCACCTGATGCTGACAGGTGTGCTCCTCCCAGGCTCAGAGCCCGCCCCATCGCTCTAATTGGTGATGACATCACTAACTCCGCCCCCGCACAGCAGAGGGTTGAGTGCGTCCCTGCTGTGTGGCCCGGAGGATGTGGCTATCTCGGCCCAGTTGCGCCTGCGCGTCGTTTTAAGAACAAGGCAGGCTTCAGGAAAGAGGTCTGCAGAGTCTGGCTTTTTCAGCCCTGGGCCCGAGTGATGCTGGTTTCTTCCGAACCTGGGGGCCTTAGCACCTACTAACACGCTCCCCGATTGTCCCTACCCTATTATGTGTGTTCATGGACAACTAACTTACTAGGCGGTGGTAGGTTTCACAGGTATAACGGGCCCATATTCTTTTGGCCTGAGCAATTCAAGCGCGGCCCTTCTCAACTTTGTTTAATTGGGAACCGGGCTGGAGTTAATTCCTTATACATTCTCCTTTCCTTAAGCCCTTTGACATGCTGAGATTGAATAGCTGTATGCAGGGGATATTCCCTTTAGGTTCTGTAAAGAGAATTTGGGGGGGGTACGACAGAAGTGGAGACTCGTGGCGCTCTATAGCTATTTCCAGAGTGCCTAGGACTGGATTGAATAATGCTCTGGATTGAGATAAATCCAGACAAGTGGGGCAACACATTACCAGTCCCTTCAAGTGCCTCTGAACTGGGTGAAGGGAAGTTCTCCGGGAAGGACCTGCCTGTTTAGTGCTGTGCACACAAGGCTGGACTCTGAGGTGGCCTCTATGGTTTCTGTAAACAGGAAAGCTGCCTGGAGACAGAGCATGGTGGCAGCACAGAGCCCATCTTGTTTTGGGGGCAGGGTATGGCGACGGAGCTGTAAATATGCTTGTTAAACGTCTTGAAGCTTGTCAGATGAAGATAGGATTCCTATCTTCACTTTCAAGATCATGTTGAAGCTTGCGCCATCAGGGCTGGCATGGTAAGTGATCAGTCTGAAAGAAGCCTGATGAAAATGACTGGGGTTTTCCTCCGGGTCAGAGGTCATACAGTTTTTTGAGCAACAAAAGGGACAGACTGCCAGGCTCCCCAGCCACTACCTGGTCACAGACATGCTATGCTGCCCTTCTCACCTCCAACCCAACCTGCCTGGCCCCAATCCACAAGCATTTTGAAACCAAGTTTCTAAAAACCAGCCATTTTTATCTGCTTAGGTAAAGTTACAGGAGTTTGTTGGTGTATTTACAAGTGGGTTTGTCCAGATATACTATAACTTAGTGTCTGTATTTAATATTGACAACCAAAAATATATAAATATCTTCCATCTATACACAGCAGGGCAGGAGTGTCCGTGATTTCAGCAGTAAGTTCTCAGCCTCCGAGGTCCTTCGCATGGTGTTCGTCTGGTCCTCAGTGCACAACAGACTTAGAACCTGGCAGCCCAGCCTGGCCCTTCCCTCTCCTCCCTGCACTCCAGTGCTTCCAACTGGTCTCAGGCAAGGAAAGATTAATTGAGTGGTTGGGTAGGAAGAGACAGGAATGGGTGAATCCTAAAATGGAGCCTGGACCCCTATGGTGCTGAGGTCCAGGCCTGCGGAAGAGGGTGGCAGCTACCGCCTCGTGCGGTACAGCCTCCTAGCTCAGAGTTCTGTATTAGTGTGTCCTTGGCCATAGGTCCAGCCCTACAGATTAGCTTGGCAAAGAAGGCATGTGTCTGGACAGGGCGTGGTCCCCACCTTCAGGCACTGGGCCAATCAAGGTGAAGACTACAGTGTGGAGATAGGAGTGGCTGATAAAAAAAAAAAAATAACAAAATCAGTAATAAAAAAATTATAAAACCTGCTGCTTATCTGAATAGATCTGAGCAGCAGTCTTGCTTTCATTAAAAATTCTGGAGCCATCAGAGTCCTGAATATTCTTCTGGACTTCATTGCTGGCTGAAGAATGGTGCCCAGGCCCGGCTTGCCTGAGATCTGCCAGTTTGGAAGAGGTCTCATCTAGCTGCCTGTGCTCCAGAGAGATCCTTGGGGCTGCTGGGAGCAGGCCGGGCTGGCTGTGGGGGCTCCTCACACTTGGGAGTCAGCCCCCAGAGGGTGGAAGAGCTCCTCAGGTGTCTTGTCGCTTTGGCTGGCACCCCCCTGCCGGAAGCCTGAAGCGATCTCATCGAAGGTCCGGCCTTTGGTCTCAGGAACTTTGAAGTAGGTGAAGAGGAAAAAAAGCACCAGCAGCACCACGAAGATGATGAAAACGTAGGGGCCACACAGTTGCTGGAAAACAGACACAACACACGTCACCCTCCTAAAAGGACTCACTCGACCTCTGAACCTTTGCTACCAGCCACCCAGAGGTGCTATAAAAACTAAGACAGGCTGCAGAAACGGCCTGAGAACCAGGAGCCTGGACTGACATTACTCTACCAAGTGAGCTGGGCTTCTGAGCTTGTTTGTCACATGACTCTTGGGCTAGCACATCACATAGCATGATGGCTCCCTACAAGTAATTGAGCAATGGAGGACAGACAATGAGGTTCTTACCTCCACATACTGGAAGCACATGCCCACAATGAAGTTTGAGGTCCAGTTGGAGAAGCCAGCCACAGCAATAGCAGCAGGACGGGGCCCCTGGCTGAACAGCTCGGCCACAATGAACCATGGAATAGGACCAGGGCCTACTTCAAAGAAGGCCACAAAGCCAAAGATGGCCACAATGCTCAGATAAGACATCCAACGCAGCTGTTCCTGTTGAGGGAGATGGTGTGAGAGGTTAGTTAGGTAGGATGTGACAGTTTCTCAGGAAAAAGAGAAACTGTAGGAATCTCCAAACTGGGCTGAGAGATAGGCCTGGGGTCACCCTGATTTGCTGTGCAATACAATGCAATGTGATGGTCTGAAGGCGAATGGTCTCCCCATGGGCTCACGTTTGAATGTTTGGGAAGGATGGGGGTGTGGTCTTGTTGGAGGTGTGTCATTCTCAGTAACTCCCCCAGGATCACACCTGCCCACCTGATGCCATGCTTTCCCACATTATGGCTGCCAACTCAGGAACCATGAGCCCCCAAGTAAAAAAAATGCTTTCTCTTATAAATTGCCTTGGTTAGGCTGGAGAGATAGCTCAGCAGTTAAGAGCACTGATTACTCTTCTGAAGGTCCTGAGTTCAAATCCCAGCAACCACATGGTAGCTCACAACCATCTGTAATGGGATCTGATGCCCTCTTCTGAGGTGTCTGAAGACAGCAAATGTGCACTGACATAATAAAAAACAAATTTACCTTGGTCACAGTGTCTTATTACAGCAATTAAAAAAGCAACAGACACACCCAATCCCATCCTCTAGTGCTCTTGGACTCCAGGGTGCTTTTCTTCCTTGGGTTGGACTCCTCAAGCAAGCACACATGTACAGGTAGTCATAGTAATCAGTGACAGGCTGGGGACCCGTTGACCAAAGGTCAATTTTTAGCTTCATTCCTTATGCAACATGGGATTTTTTAAAATGTGAAATGCAAAATGCTTCAAAATCTGAAGCTTTTTGATCTGGTCACATGGTTTCAGACAGGAAAATTCTACCTGACCTTGTTTGATGACAGTCAAAATATAGACATGATAAAAATACCATTTAAATATGCCACCAGCCTATGTGTAGAAGGCACATATGAAACAAATGAATTCTACTTTTAGAATTGAGTCTTAATCTGAAATTAACTCATTGAATATATGCAGATGTTCACAATTCTGGTTGAGTACTTCAGAGAAGCTTAAGCTGTAAGACCAACATCATAGTTACTAGTTTGGAGAATAGAGGCGGTTGTTTGTGTACCTCTGTGGTGTTAAGGAATCATTACACTGCTGAGGATTGCTCTGGACATGAACTGAGGATACACAGGTAAAGGCTCTGCAAGGTTCGGCTTTAGGCGAGGCATTTCTATACGGAGATGAAAGCTTGGGTCTACATGTGCAGGAAATCCCCAAGCAGGGAAGAGAAGACCAAGATGAGGGAAGACAACCTGAGAAGCCGAAGAGTGGGTCCCCATCCAGAAGCACAACGACATGGGGCAACTTAGGCTGGGTGCAACATGGCCATTTTGGTATCTAAATCCAGGCAAACTCTACAGCCATGGCACCTTGAACATGCCCACTGTGCCTAAATCCAGGTCCCCATTCTTCCTTGCACGGGGCCTTCCAGGGCACAGCCACTCACCAGCAAGGACAGGGCGATGGTCATGAGCACAGCACAGCCCGCCATGCCAGCTAGGCCAATGAGATGCAGGGTCCGCCGTCCAGCTCGCTCTACGACAAACAGCTGTGGGAAAGAAGGAAGACATGTTCTCTCTGCCTGGTGCCACTTGGAGCCACCTGCCCAGAGGCTCACCTCACTAGCTAAATACAAGGAAATACATACACTAGTGGGGAAACACTTTTCCCCACCAGGCTGAGGCTTGGGGGCCTTGTAGGGACCGAGGGAAGGAATATGCCTTCTGAGCCCAACAGTACCAGGGTGAAAGGTACTGGAGATCAGACAGCTAATGCATATTGGCTGTGACCTTGGGAGAACACTTGCCTTCTCTCCTCCCTGGGTCTGTGTCAGCTGAATGGTATGAGTAATGAGCCTCACAAGTTTACTGACACTAATAACAGGCTGCCATTCTGTCCTGATGACCTGAACTGGACTCCGGCTGCTGACCAAAAGTGAGACTCACCGACACCACAGTGAAGGCCGTGTTGACGATACCGGAGCCAATGGTGGCATACACAGGCTGCTGCACACCTGCCTTCTCGAAGATGTTCGTTGAGTAGTAGAACACCTGTCAGAAAGGGAGATGTTTGGAGATCCTCTAAGCTTAGGGCCTTCTCCTTCCTCTGTACTGGTTACTAGCAGGTGAACAGTGTGTATGTGTGTATGTGGTGGGGGGATGAACGCTTCCCATGCAGGTGGATACTGCTGCAGGTTTTGGCTGCACAGGTACACTGCTTTGTGTACCCGTGGGCAGAACTTGTTATTTTCCTGAGGACTCACTCCTAGTGCACACTTGAGCCTGGACTTGGCTGGGGCCACAGGAAGGGGTAGGTGGGGTACTCACAGCATTGATGCCCGACAGCTGCTGGGACAGCTGTAGCACCACAGCGATGAGGAGGGGCTGGTGGTAGGTGGAGGAGCGGAATAGCTCCAAGATGGTGACCTTCTTCTCTCGCATCATCTGCCGACCCTCTTCTTTCATCTCCTGCAGGTCTCGGGTCACATCAGCTGTCCCTCGAAGCTTCTTCAACACTGGTGGGACCAGAGGGAAGGTGGGATGGCTCAGAGCGGGGGGGAAAAAGCCTGAGCTTAGAGGGACAGGGAGGAGGAGGGCAGGGCCCAGCCCGTACCACTCTTGGCCCGGTTCTCCTCGTTACGATTGATGAGCAGGAAGCGGGGGCTCTCGGGGCAGAAGGGCAACAGGATACACTGTAGCAGGGCTGGGATGAAGATGACACTGAGCAGCAGAGGCCACAAATCTGCATTGCCCATGATGGAGTCTAAGCCAAACACCTGGACAAAGAAACCAGGGACCGTGAGTGCCCTGCCCTGGCCCTTCTCCAGTATCCATCCCAGCCACCAAGCAGGTCTTCCCTGCCCATTGGCTGCTGGGTGAGAGAAGGACCTCTCTGACCCTGTTCCCTCATCTGCAAAACCAGCTCAAACTATAAGGGACAAGGGACAAAACCACATATAAATGTGTCCGGCATAGCATGTGGGGGTTGCTACTTGTCTATAGGGTTAAAGGATGGAGGAGCCTCCAGGAGAGGAATGCCATACTCATGAAGGCTTCTAGGCCTGAAAGCCCAAGTGAAGGCCAAGGGCTCTTGCTTCATGTGTGCTCTGGGATCTGACTACCGTGAGACAGTCCTAGGTGGGCCGGGTAGAAAAGTTCTGTCCTGCTCAGCTCTGACCTGAGGATCAGAGCAGAGGGCAGAGGCAGTGCTGGGCAGGTAGTCCCAGAATGGCTTACCTGGGCGATAAGGATGCCAACGACGATGCCCAGCTGGTGCAGTGTGCCTAGGGCTCCACGAAGAGCTGTGGGTGACACCTCTCCCACATACATGGGCACAAAGCCAGTGGTCAGGCCACAGTAAATGCCAATGATGAAGCGGCCCAGGATCAGCATCTCAAAGGACTTGCCCAGTTTGGAGAAGCCCATAAGCACAGCAGACACAAAGGCCAACAGGTTCATCATCAGCATGGAGTTCCGCCTGGGGATAGGTCACAGGTCAGCCAGCTCCCAGGACCCCCAGACTCCCCAGGCTGGATGACATGGGCTCCTCAAGGCAGGGCTGGAGCCTTCCCTGCCTGCTTACCTGCCAAAGCGATTAACAAAGAGGCCTACAGAGGAGGAACCAATCATGCCCCCGACAGAGAAGATGGACACAGAGAAAGACCAAAGCGTGGTGAGTGTGGTGGATAGGATGGGCTCTCCATAGCGTTGACTCCATGTTTCATTGTAGAACTCCTCAATTACCTGCAGGGAGAAGAGACTGGGTAAGTGGCAACTCTGTCTCACCGTAGATGTCAGGGCTCAGCTCTGTTGCAAACTCACTGTGTTCTTCAGCCAGCTCTTTTCTTCACTTTATATAGGTTCAATTTCCCCAGGGGTGGGGGTGGGGGTGGGGGTAAGAACTGGGCTTCTCCTAAGGTGTTCAAGACGCAGGGAATGATGGTCAAGGAGGACAGAGCTGGTTTGGGCACAGAGAAGAAAATGCTTCTGCCCAACTGCCCCCTTTCAGATGGCTCCCAGTATACTCTAGGCCACAGCTGTAGGCCCTGGGCCCTATCCCAACCCCCTGCTGGGGAGGAAGCTCGTCTGGACAGACAGGTTATGCCATCCTGAGAGCCTGTACGAAGTGTGCACTCACTGACTCTGCATTTCGAGCCTGCAGAACTAAGGACATGTTCTAAGGCACACTGTCACTTCTGTCCCCCAGGCCCAGCTTCCCTGTGGCCGGCTGAAATGGCACCGGAGGCACCACCGCCTCCTTCATTTCCAGGTGCTCAGCTGGGATGTCAGGGAAAGGCCCTAGGCAAGGAAGTGGTTCCAGGAACTGGAGACAGTCCTGGTGTGGGCCTGCTTACTAGCCCTGCACCCACAGAGAGCCTAACATGGTGCCAAGAAGATGGCCATGAGCAGGTGGCACTGGTTCTGACACACTCACCATAACATCAGGCAACACTGACAACACCCAGTGCCACAGCCTAGCCAGACCCATCCAGCACACATGTAGCCACGAACAGGCCCAAGTACACATAGGGAAACAACTTTCTAGATCCACACCCTGTCATGACACAGCATAGCTTTTATTTTTCACTTTTTTCTTTCTTTCTTTGAAACAGGGTCTCAGGAGCTCATAACCCTCCTGCCTTAGCCTCTTGAATGTTAGGATCATAAATGTGAGCGACTATGCCTGGATCACATTGTACTCACAAGGCTCTGGGTTTCGGCCAGTCACAACCCCCAACTCCACCCTTATTATCTGCAGCTCTTACACAATTTCCACCCTAACACAAGCCATTCCCTCCCTGGGTGCACACTGCAAGCTCCTGTATATGGAACAGGACACGGTCTCTTCACAGCCATTCTGTATCCAGTCCTGATTCTAAACAGTACAGCAGAAAGGAATGGAAGGCAAGCAGCACTTGCCAAGGTAAAAGTGTGTGGGAGTGGGGCAGTCCTGGGCCCTTGTCCCTCATCATCTTTACCCCTGCTTGGTCACCATAGTTTGTGTCTAGAGACAGAGAGAGCCAGGTTCAGGGTTAGAACAGACTGGAAAAAGGCGGCCTAAGCACCTGCTGTATACAGAATAAGCACCTGCTGTACACAGGGAAGTCAGACCGTGCAGGGGCCAGAAGTTAGTTCTGAATAGAAATGCAACCGAGTTCTGATCTCTGGTCATTCCTTTGCTCCCAGCTGACCATGGGCACTCACTGTGAGCAGCTGTGAGCTCCCACCACCTCTTCTCTAATGCCGACTTCAGCATGAGGTCATATATCACTTAAAGGGGGCCCACTCTGAGAAATGTGTTATTAGGTTATTCCACTGTACAAACATCAGAGTGCATTTGGAATAAAACTAAATAGTGTGGGTCACTCAAGGCTCTTGATGCAATTAAGGGATGGCAAACATGAAGCGTGCCAGGATGCTTGCTGCCATGTAGCCCAGAGGGTGTTTTAGGGCAGGCTGTTCTAGTATGTAGAAGGAACTCACTGTGAAATTATGATAAAAAATATACCAAATAAACTAACAATGGCTACTTCTATTATCATTTTATAATTATTAAAAATTTTATTCTAAATTATGTGTATCAGTTATGTGGGTATGTGTACCTACATGCAGGTGCTCATGCGGGCCAGAAGGGGGTGTCAGATGTCCCTCGGCTGGAGGTATAAGAAGTTGGCAGCCACCTGGTATGGGTACTAGGAACTATACCTAGCTAGGTTCTCTGCAAGAGCAATCGTGCTCTGCACCACTGAGCCATCCCTCCAACCCCATGTCATCCCCATATATGGCATTGTTATTTGAACATGACTATGTATGCTAACCATGTTGTTGCTGTTGTAGTGAAGACTAAACTTGGGCCCTGGGTATACTAGGCAAGGGCTGTAGTGCTTGCCTGTTTAGCCTTGTGGTAAACTTTTATGACTGTCAGCACGGTGGGTATGTTTACAGACCTATGAGTAACACTGTTATGCCAGTGTTGTGAGATCACAGGGCTATTTTCTACATGGCTTTGTTTTGTGGTGCTGAGGATAAATCCAGGGCCTTGAACATGCTGGTCATATGCTCTACCGCTGAACTACTTTACAGCTGTTACGGTATTACAGGATGGCCATTCTGCACATAGCGTTTGCCACTGAAGAGTCTTTATGTGGCACACGACTGCTTCCTCTACAATGCTAGACAGAAGAAACTGAGGACAGATACTTATGGTACCTACCACATGGTACTGGACCCAGTTCATTGAAACCACTCAAGTCTGATTACACTCTCCACCTAGAGTCATGCTCCGTTAATCCAGCCTCTGCTCTGACGGCCATCTTCCACAGTTTACCTCTCTTCCCTGCTATCACTCCTGCCTCAGATCCAGCCCGGAGATTTCCGGCCTCCCGGGAGTTTGTCCTCCCTGAGGTCAGGGGGCAGAGCCAGTGGTAGAGGGTCTTAGGGCTCTCTTCCTAGAAAACCTTGGTCCTACAGGGGTCAGAGACTGGGCCAAGTCTGACAAACAAAACAAAGTGCTTGTGTTCTTCAAGGGACACACACCCCAGAGAACTGCTGGAACGGCAAAGCCCCATTTATCAGGCCCTGCAGAGGACGGGCTGTTCTGAATAAGTAGCTGCAGAGATTAAAAAGTGCTTCTCCAGGGCCCTCAGCTGGGAACTGGGGCTCTTTCCCTTTGGTTGTACAGAGTGACCAAACAGACCCACAAGCAGAACTGAGGGGTAATGGGAGTCTTTGAGGCAAAACACTCATACACTCATAAATTTGAGACAGGGTCTCTCTAGATAGCACTGGCTGTAGTGAAATTCTCTACATAGACACCAGGCTGTCCTTGAACTCAGAGATCTGCTTGCCCCTGCCTCCCAAGTACTTGGGACTAAAGGCGTATGCCACCACAACTGATTAAAAAATACTTTTTTGAAGCCGGCTAATGGAGCTTATTTGAACTGTGTGCAAACTAAGTCAGTTAAGCTTCAGCTTTCCTCACAGAGCAGGGACAGCAGGAGCTAAGTGATGAAGTGCTCCTGAGCTCTCCCATATGTAGGGAAGTTGCTGGCCTGGGTTGTCAGCAGTTAACCAAAGCTCACACTCTCCCAGCTCCTCTATGCTGCTGAGCCCTCTGCTGAGGGTGAAGAAGCACTGGCAGCCAGCTTCCTATATTGTAACAGCAGCAGCCCCACGCTCAGGGACAGCGGAGGCTGAGCAGTGAGCTTCCTATCAGAATCAGGAATACTGTCTAAGAAGACATTACTGGCTTTCCAGTCCTGCTGCTCTGAGAGACTCCTTTTGTAAGGTTCACATGAGGCTCCAAGCTGACACGGGCCCAGGAGAGACAGAGCAGCCCCGGAGAATCCTAAGAATTTTCTATGGGGAAAAGTTCTAAGGACACCTGTTCCATCCAGCTACTGCTCTCAGTGTCCATCCGTCTGGGAGAAAGGTATCCTGCAGGGGCAGAGTGCCTGTTGACCACTGCCCTCACAGGATCCCATGAAGCAGCCTGGGCTTATGCTTGGGGTGGAGTGGTGGCTGCCTGTCCTGAAGGCTCCTACCCCTTGTACCAATCCCAAGCCCAAGTGTTATCTCTGATGCTGCCACTGTACCCACCACAGGCATCCCAGGTCTGCTAAATGTGCCTTCCCATCAGTCTTCTGTGCTGTGCAGCATCCGCCCTAGGTCCATCCTGTGTTGTTTCAGTCTTTCATCACCAAAGCAATGCCTTTACAAGGGTAACGAACTAGTAACAGTCCTTCACTCCTCCTTGTTGGGAACGTTTGAAGCAAACTGATCTAGACCAGTAATAGGCAACAGTTTGGATTAAACAGGCCTACTCGGAAGGGCCTAGAGCCACACATCTCTCACTTGCTTTTCATATAATCCTTTTAAAATGTAAACCCACAGGGCTGGAGAAGTGGGCCCAGGTTCTGTTCCCAGCATCCAATGGCAGCTCACAACCACTTGCACTACCAATTTTAGGGATCTGATGCTCTTTTTGAGCCTTCACAAGCATGTGGCAGACATGTATGCAGGCATAACACCCTCCAAACGTAAAATAAAAGCAAAAACCAAAAAATGTGAAGCCATTTCTTCATGGGTTCATGCTGATGAGACAGGGAAAGATCTAATCAGCTGAAAGATCTGTCGTGTGGGCCTGTCACGAGGACTGACATCTTAGAGAGGCTTCCTTGACCACACTCATGGGAAGCGCATTGGCTCTGTGCAGCTGAGGTCCCTGGGCTGGGACACTGCAAGGAAAAGCTCTTCCTCACTACCTGCCCCATTGGAGTCAGGGGTAGGGCCTGCAGATGCCCAGAGCTTCTTGGAAACCCTAAGGCCACACACGTTCTGCCAGGCCCAGGCAACTATGTGTGTGTGAGGACGTCTGCTCTCTACAGAGGAAGTACTTGCTTCCTCTCTGTGGTGGCAGAGTGGTGTCTGTAAAGGGATGTGAGGCAGAACACGTAGCCTGCTCACAGAATAAGCCGTTACTGATGTCACCAGGAGAGAAGCCACCTTTCAGAGAGAAGCAAGAGGGAGGGGAGCTAAGGTGTGACTCAACTGTAGAGTGCTCACTTGGCACATCAGGACTCTGTTCAAGCCTCAGAACAGCAAAAAAAATCAAAATTAAAAAAAAAAGAATTACCTAAGCTACAGAGGAGCATCTGAGACAGGGACATATGGACTAGATGGGGCAAGAAGAAGCTGAGGGAACTGGGGGCTTGTCTCAGAAACCCTAATGGTTCTGTGGCCCTCAAGAGCAGAAGCCCTGGGCTCTTAGGCTTTTTATAAAAGAGGCTCCCACCTCAGGAGTGGGGGCTCCCCATTGTGGGGAGGCTGAAGGGTAAGTGATCCAGAGCCAGAAAACATTCATATGAAGGCTAAGTCTGAAGCCACATACAGCCTCTGTCACTTGCATCTTTCAAGCCTTTCAAAATGTGAAAGGTTTACAGGCCATATGGGATACTGGCCAGCTTGGCAGCCCTGCTGACCTGACCTAGGATTTGAGGCTGCAGCAGAGGTGTGTTTGGGGACCTCTGGCTCCTCACAGTACCCATTCTTGGATATTCTACTTCTAGGCCTGACTCTTCTCTCCCATCCCAACTCCTTAGCTCCTTACAAGGAGGGAAGGGTCAAATTGTCCGGCAGTCTCAGTCTGGTCTTGCCCAGTACTCCCAGCCTCTCATCATTCCCAGATTGCTAGCCCCTGAATCTCTTCCCCTTAGCTCAGCCCAGAGCTCAGATGTCTCTATAACGATGCAACCACACCTGAGGGCCAGCTGTGAACCGAGGGCCAGATGTTGCAGGTGCAGGGCTGGACACAGTCCCACCTACTGCATCCCCAGAGGCCCCCTCTGAAACCTGGAAGAGGCTCTGGTTAAAACTGAAAGCATCAGGCAATGAAGGATGCTTCAGAGGGTCTAGAATTGGTCTTCCTCACCAAGGACAGGCCCCTCTCCCTTGGCTAGTGGTCCCTTCCCTGCTCTGCAGCCTGGAGGAGCTTCTCACACAGACAGCTGCACCTTATTGTGGCAGTCCAGCAGCCAGGGCCACCTCAGCCCTCAGGATGAGGAGTTTCTTCAGCAGCACTGACTCACATCCTCTGGCAGACAGTGACACCCACATCTCAGACTGCTCTTTCCTTCTATTTGATCACCTTTCAGGGAATATGGTTCCCCCTGGGAAGTCCCCCTGGTCATCACTCCTCCTCCATTAAAGTATGTCTACAGTGCCTATGGTCACACTGGCTGCTGGCATCCTAGTGAGTACAGGACAGCCCATCACAATAAATACCAAAGGGCTGTTCAGTGTAAAGTACTCATGGTGCCAAAGTTGAAAAACATTGTTAGGGCCAACTGCTACCTCTGCCCTACTATGCCCTGCCATGTTTTTATTGCGGTCCTCAGATAGCTGACTAGAAGACACTATGATCCATATCAGACTTCCAACATGGTCGGCCTTAACTGTCACTGCTGCTGGGTGCAAGGAACGAGGCGGGCTTGCAATGATGGGCTGTGATGGCATGAGGGATTGCGTAACTGTTGTGTGGGAAGTTCTTGAGATAGATCTGTACATGACCAGACTTGACTCAGCTCTGAGCTCAGAGCACAGTGGACCAGCAGTGTGACAAGTGTGAGCAAGGGTCCAGAGGCAGAGGCAGGGGGAAGGAGGAGGACGGAGAGGAAGAGGGAGAGGGAAGGAAGAAGAGAGGGAAGGGGGGAAGAGAGGGGGGAGGAGAGGAAGGAGAGGGAGAGGGGAAGGAAGAGGGAGAAGGAGAAGGAAGAGAGAAAGAGAATATCCACCCCCATTGCTCAGTGCCTGTCTCTCAGAGGCTGAACATAGAGCATAGACCAGAACCAGACTCCCTGGATTTAAACTCCAGCTCTGTTCTGCGCTAGCTGTGTGTCCTTGATGTAGTTTCTTCACATCTCTGTGCTGAAATGGAGGTTATGGGGCCTACTTAGTGAGGTTATCGTAAGAACAACTGAATGATCACCTTTACAGCACTTAGAATACTTACAGGAGACTAAGAAGGCAGTAAGGGTTTGTGGTGGTGGGCTGCACTAAGGCTGTTGGTATCCCCAGAGAGATAAGAGGCTGGTCTCAAGCTTAGAGTCAGCTTAGCCCCAGAGGTGCTGGGCTGGGGGTGGGGAGCAGGTCCAACTGAAGTCATTTCTGTCACTGGCCAAGCCAGGTCACTTAGGGCAAGGCCTCACTTCCTCTGCAGACCAGGATCCTCCCTTGTCAAATAAGGGCTGAGCTAACACCAGGTTCCTCTCAACAGCCTCTGGGTTCCAGAGATGCCTCTTTCTCAGGGGTGCTTGGTCCTGCCCCTCACCAAGTGTAGGTCAGCCCAGGGTGGTATCCACGTGTCACTGTGCACTTACTTCCTCCCTCTGTGGCCACGCTCATCTTTTCCACCCCCCAGAGCCCACACCCCTTCCCATCCCTCCCACCCCAGCCAACCTTGCTTTCTTCATCCAGGAAAAGAAGACAGTCTAGTCTTGTGTGCCAGGTTTACAAGGTGCAGGGAGAGGAGGTAATGAGGGCAGGTGCAATATAAACATTTAAGATAATATCATAATTAATTACCACTCCCGGCAGAGGCCTTTCGGGCCTGTTTTATGGCAAAGAACAAATTTCCAGTGAACGTCTGCTCACTGTGGGCAAAGCTACTTGTAGAGCTTGGCCACCCAGTCTCACTCCCTCAGAGAAGTACTCAGAACAGTGTGGATGGACAGATTCCACATCAGGAGAGCCCCTTTTTTTGCCTGGGCATCTGACCTCCTTGCTTTGGGGCCACTCTCCCCTTTCAGGTATGAGGGGGCGGCCAAACCAAGTCTTTCTGCTGCTGCCCTCCCCTAACCTCTCCTCTTTTGAAATTTGTGGGTTTGACCAGCTGGGGAACATAAATATTTGTAAGAAAACTGCATCTGTGCTGACCACGGACAGACTGTTTTGTCTTTAATCCCTAAACAATGCAGCAAGTCCAGCAACTTCTGACAACAGGGCTTATGTAGTCTCAGATGCAGGTGATGGGGGACACTGTGAGGAAGGCTGTGCACAGGCTTGGGCAGCGCTGTGCTACATTCTGTGTGGGGTCTTGACTGTCCAGATTTCAGTACACACGTGCGGTGGGGGGGATCCTGGACCGACCCCTCACAGATTCCCACGTACTCTCCCCTGAGAGGTCTCTCCCACCATCCCCTCTAGATGGGGTGACCCTAGAAGACTGGAGTTCACAGCCCTATCTCCCTGCTGCAGAGGGCAGAGTCTGACAGACTGGATGCTAGGTAAGTGCTTGCTGATGGCCAGTGTTGGCAGAACTGAATGGCACCTTCCTTGGGCAATGGGTCCATACTGCTATACTAGCTGAGCCACACATCTGTGTCCTAGCCTTGCTACTTCCATTCTCTCCTCATGATAAATGGAAAAGCCCAGCCAGGCTTGTGAGAAGTGTCTGCAAAGCGCAGAAACGGACAAACTAGCATTGCTGCATTTGGCTCAGGAATGTCACTCCCATCACAGTCATTCTCAAAAGTCTGACTCCTGAGAGGACCTTTGGACAGGTGTCTTTCATGAGTATTGAGAGAACGACTGCTCCCACACATGCAATTCACTGGCTTAACTGTCCTCGGACATGACGGGCAGCAGTTCTGGTCACCTTCTGCCCAGCACTGGCCTCCCACTGTTTCTTACTAGCTAGGAAGCCTCCAAGGCAGACAAACTCATTCCAGCTTTGCTTGTCCCTCTCCTTGCCCAGAGCAGTTTCCCAGGTTCCTGCCAACAGCTCCTCCTATGGACTCCCTAAACTACTGATGCCTTACAACATGTTTCTAAAAGAAAGCTAGAATAGGGCTGATAAGATGGCTTAGCGGTTAAGAGCACCGATTGCTCTTCCGAGGGTCCTGAGTTCGGATCCCAGCAACCACATGGTGGCTCACAACCATCTGTAATGATATCTGACTCCCTCTTCTGGTGTATCTGAAGACAGCAACAGTGTACTTACATATAATAATAAATAAATCTTAAAAAAAAAAAAAGAAAGCTAGAATAAAAACAAAAAAGTCCCAACACAAGCAACACTCTTAGGCAAGCCATCCAGCCACTAGGACCTTCTCTCTTTGCCATGTCCTACTCTCTCCCTTCCCCTCTTCAGACTAATCAAAGGAGACACCTTCAAACACTGCCCACCCACCTGCTCTTTGCAGCCTCAGAGCCAGCACTGCCGTTTTGGCACTACTAAGCAGGGTGGGGGTGACCAGTCCAGTTTAGGCTGGGTATCTGTTCCTCCACTGCTGAGGGTGAGCCTATTACTATGACAAACACTGCCCTCAGTACAAGAACAAGCTTGACAAAGACCCTCATCCTTCAAGACCTCAGATCTTCCCTCTACTTTGTGAAGTTCCCGTTTCTGAGTTCTATATTTTATACTGGCTTTTTTGAAACAGGATCTTATGGAGGCCACACTAGCCTCGGACTTGCTATGTAGCCAAGGTCCTAGAACTCCGGAGCCTCCTGCCTCTGCTTCTTAAATCCCTACCAGGATTCTAGGTGTGCACCACCACGCCCTGTACTCCTGTCTGGTTTTAGATGTCAGCTCCTCTTCCTAGGAGCTGTCACTGGGAAAGTCCAAGAGCTGACCTTTGCTCTCTTTACTTCAAAGATCTTCCCCCATGCCCACCTGGATAGCAGTGACCACCACTCACTCTCCAGCCTGTGTATGAGAAACCACTCAGATCCATGAGCACCTATGCATACCTCCAAAGGTGGCCAACAACCCAATTCCTGCCCACCTTACGCCTATAAACTAATTCCTACCACCTTACACCCACAGACAAACCTATTCCTGCCACCTTGCACCTATTAGCTCCTCCCCTGAATCAGACATGTAAAAGCCATTTTTGAACCCTTTTCCCTCATGTCCTCATACTGAACTCTGACTAAATTACACTTATTTATTTGTGTATGGGGGAGGGTACATGTGTATTCTGACATGTATGTGGTGATCAGAGGACAATTTGTAGGGATCTATCAGTTCTTGTCTTCTGCCATATGGGTCCTGGGAACTAAACTCAAAGGTTGTCAGGCTTGGTGGCAGGCATCTCGGACCCTGACCCATCTCTCCAGCAGCCAGTATTTGTTCTTTTGATGTTAGTCTATGAGTGTCTGACCACAGCTCATACTCTGAGATCCATCTACTCCGGGTGCATTGAATCTGACCAGGCCTATCTTCCTCCACAGGCTCGTAGGTCCTTACGATACCTACCCCTCTCCTACCCATCTGGCCATGCCAGGACAAGCTGGGGGCTGGCTATGCTGTAGATCCAAGATGCTCACACAAGGACTACAGTGGAGCAGTTCTGGCTGGCTGTGAATCCCCAACTTCTCTTCTCCCACAGCCTACCTTCATGGTATGCCATAATACTCATTCTTCATAGAGGATGTGGGTCTCTGCTCTCTGGGCATCTTACTGCCTTCCACTGCAGGCCCCTCTGTCCTGGCTTTAGAGCTCTCATTTTGTCATTAGCTCACTGTGACCAGTTACGACAGGACTTGACCCACTGCTTCTCAGCTTCAGTTACCCTTAGAAACAGTTAAGGAGCTTCCTTGGCATCCTAAGCCAGAATCTGGGGGTCCAGGGACTGTCAACATGCAGCAAACTCATCTCCCTACTTCCTCCCATCTGCAAATTTTCAAAAACAGCTGGCTGCAAAGGACACACCTTAATGGGAAAAACAAGGTTTGGGATCTGTTCCAAGCATGGGCTCACAGTTGCCATGTTAGATCCTGGAAAAATCCCATCAGGGCTGCTGCAGCTAACATGACTCAGCATCCAAGCCTTCCTAGGGACTTGCTCCCCAGTGTCGGGCGTGGGCCCTATAGCCAAGCTCCACCTACTTGAAAGAAGTCCAGCTCTGATTCCACACAGTCTGGTGCCCTAGCTGTGCCCCCGGTCCTGAGAGGCACTCACACTCACTGTCTAGCCTCATCAGCCTGGGTAGTGAGCATGGTTCTGACAGGAGGACTATCTCCTTCCATTCCATGATCCCTATGAGAGTGTGAATTGTCAAAGGACAAGAGAGTGTGGGTCAGGAAGGCGGCCTGAGGCTATGGAAACAAAGAGCTTGGCTGAGATGCCACCATTCATCAGCACATGACCTTGGGCCCACGGGTCATTTCATCAGCCTGATTCTATAAGATAGAAATCACCGCCAACGTCATAAACACATGTAAAAGGCCTAGTGTAAAGGAGGTGCTGCAACAATCTCCAGTTCTGTTCCTAACCTGCGTTCCTCTTTTCTCAGAACAAGTAGGTGATTGCCAGAGTTGTTTCCAGTCTAAACACCCAGAGAGAAAGAAAGAGAGAGAGAGAGAGAGAGAGAGAGAGAGAGAGAGAGAGAACGCAAGTGGGGGCAGATCTGAGGTGTGCAATGGGAGAAGGAAGCCAGGCTGAGCTCCTGCAGCACCTCAGGGAAGGTGCCATTATTTGTTTAAATTGATCGGAATCTCCAGAGGGGAAGCCATTTCAGTCTGGAACTGGACTATGCTGTATGTGGCTGGATTGTGAGAATATAAAGACTACATGACAGGGTGGCACTGGGGAAGGGTCCTCTTCCATTTCCATTTCCCCCCACTACCTGCCTGCTTGCCCAACAGCAGGTGTGGAGCTCTCAGGAGCCCCAAATACTATAAACGAAATTCCACTATACTCATCAGTGTAAATGTCTGTGATGCTTGGAAAACCAGTCAAGATGGCCTACCACAATAGCACCATCTTATGGCCCTGGGATTCTAGAATTCCAGCTGGGAGGGAAGATGGTCAGTTGATGTCAATGATGGACACCGAGGTGGCAGCATGAGTGTGTATGGGTGAGGGTATATATGGGAGTGGCGTAGCACTTACCTTCTGGGGGGCGTTGATGACCCCAGTGTTATAGCCGAACTGCAGGGATCCGAGCACTGCTCCTCCCACGGCTAACATGAGGCGGCCCGTCAGCTTCTGCAGATAGAAATCACAGGGTTACAGGCATGTCTGGGCCCAGAGTACTACAGAGCAAAGTCAGTGCTGGCAGGTTCCCATGTTCAAATATGCCTCGCCTGACTCCTGGCAACACACCTGTCCTTCTCCCAGGAAACCTGGCTACTTCCTGGCCTCAGGTGCCCAAACCTGCCCAGCTGACTTCTAGACTTCTCTGAGAAGAGAGCAATCAGGCTTTTCTCTACGCAGTTAGAGAGGCTTTGGTTTTCTAAGATCTCATTACCTGAGTAGGAGTGATACTTACATTTCAGGTGGCTCGACACTGTGGGAGGATGAAGAACCAACCTTCCCTCCCTCACCAGGGAGGCCAAACCAAATGAAAGGGACAGTGTAGACAGGGAAGAAAGGCTCTGGGTTCGAAGCCAAGGGCAATGGCCTGAGTCTAGCCAATAGGAACTCTAGCAGGCTAGCTGGGTCTCCCTGCCCCACTGCCTCCTCACCCTCTATGTGCCTGTCTGCAAAATGGAAACAGTCACATTGTTCAGCGCTGGAGACATGACCCTGCTCTTCTCTAGCCTTCCCACCCTTCACTGGGGAGAAAACAAAGTTCTTGAGAGCTCAGAGCAAGAGATCCAATCTACTTGGGGGTCTGCAGCAGCATCAGGGTGAGAACTCAGGGCCCTGGAGTCCCCATTCAGTGCTCCTCACACCAACACCCCCACCCCTACCTCTGGCAAACCATGAGCTTTCATTTCAGGGTGAATTGTACTAGATAACAGAAATACAATTCAAAAAGTACATGAGCTGAAGTGACTATGGGGCAAAGGGTTGAGGGCAGCAGGAAGGGATGAGGCCAGCAGGTGAAAGGGCCTGTTTACACAGAGGTAAAAGGCCAGTGAGGTGTCCACCTGAACAGACAAAGCTAGGGATATTCTCCAGCTCTTCAAATGAGGGAGCCAAGAAATGTAACTTGAGGCAGGTCCTTAACTGGCTGTGGGAAAATAGAGCTGGGGACTCAAGCCAATACCAAAGAAATAGACTGGCATTCTACGGATGCAGAACACCTGCACAGTGATGGGCTGGGTGCTGTGGGTCTAAGAGAGGAAGAATAGGATCAGGAGCCCTGTGAGACTCTAAGACAGTGGAGGACAGTCTTAGCTGGGTTTCAGCCTTGTGTGAGTGTCTGGGCCAGTTTCCCCACAGTACCTAGAAGCAGCGCTGTCTTCTTGATTGTTAGATAGAGCTGGGCATAGCCCTTAAGCAGCCTTGTTCGTAGGTCTCATTTTCCAGAAGCCTGTGAGACCAGGATTCCCAATAGTTCTCACATGAAACTCTGAGAAAGAGGAAGGCCTGACACAACTCAGAATGTTGGAGCCTGCCTTCTAATCGTCTGCCTGTTTCTCCTTGGCTGACCTTGCAAAGTCATCCTTTACTGTGAGGCTTCTCTCCAACTCCCATCCTCTGTGAACTCAATCAAAAGGCATGGCCTCTCAAATCTCCTGTCTCCCAGCTCTCTAGAGAGCTTCCAGACCCAGGGCTGCGGGGTAAGTGGGCAGGAAGCACATGACAAGTTTCTGGGGAGCCATAGCCAAGCCAAGGGTCATCAGGTGACCATTGAGACTTAAGAGGCTGTGGTAAACATCAGTGACAGGGCTCAGTGGTGACAGCTGAGCCCCATCATATGCTGGGCTATCTGCTGAGTGACAAGCTCAGGGTTGTTCAGGTATGGTACTTATGGTATGCAAATATGCATTTTTCCAGTACACATTAGAATAGAAATGAAATTAGCACATACCTACAATTTAGTGAGCTGTGGAATAGCAGTATAATGGAATATGTAAAGGATATATCTGGATGGATTGGTTTGGGACATTCTCCAAGTTACAAGGACAAGTTTAAAGAAAGCTTGATCGGTATTCATATTGAATGCCACCTTCGATATAAAAAAATTGGAGGGAAGAGCCGGGCGGTGGTAGCACACGCCTTTAATCCCAACACTTGGGAGACAGAGGCAGGCGGATTTCTGAGTTCGAGGCCAGCCTGGTCGACTGAGTGAGTTCCAGGACAGCCAGGGCTACACGGAGAAACCCTGTCTCGAAAAACCAAAAAAGGAGGGAAGAACATGAATAACCACTTAAAAGCATGTACAAAAAGGACAATGAAGGTTGGGTATGGTGGCCCACTCTTTAATCCCAACACTTGAGAAGCAGAGGCAAGCAGATCTGAGTTTAAGACCAGCATGGTCTAGGTAATAATGAACACTAAGGGTCCTGAGTGGCCAGCGAGAGGAGGTCAAAGGAGACTTCATTTTAGATCCTTTTGTGAGTTCTTGAATTAATTCAATACTCACCCACAACGAATTTTTATAAACCAATTATTTCATATTATTTACAACAAAGCAATTTAATAAAAAAAATAGTAAGAGAAAATATAGACTTGTCAAAAAATTATGCTAGTAGAAAGTGAGTAGAGCTACTGTAATGGAGGGAGGCGGGTGCTGTGACAGCAAGGAGCGACTTAGGCCTGTGTCTTCCATAAGGCCCTATTCAATTGGCAGGTCAAGGTCTAACTTTACTGGAGAAGGCATGCCTAATGTCAAGGAGAGAGCTAGTAGTCAAGTGAGCACTGGTGGGGAGACAGAGCCAGTGACCACCCATAGCTTGTGGACTTGGGGAACTAAGGAAGCCGGAGGGATCGCCTTGGTGGGGGGGGGGGGGGGGGGGGCAATCAAAACTCAACTCCCACTAAATAACTTTGAAATCAGCTCGAAGGATAAGAACGATGTTTGCCAACTGGGAAAGCAGTGGCAAGACAACATTCCAGGTACACACAACAGTATGTGCAGTGGTAGACACAGGATGGCTGATTCAGCCAGGTTAAGAAAATGAGGCTTAGCTAGGCTCAGTACAGCTGCAGGGGAGGAATGGAGTTCCTGCCCCTTGGTAGACACATGGCTGAGATCTGTCACCTGCCCCAGCCCTCTCCCCAGCCCGCCACACCCCATTTACCACACTTGATCACTGATGACTTAGATTTATGGAGAATAAGGCTGGGACACAGTCCACCAGTTCCCTTTACCTTGTTAAGGGTCTGAGGGGGCAGCCCTACCTCTGAGGAAATAGGGACAGCTCACTGTCCAGTTCCATGTTAGTGTCCATATAGGGCCTGAGAAAGCTCAATCAACAAGTGTTTGGTGAATGAGGTCAGGACAGGAAGCCACCCAACTGGGCTACCATTGTCCATCTGCTGCCATTAGCTTGCAGATGAAACTGAAATCCATGAACTCAACATGTGTTATTTTTTAAAAAAGATTTATCTATTTATCATATGTAAGTACACTGTTGCTGTCTTCAGACACTCCATAAGAGGGCATCGAATCTCATTATGGGTGGCTGTGACCCACCATGTGGTTGCTGGGATTTGAACTCAGGACCTTCAGAAGAGCAGTCAGGGCTCTTAACTGCTGAGCCATCTCTCCAGCCCCAACATGTGTTATTTTTACCAGGCTGATGTGAATGTGATGTGGAAGGGATGCAAACCTTACTTGAGAATGAGGGTACCTTTTAGAACATCCCATGGTCTTCCCGAGCCCTTCCCTCAATGTGTTCTCTACAGTCTATAACTTATATGCCATCAACTGGGGACTTTGAGAAAGAGATATGGCTCTGCTGTCTCTGCAGCAGAATAATCCCCGGGGAGGGAAAGAGCAGAGAATACCTGCAAAGACTCACCTCTCAACTTATTGTTTGGATAAAATGCATTCCATGTATGTTTTGTCAGAACCCCAATGCTGGAACATCAGTGCTGAGAAGTGGAAATGGTTGATCCCCTCCCCCAAGCCCTCTGTGGCACGCCCACAGGGATGGAGAAGACCTGGGTCAGACATAGAATTAAAATCCCTTAGGTGTGCCCTGGGCTCTTAGTTCATCGAACACTTGAGCTCATCAAGCCTTGGCGTAGAGGAGGGTCTTCCATGTGCCCCTCCGCCATCCCAGGAAGTAACTGGAAGTGTTAAGTGGAGACCTTCCTTCCCATTATCTGGGATGATAGATAGCCCAGGCCACAGGTCAGTGAGTAGTCTTTCTTTGAACACTGCCTTAACCCCACCTGTGTGGCCTTCCAGGCTGGCCTGGCCTACAGTCAATATTCGCAGAGGGTGGGAGGGCAGGTGACACCACCACTAGGAGGCAGAGGCAGGGTACTCCTCTGGGAGGAGAGTCCCAGTCTTTTGAGGTGTGCTGGAGCACGGACCACTCTGCTATTTAGCCCTACGAGGCAGAGGAGGATGTTCAGCCTCCTTAACCCATTTGCTTATTATATATTTCTTTTCTAAGAATACATTTGAATGAAGTTCTGGGTATTTAAAAAAATCCTAAGATATTATAGACCCATGTGCCATCTTCACTGGACAAAGGACAGTGAGGTTGAAGAACAGGATCTTAATTCCTCAGTAAACCTAAGGGTAGGAGCTTAGTTTCTCTGGCCTCCTCGATGGCTCCTTCAAGCCTTCCAAATCTTACAGGCAGTGGTGGTCTAATCTGGGAACACCAACACTGACCTTCATGTGACCTTAGGCCCTGATTCTTCTTCAATTTCCTTAAAAGCCTTCCAGTGATGTTCAGATTTGCATGACTGGCTCCTGGGCACTTTGTGGTGGCCCTGGAGGCAGGCAGTGTTCATTGGTCTCTAAGGGGGGGAGGAGTGGGAGCCAGGCACTTATCAACAGCACCAGTAAGGTGCCAGGCACGCTGCCAGGGGCTGCTCACATCCTGATTTAACTACCATGAACCCACTCCACTCCACTCTAGAAGAGATTGCTTCTGCTTTAGAGAATGGAAGGCTCAAAGAGGGAAAGGCTCCTTCCCTGGAGTTCTTGGACTTCTCTGAAGCTTGAAATGGGGGCTGGGGAGGTAGGTGGGGAGGGGAGGGCCTCTGGTACCACAGGCTCTGCCCTTCCTGGTCAGGTTCTCTCCTCTATTTCCCGGTACTGGTTCCTGAAGGAAGTAAGGTTTCTACCTGGTGCTTTCTATGTAGGTCAAATTCCACTCCAGCAATTCTCTAAGCCTTGTCAGTTCTGAACCAGCAGCCAAAGTCTGAGGACCTTTTGGCCCTTTTTTTCTGGATTTTACTCTAAGCCAAGGTTGGCTGACAATCACCCCTGGGCTAAAGGACTAGGTCACACCTACCAGCTAAGAATGGGCTTTATATTTCTAAGAGATGGGGTTGAGGGAGGGGGAATACTTGAAAGATACATTAAATTAGAACTTCCATGACTACTAACAATATCATACTCATCTGAGTTTGTTTGTGGTTTTTGTGCTACAGTGGCTCAGCTGTAGTTGTGACAAGCTAAGGCAGACAGATCTTGCCACAAAACCAACAATATTTACTATCCTGCCCTTTATAGAAAATTTGTCTGCCTGAAACATAACTCCTTGAGGTGCTGGATGCAAAGTCAATGCCTAAACTGTTTGGATTCTCAAAGCCTTTCATATAAAATCCACACTCCTCCTAAACAGTTGAAAAAGGTATTCTTCCCACGATGGGCAAACAACTACCTCGTTGGCCTGTAGGAGTAGACCCAGGGTGAATAAAGGGACCCCAAAGAAGCTGACACTCCTATGCGGGCACCAATTCAGCAGAGATAAAATTAATACAAGACTGGGCATAGACAAATGTCACTGTCACTCTTAGCAAGTTTAAGTCCTATCTCTTCCTACAGGTATAGAACTACCTGAGTGAATGTGGATTTGGTTATTAACTGAAGCAAATCCCTGTCTGTGCGACTTGATATGGTCATTGGCAGCCAGAGCAGAAATGAATATATGTAATGCACCTAGTAGTAAATAGTGTTCTTTAGAAAGACACAGGATCATTATTTCTCAAAATTATGCAGCTGTTGGAAAGAATGCGAAACATCTGTATGTGCTGGAACTAAAGCCCTGGGGTGGCTTGCTAGAAAAAGATAAACCAAAACAAAACCCCCATGCATAATTATATTGTATTCAATAAAGAATTCATGACCCAAAGTCCCCCGAGTTGCTAGATGTAAAGCCAATGCCCTAACTGTGCAGGGCACTGAGACTGGTGAACTGGATGGGCTGCGTGACACTGAAGTGTGAGCCACACACCAACATTGCACTCGGGTACACAGCTATACATACACAAAAGGGGTCTCTCCAGAGTAAACACTAACTGTGACAGCAGGAGAAAAGACACTTTTTGTTCTTTTACTTTTACGCTTCTTAGTTTGCTCCATTACTTCTGTGATTTTTAAAATCCAATTTTATTTTCCATTCCCATCTGGGAATTTCACTGGATACAACCCCAGGGCCTGGCAAGCCCAGCAGCACTGCCTTCAGAAGTGTTGGGGAGAATGGTAATTCCAGAGCGGCACTCTAGATTAAGAACCAACTTAGCTGGGAAACAAGGCTCCCAGATTAATGAACAGGCCTGCTTTTACAAGTAAATGTTTAGAGGAGTGAAAAAATGATATTACAGTAGGGTAGCCTCCCTGGTCAGGTAAGACATTCGTCCAGTTGACTATGACAAGGTAGTGGGGTCAAGGACTGGGCCAACAGACTAAACCACAAGATGAGGCAGTGAGAGGCAACTGCCTGTGGACATTATATGCTAATAGCTCTGCAGTGCAGGGGTCCTTGAATCAGTCTGGCTGTTGGGGTCAGAAGAGCTCTTTATGGAGAAGATAAAGATGGTGCTGAGACCAGAGACCAAGTGTCTGGGTGAGGATGAAAATGGCACTATGGGCACACAGTACTGTGCCAACACAATGATGCAGCCCACAACCCTGATGGCAAAGCTGGCTAACAGGCTAAGGCCCATGCTCAGTGCCCAGCTGAAGAAAACTACTTCAGCAGCTAACCAGAGAGCTGGTGCTGGGGACTGTCTCACTGTACTGGCCATGTGACTGATGTGGCTACCATTGGCAGCACCCAAAGCTGTGGTGTGGACAATGGATGGGGGTGGGATGCTGAAGACTCACTCTGGCACTCTTGGAGTCACCAAGAGAGCTGAGCAGGAAGCCACAGCTCAAGCTGGGAGACAGCCACAGCTTGATACTTAAGGAAAGCTAAGAGGCACTGTTTCTTTCACCCCTCTAGCTTGGTTCCCCATCCTTCCTTCAGCAGTATGCCTCACACACCTGAACTCCTGACACTTTATGCTGTGAAAACAGACCAGAGATCTAACAGTCCTCACGTCTCTGTGCAAACTCTGGTATAGAGGAGCTACAGAAGTGAGCACAGGCTGGGGACATGACAAGGCAAGAAAGCAGTTTTAGAGGAACTCTTCCCCGGACACTCCCAATTTCAAGACAGGGGACATGAGCTGTGGGGCAAGCAACCTGGACAAATGTTTTGTCCAGTAAACTCAACTAGATAGTCAACACCTTCATCATCTGAGCTCTGGCAGGAACACTCTGGATGTCAAAGCCCTGGGGTAAGCAAAGGCCAGGTTGGAGGCCCAGTTGCCCCTGGCTCAGCTACTGCAAATCTCAATGTTTCTGCATAAGCTACTGCCAAGCTTGGTGGCTGAGGGACAGAGCCTCGGGCTCTACTCCACCCCTCCCTGGGAGGGAGGTAACAATTGGAGATTTGTTTTGGGCTAGGCCAGCCTGGACACAACCTCTCTCAGCCACTGAGTCCAGCCAGGAGCTTTCCTGGCCTCTGCCATCCTGGGACAGTGGTTGCTAGACTGAATGGCTTTGTCACCTCTGTACCCAGGAGAGAGGTGAGGCTATAGGCCCCAAGCCAATGTTGCACACTTTCCCCTTTGTTCCAGGCCTCCTAGCTCTGCCAGTGGGGGTGGGGGATGTTGATGTTTGTACCCTTGGTGCTGGAGCAGATCTCTGGGCACTGACACCCTGTTACCAGGAGGCACCCAGTAAAGCTGCACTCCCTGAAGTCACAAGCTGATTAGAGGGGGATTTGGGGCTGACCCAGTCAAGGGGAAGGTAAGGTAGAACCCAAGGGTGGCTTGACATTAGACAAGAATCATCTTGGGGTTACTCGCATTGCTTATGTATCTAAGATGAGAGGAAAAGTGGTCTTTCCACTCATAACAGCCACCGCCCTGATGGAGAGCAAGGGCAGTCTTAACCACAATTAGCAAAGAGAGAAACCAAAGCTCCCAGGAAATCCACTTCCCTTCACAGAAGCTTCCTGACGGCTACTTAGACCTAATTAACGCAACCCTCAGAGTCCCACTGTACCCAGAAATGGCTGGCAGTCCTGAAGTCTGGGAACTTCTTCCCACTTGGGATGGGTAGAAGATAGTACAGAACGTAGGATAAATGCCTCCTCAAATCTTGACATTCTTGTCTTGAACCTGACTGGCCTCAGCCTCCTCCTCTGTAAAACAGAGTGTGACTAATCCACAGCCAGGTCTATCGTCATACTACCTGCAAAGGTTGGCAGTGTGGTGTTTTTTTTTTTTGGGGGTGGGGGGGAACGCAGCACATAGACTTATCAAGTTACTTTTCTCTGAACTTTAAAGTCATCATAGTATGGACTCCCATTTCTCCCACAGTGCTAAGGCCTCACACATTAGGCAAAGGGTTAGGCGAAGGCTGTACCACCGAGCTGCACATGCCCCCAGCACTGTGTGGTGCTTTTCTACCTGAGTGGCCATCAGAGAGCTGAAGCAGAAGCCCAAGGTAGGACAGGCAGCCACACTGGCTGGCTTAGCTCTGGATCTGGCACCCTGCCCACACCTCAATGTTCTCTCTACACACCAGATTCCTGACCAGTGAGAGCTTTAATGACTTCCCTAAGTAACACTCACAGTTCAGCATCCTGACCCCCAGAAGCACGTGCTGCTAGGAAGTAGGCTTCAGATGAGGCTGAAGGTTACTGACGGTTATTCAGGGACCAGCATGTCATGGGAATTCAAGGAAACATTTGGAACACCTATAGGGACTGGCAGACACATTTTGGGTCTGTTCTCTCCAGTTTGTTTGTTCTCTCTTTCCTTCTTTTTCTTTCTTTCTCTCCTTCTATCTACCTACGTACCTTTCTGTCTACCTACCTACCAATTTACTTACTATAGTAAGACAGGGTCTTTTTTGTTTGTTTGTTTTTTGAGACAGGGTTTCTCTGTATAACCCTAGCTGTCCTGGAACTCACTCTGTAGACCAAACTGGCCTCAAACTCAGAATCTGCCTGCCTCTACCTCCCCAAGTGCTGAGATTAAAGGCATGTTGCCACCACTGCCCGGCAAGATAGGGTCTTACTATGGCCATAGCTACTAGCCTGGAACTGACTATAAAGTCCAGCCTCAAACTCAAGAGAACAAGAAGGCGCTAGCATGCCTACCTTCACTTACTTATTTGGGTAGAGTGGGGAGAGACACATGCTAGTGTGCACATGGCGATCAGAGGACAATTTGCAGGACTCAGTTCTCCTTCTACCTAGCATGTGAGTGCCAGGAATGAACAAAGACCTTCATGCATGGCCATCAAGTGCCTTTAGCCATTCAGCCATCTCTCTAGGCTTTTCTGGACCAAATTCTAACCGCCTAATAATTAGGACTGCTCTCATTCTGTAGACGAGGCAACTCAGTTAAATGAGAATTCAAAACCTCAGTATGGATCTCAGATACTTATGTTCTTCTAACACTATATCCTGAAGAACCCTGTGATTTTTAAGTAGTTTTATGTTGAGTGCAGAGGCTGAGCCGTAAAGCAAAGGACTAGCCTAGCCAGGATGGCTAGGACACAGTGGAGGTGAGCCCCTGCTAGCCAGGAGCTTCTACCTGCCCCTCCCTATTTTCTACTCAGTTAAGCTCATTACTACAGAGTACACCAGAGGCTGGCCAGACATTTAAACTGCTCTCCAGAACTCCGTTTTTAATACACAACACAAAAGGCTGTGGCCTTGATTGGGAAATCAGCCATCTCTAAAGGGAAGGGCTTTTCCCAAGAATGTACACAAGATAATTAATATATGCCTAAACTAGGTATAGTGGTGCATGCCTTCAATTCAGCACTCAGGAGGCAGAGGCAGGCAGATCTGAGTTCGAGGCCAGTCTGGTCTACAGAGCCAGTCCCAGGACAGCCAGGGCTACACAGAGAAACTCTGTCTCAGGGGAAAAATTTTCTATTGGTGTAAATAACAGTGCAAGTGCATGAATTCATCGATACAGATATAAACCACGGGGAAGGAGGGATTCCAAGATCTACAGATGGAGCCAGTCGGGAAAGTCTGGGAAGCTCAGAGTAAGCGCGTCCATCCACCTACCTGTCGTAGCATTTACTCTCCCTGCTGCTCACAATTTAAAAAACACTAGTGAAGAGACCATGAAACAGCACAGACCTTAGGAACTGTACAACTTTAGGAAACTTACTTCCCTTAGTGTGTTCCTGGTAAGGAAGCACAGAACGACATGGAAAAAGCAGTTTAGCCATGAGCCAGGCGATCAGTGAGTGTCGATTTTTTTTTCCTCTCTTCTGTACTCAGAATATTCACCATATCTACTCAAAAAATAAATATCCAGCCGAGTGTGGTGGTACCCGGCTTTACAGCGTTCGTGAAGCAGAGGCAGGCGGTTCTCTGCGAGTCTGAGGCCAGCCTGGTCTACACACGAATTCTAGAGCAGTCATGGCTATAGCTGGGTAGTGAGATAATGTCTCCAAAACAAAAACAAAATCGAAGGAATTTGAAAGGCTGACAGATTAACCTAGGTCTGGCACTACCAAGTCGAAGAGAAAAGTTCTTCATGGAGAAACCAAAGTTCTGAGTTTCAGTGGCCTCTGAAAGAATACGGAGACTCAGTCTTTCGCTTTTTTGTCTTTTTACTTAGTTACATTCTATCTCTATGACTGTGGCCCTGCAGAGACTGTCAGTAGGACCATCCAACTGGAGCTTCCTTTACTGAGTCCCACCGAAATACCCCCACTGCCCTGTGAAGGCAGGCCGGGATTCAGCACATGTTCGCGCTGTTCTTAACTTTAAACAGGTAAAGGGGGGGGGGCGGGCGTGAAAATGCGCATCCTTGAGCCTTCCTATATACTAAGAAGGGAAAATCCAAATGTTTTTTTAAAAAATTTGAAAGGGACTAGAACAACCTCTACACAAAGCAAAGGCGCGACAAGAAAGAAACAATGTCGCACACCCAGGAGGGGTTCCGTAAATCCGGCCCATACAGGACAAGCAAGCCTGATCTCAGGTGAAGAGAGACCGTATGTATCCAGACAGTGGCTTGCCCCGGGGAAAGGCCCCACATCCCCAGAGGACTGCACATCGTGCGGTCCGCGGAGTTCGTCAGCCCCCGACCCTGGCCTGGAGGAAGTGCCTTCTCCTCCTGGCCACCCCCAAGGCCCGGGTTCCGGGCGCGGCGCGGGCTGCGGGCGGGTCCCGCCTCCTCCGCGCCTAGCCGGGGCCCGGCCGGGGGCTCGGCCCTCTTAGCCAATGGGCGCCGCGCTCCGGCCCCCTCCCCCGCGCGGGAGGAGCCGCCGAGGTCGTGCGCGACGTGCGGCGCCTGGGCCGCTGATCCCCGGCCCCCACCCGGGCCGCGTGAAGCGCGCGGCGAGCGCGTGAGGAAGCGGGGACTCGGACAGGCGCCCGGGCCCACGCTCGGCAGCACATCCCCGCCCGGGGCGCACAGCCCCGTTACTCACCTTGCTGCTGGGATCCATGGCCGCGCTGCGCTCGAAGCTCTAGCTGTGCCGGCTGCGAGACGGAGAACGGACGTGCTGTGACTCTGTGTCTCCTGCCGGACCTCCACGTCCCGACACACTTAAGACCCCGCAGTCTAAACTGGCACTCCACAAGCGATTCGCAGCTCCAAGAGAGAGCGCGCGGAGCTGCCTTTTTATAGGAGCACCGCCATTGGCCCGCGCAACGGGGGGGGGGCGTGTGGGGGCCTGGAAGGGCGGGGCCTCGGGAGCACGTCCGGGGCGGGACTCCAGGGGGCGTGGTTCTGCCTGAGGGGCGGAGGGGCGGAGAGCTCCGGACAGGCGTCTGGTTCTTGATGCTAGAATCTGCACCCGTTGGGGGCGCTCGCTGTGTGGCTCTGGGCTGGTTTCCACACCTCTCTGAGTCTCAATGGCCACTAGCAAAATGGTAGCGCTTGGTGCTGGGCTGTAAGCCAGCGCTAGGACTCCGGCTTCCTCACTAGGCTGCCGGATAATTTTGGTAGACTGGTGGTAATAATAGTATAACCTCCTGGGTTGTTAGGAAGATTAAGGGAGTTAGTATTTGGAGGGTGTTTACAACCGCGTCTGTTATGAGGTCTGGCTCCGAGGTTGAGTTCTCTCTCTCCATGCTCCGTGTTTCTGTGCCTAAGCCCAAGCTCCTCTTTTGCTCCTAGACACCATGCCCCACCACTTCTCTAAGCTGTAAAACCGCCACCTCCCTTCTATTTATGACTGTATGGTGACACCTAAGTATGAAGACCAGAGAGGCTGGGTGTCTAAATGGTTAAGGACACAGAACACCTTGGCATTGAACCAGCTCACCTATAAAACCGCCTCTAGCTGGTCCTGGGCAAGCTCCCAGCCAATGAACGGCGGTTTTCTTCTGGATAAAATGAGATTTGTTATCAAACCCTGGGCTATGAGAATTACAGGTGAGCTTCTGGAGTGGTGAGTGTTACAGTTGATAGCCTTGGTCCAGTCCGTTTCCCAGCTAGGTTCAGCTGAAGGAGGGATCTGGGAGAAGTGAATTTCTGTTAGAGGCAGGAAGCTGAGCTGTGTGCCAGGTGCTGGCCTAGGGGGGTTCCCTGGTTGGATCCCCGAAAAGTAAAGCGTGAGGAACTGGTGAGTCTGGGGTCCCTTTCCTCCTCTCCCCTTGATCACCACCTTGCCCCGTTCCTTCCCCTGCTGACTGTAAGACCTGTCTCCTCTGCTCTTGCTTTCTCCAACCCTGGATCTGTTTCTTTTCTTCAGTACATATGATGTCAGGGTTGGAACACGGCCCAAGCCTGGTCACCCAGGCCCTCCTTTAGGGTACCAGTTCACAAATTCAACCACCCCCATTATATAAGTGCATGCCTCTATCTCAGCCAACAAGTCACCAATCGACCATCTTTTTTCTCCTCTGTGATGATCCTGTGCTAGTCAATGTCCCAGGGACAGAAGCATGAGAGCCTGTTGTTAGCTTCAGGGAGTCCCCAAGCTGGAGGAACAGGGAAAGGGGCAGTGTAAAACCATACCAATGATGAATACAGGATAAGTCTCCAGAGAAAACTGGTGTGTGTGTGTGTTTGGAGGGTAGTTCCATAGGTGGCTAGATATGAAGGCCATTCTTGACAGGTACAGAGGCAGGAGACAAAATGATTTCAGGAAGACAGAGAATCTTTAGACAGCCCCCTGAACCACAAGCTTCAGATGCTGGAGTCCCAGCTCTGCCAAACATTTGTACACATCTCTTCTCAGCTTCAAAACCCACATCCAACTCTAAAATGGGTCTAATAGCCTCCTCCTGATTCGAATAATGGTTTCTCAAAGTAATTGTACTAATACTTCTGGTTGTGTTTTGTTTTGTTGAGACAGGGTTTCATTACAGAGCACCAGCTGCCCTGAAACTCACTATATAGACCAGGGTGGCTTCGGATTCACTGAGATCCACTTGCCTACCAAAGGCTGGGATTAAAGGCCGTGCTACCAGACCCTGCACTAATTGTTGGTGTCAGCATTTCAGCCCAGTCCCATGGTCTCATGGCACCAAGGAAAAAGCAGAGTAGCCAGGAAAACAGCCTTACTTTCCCCGTTTCCCTAAACCTGCCCAGACACAGATCCCATTGTCTGCTTGGAATTCCACTTCTCTGTCCCCTCTCTGTAAATGTTTTATAGCCCCTGGAGGCAACTGTTTAGAGGCAAATTTACTAGGAGCTATGGACACTAGATCAGAGGTTAGATTCTTAGGTGGACTATTATCTTGGAGACCGAGTCCTTGGAAACAGAATTTAACCCTATAGAGAGCACCAGAAAAAGCCCTTAGCTAGGACGACGATGTGCCACAGAGAGAGGGATGTGGACAGAAGCCCGGAGAATTGGCTTCTTGTAGTGTTATTGGCTCCTAGAAACTGGGGGGTGGGGGGGTGAGGGCAGGGGAGGCTGAAGAGGTAATTAGTTACAAACACCCTGGATGCCATCTATCTAGGTAGAGGACAGAGCTTGCATTACTGGATGGGCAGTGGGGAGCTATAAGGTTTCAGAGAAAAAGAACCCAGTGACAACTCAGCATCTCCCAACCCGCCCCTACCTGAGGCTTCTAAAGGGGAGGAGGTGGGGGTCCCACAGCGACCACCCAGACCTGGTGAAACTTGCTAGTCTGTGCCTACACTGGCAGCTTTGTTCCCTGGAGGCTGACTTGAGCCCTTAAAGGTACCAGCCTTTCCTGGGTTGCGTCCAAGCTGCGCCACCCCCTGCCAGTCTGGAAGAAAAAGAGCTCCCAGGACATGCGGGAGGGGCCAGGTGCACATGATGATTCGGGCGAGTGCCTGCCTGATTCGTGTCAGTCAGCACGCCTGTGGACCCAGGGCCTTAGAAATGGGCGGTGCTTTGCGGGCGGGTCCTAGGGGCTATCGAGTAAGAGTGAGTAAGACAGCCCGGAAAAGGCTTTTTTGCCTTTAAAGGCAAGTGTACCCGGTAGGGCGAAAAGGCTTTGCTGAATCAGTGGCAGCTGATGCAAGGGGCACAGGCAGGGGCTGGGAGGGGGAGCCCTTAATCCGAAGGCTGTTTTGCAACTCAAATCCTCCCGCGAAGGAAGTAAACACGAGATAGGACTCAGGGAGGGCATGCTGGGCCAGGCAGGACAGTTCTGTGTGTTTTTATATTTCATTCTGATTTGCACACCTGCTCCAACCACCTGTTCCCAGCTCATCGGTGTCCCTTTCTGACCATTTTGTGTGCCTCTGCAAGAACCACCACCACCTACCTACTCATTGATCTGGGGGATGCTGAAGAAAGTATGCCTCCTCCACTGTGTCCTGTGCGCCACAATTGGCTAACTGCCTCCAAGGACAATGTTCTGGGTGTCCCACAGGTGCTCACAATCACATTGCTTAAATCTAGACTCGTCATTGCATCCCTAGTCCTCCAAATATCGCAAAGGTGGTACTTCCAAGCTGTCGGACACCTCACCCTCATTACCCAATGTCCAGCCAACCCGTGGACAAAGGACTATGGGCCTCCCTCACCTCTTTACTCCCACCCTCCATCACAAAGCGCCATTTCTCAGGTACCTTCCCCCCTGCCATGACCGTTGTCTCTCAGTATCACCCCCTGCTTTAAGCATTTGTTCCATGGCATATGACAGCATGGCTAAACCTCTCAGGCATCACATGAAGGGTCATATGCAAAAGTGTGTTTTTGCAGGCACCTAACATGCAAAACCTTCGTGAGCTCAGAAGTCTGGAGGACACTTCTGTCTGAAAGGGAGGGGCTCCGCTGTGAGGGGGGCCTGCTGGGTAATCAGGGTGAGGCCGCTGGAGAACCAATCAGCTGTCCTCCTGTTTCTCTCTTTGCCCCAAGCTGATATGACTCAGCAGCTCACAATAACTAATCCCATCTTTATTGAAAATTTTGATGCTTTGTCATTCTTTTTCTTCCTTTTTAAATTTATTTTTAATTTCTCAAAAATATGGTATTAAGGAATTGGACCTCAGTGGTCAAGGGTTGGCTTAGCTTGGATTTGATTTCCCAGCACTAGACAGAGAAGTTGCATTAAGATTATTATTTATTTTCACAACTGGGTCCCAGGGCACTTTCACCCACCCCTGCCTTGAACTTTACTTGGGATAGGAGGACCTGTCTTGCCACACCCACTTCCTGACTCTGTTGAGGATGCTGATTACCCAGGTGTGTTTTGTTTGTGAAAATATTGAGTTGGGCAGTGGTGGCGCATGCTTTTAATCCCAGCACTTGGGAGGCAGAGGCAGATGGATTTCTGAGTTCCAGGCCAGCCTGGTCTACAGAGTGAGTTCCAGGACAGCCAGGGCTACACAGAGAAACCCTGTCTTGAAAAACCAAAAAAAAAAAAAAAAAAAAAAAAAAAAAAAAAAAAAAGAAGAAGAAGAAGAAAACCAGAAAAAAAGAAAATATTGAGCTGAGAATGTTTCTAATTTCTGCATTGTCTGAATACATATTGGGCTTCTGTTTGTTTTTACTTAAAGTCCTATGTGGTTCAAGGGAAATGTCCCCTGCCTGTGTCTTCCAGTATCCCAAGCCCCAGGCCAATAGCTGCTAGACACTGGGTCTCATAACACATTTTTCCCCCGGTTGTGTTTTATTTTGGATGTTTTTCATTTGTTAGTTTTTCTGACAGAGTCACATTATGTCAAACTCAATCCTCCTGCCTCAGCCCCCAAGTGAACCACTATTCTCCTGCTTTTTGTAAGTGTGTTAAATGAAACAATACAAAGGAGGTAACAAGGTGTGAAGAAGACATAGTACAGGACTCAGAGATAGACCTGCTTCATGGTATGCCTTGGGTATGTGACCTGACCTGAGTCTCCCAAGTGCATCCTGGGAATATCTCCACCTAAAGAACTGATTGTGAATATGGAGTGAGAAAGTAACCATTGGGTGATCATTGCCATACATGTACTTGGATAGTGGCAGCCATTATGTCCAGGTTTTCACATCCTTAGAGCCCTGTTTACCCCAGGATTGCAGGCTCCTCCTGTCTCTTGCAAATTCTGTATGTTGCTTTTTTTCTAGGAGCCTCGCAGATTGGAGAGAAGATTGGATGTGGCCCCAAGCCTCAGGAAGGTCAGAGTGCTAGGAATCAGAAGTCTATAATCTCCAGAGGTGTTGTCCTAGGCCAGTCTTCCCTGTGGACTTTTCTCTCTCTAAAATGGGCTTTGAATACTCTACAAGTTGTTGGACTCTCATGTGGGTTCTGTACTTTGTCCTGGGCCTAGCACACAGTAGGCCTTCCATAAAGATTGGGTGTAGGGAACAGTGAGGAGGAAGAGACCCTGAGAAGCTCAGGGCCAATGGGAAAGCAGCCAGCCAGCGTTGGCTGGCTTGCTCTGAGAACTGACTTCTACAGAGGTGTAAACTGGGCATGAGTTTCACACTGATATAACCAGCAAGACTTCTCCCCAGGAAGCTGTCCCTCCTCCCGTTCCCTCCACCTTGACAGGGACTACAAGGCAGGCAGAGGGAACTGTAGCTTGGATGTTATGGTGAGCGGCTAGAAGCCATGGTAAGGGAGGAATTTAGTAGCAAATTGAAACTTGGGCATCTTTACTTTTAGAATCCACGCAATCAAAAGGAACCTGTCATAGCTTACCCCTAGCAGGTTACCTGTGTCCTTCTTTCTGGCTGTCCCCGAGGCCCCCACCTGGCTGTCTCCTAGCAGTCACAGGCACATTCATCAGGAAGAGCTGTGTGACTCATCCTGGTGCTGCAGCTGACTCATACTTTAATAGAGGGAGTGAGATCCTATCCTTATAGAAGTTTGAAATGAGTGATCCAGGCCAGGCTGGTGCCTCAGACGGGGAGAGCGCTGTGGCTGCGGACGGACTGGACGAGGGGAAGGAGATTTGTTCAGTCTGGGCTCTATGACAAGTTTGCTAGTTGATTTCAGCTACTCCCTCTCCCTCAGACTCTTCAACTTTATAATGAAAGTATTGAGGCAGGGAACCTGTACCAGCCCCAAACAAAACAGACAGAGCCCCTCTCTGTGTGGGGACCTGGTGAAGAAAGGTCAACTTAAGTTACCTGGGGAACCTATGGATAGTAAAACTAGGGGTCTTTTTTTCTTGTTTTCTTGCTTTGAATTTTTTTTTTTTTCTGTTTTTTCTATCAGGAAGGAGTGGCCATTAGGTAATTTTTTTTCCTGGCAGGAAAATGAAAATACATACACATTTTATATATATATAAATATTTGTTACATTCATGCTGGTATTTGTAAAGGCCATATAATCACTGGCCGGGGTAGTAGGGGAAGCTGGAGTCACTCAGAGCTCTGTCTGCCTGGAGTTAACAAGGGTGAAGATTCACATGTGGAAGCTACTCAGGAAAAGGCTGTAATTATTCTGAAAACTGGATGTGAGAACAACAGCATGCCTCAGCCACTCCACAGGATAGGAAGCACCTCCAGACCCAGTAGTTTTAAACAGCAAGGATTTGTGGCTTTGGGACCCACTGAGCCATTGCACAGGTGGCATTTCACATGACATCAGCTGAGGTCCCTCACACAGCTGTGTCTGTAAACACATGGTTGGGCCCATCTTCCCATGTGGTATTGTATCTCCCTCTGCCTGTTGCAAGATAGCATGGCTTCCCTCCTGCCTAGCAGCTGGCTTCTAAGAGGACAAGCCCCAATGTTACCAGCTTATTGGCTTATTGGCCAGTTATGTCAGTGTAGATCATTCTTGGTTTTGATTGCTGTGTCATTTGACCATGAGCATGTCTCTGCAAGTGAAAAATTTCCCAAAACAATCTGTTTTTTTGGTTTGTTTTTGCTTTTGTTTTTTAAGAGAATATCTTGTATTGCCCAGGATGACCTTAAACATTCTGTATAGCCAAACAATGACACTAGCCTTCTGGCCCTCTGGCCTCTAGCTCCCAAGTGCTAGGATTATAGCACCATTGCATCAGACCCGACACAGTCTTTTCCATTTATTTATTTTTATTTATTTATTTATTTATTCACTTTATATCTTGATCACTGCCCCTCCCTTCCCCCTTCTCACAGTCCCTCCTATTTTTTCTCTCCTCCTCTGAGAGAATGGGGGCCTCCAACTGGAATACTTTAGGTAGTTTTCATTTTGAGGCAATTATAAACAACTCTATAAGTAAAAATATTAATATCTTATTATAAATTTTTGTAGGAGAGAAATTACAAGGTGAAAAGATATTCTATAATTTTTAAGATTTTGACATATTGTGCTTCAAGAATGATACATTTTTCTGCCAGGCAGTGGTAGCACATGGCTTTAATCCCAGCACTGGGAGGCAGAGGCAGGCAGCTCTCTATGAGTTCAAGGCCAGTCTGGTCCACACAGTGAGTTTCAGGACAGCCAAGACAGAGAAAGCCTGTCTCAAAATACACACACACACACACACACACACACACACACACACACAGACACACACACACACATTTTCAAGGTATGGTGTCTTATATCTGTTATCCTAATACTGAAGAGCTTGAGGCAGGAGGATTATGGAAAGTTTCATGTTTTGTTTTTCTGCCTGCTGAAGTATGAGTTATATGCTTTCTTTTAGATCTGAACTGCTGCCTGCAAATTCTAGAGTGAGGATACCCAGGTTTTATGTCTTCAGTTCGCTACTACCTGCATGTCTTATTTTATTGTTTGTCAGTGTGACACAAGCTAGAGTTATGCAAGAAGAGGACCCTAAATTAAGAAAATGTCTCTATAAAGATGGGCCTGTAGGCCAGTCTATAGAGTGGGTTTTTTTGTTTGTTTGTTTGTTTGCTTTTTGAGATGGGATCTCTCTTTGTAGCCCTGAACTCGATTTGTTGACCGGGCTGGCCTTGAACCTCCAGAGATCTGCCTGCCTCTACCTCCTAAGTGCTGGATTTAAAGCCTTACACCACCACGACCTTCTAGCATTTTCCTGATCAGTGATAGATGTGGGAAGGCCCAGGCCATGGTGGGTGCTGCCAACCCTGAACAGGTGGTCCTGGGATATATAAGGGAGCAGGTTGAGAACAAGCCATGGGGGCCGGGGGGCCGGGCGGCAGGGGATGGGGGTGAGGGTGGGGGCGGGAGGGGGCAAGCCAGTAGACGGTGTTCTTCCATGGTTTCTGCTTCAGGTCTTGCCTTCACACTGCTGCTTTGAGTTCCTGTCATGACTTCCCCCAGTGATGGTGTATGATCTGAGAACTGTAAGAAGACATGAACCTTTTATTCCCAAGTTGCTTTTGGCTTGGCCCTGGAGCCCTGTGGGGTGATAAGGGGATGATAAAAGGAGGTTCTGTCTGTTGCTCTGTACTGCAATGCTGAATTCTGTACCCAAAGCTCTAGGCTTACGGACGAATTCTCACATCTACAAGCTTTTGCTGTACAAACCTCGTTCCTTGATTTAAAATTATTGGTTAAGTAAAATTGGCTACAGCCCATTACTGAAGGGATTAGAGGTAAGTGGGTTTTGAGTTACCTGGTTGGGAGAAGAGAGAGGAGATGGACAATGGGCACATGGCCAGGAGAAACAGCTAATATCTGGGGTACACAGCTGGGGGGCAGGACAGCAGTTAGACAAATAGATTAGGGGTGACCCCCCAGTAATTTTCAAAGCCAAATAAAATAACCATAGACCTAGTCTCATTTATTTGTAAGCTAGTCGGGGCTAAGTTTAAATTGATTGTACTACACAAACATACTCATAGAAAATCTGGGATGGGGTAGGATGTGAGCATTGATGGAATCACATGTCCACCAGCCAAAACCCAGAAACTTGATGCCTTTATTGTATACGTCTGAATGGAGAGGGCAGGTTCCTTGCATGTAGCTAAACGAGGTAGACTGGGGTCTCCTCTCAGGCTGCAGTCATCCTAGAGGAGAAAGCTGTGGTTGGTAGTTCTTACTTATACACATTGGTCAATTGTTTATAAACACTCGCTTGGGAGCAGAGGAAGCCTTTGCCACCCTCTGAGCCTCATCTAGGGAAGGCTTTGCTGCTCTCATGGGTCTGAAGCCCTGGGGTCCTTGTCATGGTTGTGCACAAGGCAACAAAACACATCCACTCAGAACGCCATGTGTTCCCATACATGGTGTTTGATCACAGCAACAGAAACCCAAGACACCGTCCTTTCGCAATCCTCATGGATACTAAGTGTGCTTTGTGGGGCTCTTTTAGTCCTTGCCAGATGGATCCATATGAAACGGTGTCTTGTTATTTTTGACAGAGAGAAGATTCAAAGTGGCTCTGAGGCAGATGCAGGTTGGTGATGGAGCTCTATGGTAGACGGCTTGCCTATTCCCAGCACTGGAAACAAACAAGTCTACTTGGTTTTGTTTTTTGTTGTTATTGTTGTTGTGTTTTTTTTTTCTTTGAGACAGCAAGACATCATGATACACAGGGATAGAGTAGGAAATCAGTGCTGACCGACAAGCTACTGGCAGTAGGTCTAAGGTCACTGTCTTCGCTGTGCCAGCTATTAGGACAAGCTCACTGACTTCCTGTCCTGTGTCTGTGGGCTTTGCAGTGGGAACAGGGCATGTGTCCTTATCTGCCACACCTCTTTAGTGGTGATTGTTCCCTCTGACCCAGTCTGGACGGACCTGGGCCTGGCTGAGCAATACTAATGAGGGCGGAACAAGAGGCATACAATGTGGAGCCATGGGATATCGGTGTTTGTCCTCAGACACTCATGGACTCTGCTGAAGATGTGGCTGGACGGCAGATGTTCCTTGCGTGAGAGGAACCCTAACAGCACAGAAACAAAGGAACAGACACCTCCTGCACTGGGGCTGCCTTCCTGGATGCGAGCAGAACTCCTGAGCTCTGCTTGTTCCTTCCTAACTGTGGAGCAGGCCATGGGACTAAGGCCAGCTCCGTGCCACTTTTAGTCAAGACTCCAAATCCTGAATGTTGTCATCTAAAAGCTACATGTTTGTACACACACACACACACACACACACACACAACCAAAAGAGATGATAGACAGATAGTTTTAAAACAACAACAATAACAACAACAACAACAACAAAAACTCACCAAGTTGGGCAGTGCCTTTAATCCCAACACTCAGGAGGCAGAGGCAAACGAGTCTCTGAGTTCAAGGCCAGCCTGGTCTACAGAGTACGTTCTAGGATAGCCAGGGCTGTACAGAGAAACCCTGTCTCAAAAAAACAAAATTCAACCAAACCAAATGATGGGCCATCCGTATCTTCATCTAGAATTGAAGGGACTAGAATCTCGAGGACTAAGATATGCTTCTTCTATGCCTGACACGTGTGAGCCCACAGGGACCCTCAAAGGCTAGGACTATCTTGCCCACTTTAGAGATGAGCTTACAGAGGAGCAAAGTGTGGCCCAGAAAAGTGAACTGGCTTTGCCTGAACTCCCCTGAGAATGAACAGCAGAGCTGGTGGTGAACTCAGACTTATCAGGAAAACTCATCTGGCCTTGTGTACACTGGTTGATAAAGGGAGGAAGAGAGAAAGCAGAGAAACTGGTGGTGCACGCCCGTAATCCAGCACTCAGAGGAATGCAGAAATCCAAAGTCATCCTCAACTACACAGAGTTCACCACTCATACAACTGCTTGAGAGACTACTGCAAACCACAAACAAACAAAAAACAGAAGGAGAGGTAGGGAGGGGCTCTGTAACCTCTCAGAATTCAAGAGCACCTGACACTGATATTTAGTGATAAGCCTGCTGCCACCCGCTGGGTGATGAAGTAAAGCTATCGATGCCATTCTCAGTGGGCATGGCATGATGGCTGGATTGGGGACCCATCCTGGAAACCCGACAAGTCTCTGACAAGCTGCCCTGAGATGGTCCTGTGTTCCGCAGAGGGAGGAAAGACCTCACTGCACACTGGCGAGTATTTGCTGATGGCGACCCCACCCTGTGCTGGTGACCTTTAACTACGCAATGTCCCATTTACCCTTCAGGCCTCAAAGTATGGAGAACATACTGCTTTGAGTCCTGTTCCCTAGATGAGGTCCAGGAGCGCACCACAAGGTCAGATAAATGCCCAGTGTCATCTAGCTGATTTGGGACCCCCTACTTTCTAAACCGTTGCCCAAGAACAAGGCAAGTATAGTGAGATCTTCAGCATGTACCCGACCTGTGCCCAGCCCCGGCAGGCACCAGGACCTTTCTCATCTTACTAATGGAGAAACTGAGGCAGGGGGTGGGGGGAGCAGGCATGTGCCTTTCCTCAACAAGCGCAGTTTAGAATGCCGGCTAGGGAACTGAAGGAAACATTTGAGTATTTCTGGATCCCTGCCTGCCAGCCTGCCTGGGATGCAGTGACCTCAGCCAAGCCTGCCTGGCCTCACTTCCAGGGAATCAAGGTGGGGCAGGATGGGTAGGGAGTGAGGTCAGAGGGGAAGCAGGCGTGGAAGAGGAGGAGGCAAGTCCCTGGGGATTATGGGAAGAGGGGAAGGGAGCCTGGATAGGCTAGGAATTGGGGGTCAGCCCAAAGTAACTTAGCAAGGGTTTAAGCAGGGGCCATGTGGGAGTGTGCAGCCCCAGAATCAGAAGTTCTTAAATGAAAATGTTGAGTTTGAGCTAATGGTCTCTGTACACTTCAGTGTTCCCATCCTTAAAAGAACAGAATCCTAGTGGGCACCTGGCTCGTGGCCTGGGTTAGAGGAGTGCTGTGAGGGTGAGGGAGCCTGGCAGACCCTTTTTTTTTTTTTTTTTTTTTTTAGTTTTTTGAGACAGGGTTTCTCTGTATAGTCCTGGCTGTCCTGGAACTCACTCTGTAAGTCATTTCTGCCTCCTCCCGGCGGCCATCACCACTTGTCACTCACTGTCTTACCACTTTGTCCTTGTTGTCATCATCCATCTGAAGGGGTCCCAGGCAGGCTTATACCAAGCACCTGGCACTAACTGCCTGGCACTGGTGTTATTAAATAATTACCAACAAAGTGGCAGATCAGATGCTCTATGATCAGAGTGATGGAAAGAAAAAAAAAAAAAACAACCCCTAACTGTGTTCTGTGGAACAAGGGGCTGTTTCATTGAGGCAGCACCTAGCCACTGGGGCTAGGTCTCAAGTCAGGGAGCTGAGCTGAACTGAGCTGTCGATATAATAGTGTTGCTTGGGCCACTTTCAAAGTCCCTGGTCCAAGCCATCGATATTCTGAGCCAACAGTTCTCAGGTGAGAGACCCAGGAACTGTCGTTGTGGGAAGCCTATGCCTACTAGGATGAGGGCCATTTTTCCTTTATTCCAGTTGTTTCTGGATCCTACCATGGCTTCTCTTAGGCTATGTGAATATGGTACAAATAGGTCATAGGTCTCTCCCTGCCCACCCCAGAGGGTTCAGTTATGCTCCTTCAGCTTCTCTGAGCTCGAAATTCTCACCTAGAGAAATTGTCACCTAGAGTATGACTAAGAACAAGAGGACTGAGACAGGAAACTCACCCATGGGCCAAACATTTACTTCAGGGACCACTGGTCCAGCCACAAGGTCCTTGAGGCTTCCTGGTCCCTCCTGTCCCCACTCTCTTCTGCCCTGGTTCAAGCTTCCCAGTGGGACTCCCACACCCCGGGTCCTGGCTAGGTCCTGGTGCTCAGGATGAGAGCAAACTGTACAGCCCACCTTCCATCCCCAGCCCACCCACAAGACAATTGTCTTGAGTTAGGTCTGAATAGCTCTTGCCTAGGATGAGGTCAAGGAGCATTTCCTCACCGGGCAGCAGAAGCAACAAACACGAGGAAATGACAAGGATTCCGGAGATTTCAGAGCACAGAGCTCAGGTACAGGATGGACCCCCTGCAGAGAGCTGAGGCTGACACTCAGGGCAGCTTCCTCACCCCACTCCTGGAGCCAGCTCTGTGTCCTCGGGCTTTGTCTGTTCTTTTCTCTCTCATCAGGATCCCTTGTGCATGCCAACCCCCAACTCCATTCGAGCCTCCAGTCACCTGGTGCCAGGGATCACCATTTCTCCCTTCCTCCATCGGACACATAGTGACATAGGGACTCAGAGCCAGACACGTGTACAGCTAGCAGAACAATACGTCCTCACCTGGAACAAAACAGCGGAACCAAACGACTGTAATACAACATCGTTATTGCCACCGTGGAGTTGTGTATACAGGCTTATAAAACCAGGGTGTGACTGATGGAAGGCTGACCAGAAAATGGGTAGAGACTTAAGGAGAGACAAAGAGGGCAAGGGACAGAGGCATGAGGTGGTGTTTTCAGTGGGTGGAACTCAGGTGAAGTTCAAGAGTGCAGAGGGGGAGGAGGTGGCAAAGGAGGCTGGTGAAGGGCCTTGTGAGCCATGCTGAGGAACTGGCAATAGGTAGCCATTGGAGAGCCTGAGGGGTTGGGGGTCAGGGTCAGCTTTGTGGTTTAGAACAGTCGTGTGGAAGTTGGGCAAAGAACGAACCAGTGAGACATAGCAGCAGTGTGAGGACTGTCTCCCAGGAGGGAGCTGTGACTGGAGTGAGTGGCGAGGCAGTAGAGCTGGCCCCACTGAGGACAGCTGGGTATCTGGCGGAGGCTGGGACAGTCAGGAGCTCCTGGACTTTGGGCTTGAAGATGCTCAGAAGGGGATGCAGCTTTGTCTAGGGACCATCCACAGCAGCCCACACCTGGGAACCAGAGGAGAGGGCAGCCCTAGAGAAGAGCTTCCACAGCCCTGAAGGGTGTTAGCTGGGTCACTGAAATGTGACTCAGGCACAGGGTTGAGGAGACCTGACCTCTTCTTTTTTTATGGCTACTTGCAAAAATGAGTCATCCACACCTGGGGCACACGGGCACATTTTCTTGCTGTGTGGCTTCCCTCATGGGACACCCCTCAGGCACCTCATTTGGATTCCAGTTACCATCTGCTCCAGACCTGGAATTGACACCTGCCTTGCTTTTGGCTCCAGGCTCACGTGAGGATGAACTCTGGCTTGGTTCTACTGGTCTGCGTGACTTCAGGAACGTTGCCAGCCCCCTCAGGATGCAATCCCAGGACGAGGAACAAGGAAGACAGCAGAGCTCACTCCCTGCAGCCCACTACTCAACTAGTTAGCCATAAGATAAACATGCCTTGTGAGCATACCATGAGTGAGAGCTAGGTCTATAGGCTGACTCCAATTCCATCCTTGTGCTAGGAGAATCCAAAGTTAGTGGAGACAAGCATTCAACCCAGCACACCTGTTACAGAACTACACAACCAGCACAGCTGCCACTTGTCCTCTGACCGCCACCAGCAAGAGCATGTGTGTGAGAGTGAGTCTACGCACATGTGCTCGAGTGTGCCCATCGATCACACAAGCAACACAATGCATGTGTGTACACAAGCGCATATGCGTACGTGCGCACATACACACACACACACACACACACACACACTATAAAAATAAAAAGGACCTAGCCAGAGGGAGATGCCTACCAATGGATCACCTGTTTCATTCCTGCCTCTGGAACTGACACAGGGATAGTAGATTAATACTGAAACATGTAAAATGCCTGGCATAAATACTCTTGGATTCAGTTTTATTTTGTTTTGTTTTGTTTTGTTTTGTGGTGGGGTCTCACTACATAGCTCTGCTAGTCCTGGAACTATGTAGACAAGGCTGGCCTCAAACTCCCCACCACAACCCTTGGATTATTATATTTTTAAAAATATTTTTTTTGTATGTATATTGATGTTTTGCTGGCATGTACATGTGGGAGTGTCAGTCATTTCTTGGAGTTATAGATAGTTGTGAGCTGCCTTGTGAGTGCTGAGATCTGAATTTGGGTCCTCTGGAAGAACAGTCAGTCCTTTGAGCTATTTCTCCAGAATTATATCAAGAATTCTCTTTTGGGGTGCTGGCGAGATGGCTCAGTGGGTAAGAGCACTGACTGCTCTTCCGAAGGTCCTGAGTTCGGATCCCGGCAACCACATGGTGGCTCACAACCACCCGAAATGAGATCTGATGCCCTCTTCTGGTGCACCTAAAGACAACTACAGTGTATTACTCTGGAGCAAGCGGGACGGAGTGAGCGGGGCCGTTCTGAGTTCAATTCCCTGCAACCACATGATGGTTCACGGCCATCTGTACAGCTACAGTGTACTCATACACATAAAATAAATAAATCTTTAAAAAAAAAAAAGAATTCTCTTTTGGATTATTAAAGTCAGAGAACTGAAGATCTGTAGAACCTAGGACCTTAAACATAAGACCTAACTAAAAATATATCACCTAAAATACTATTGCTGCTACTACTACTACTGCTACTACTACTACTACTACTAGCCTGGATATACTTGTAGTTGGTTAGGCTACTTTATGGGTTCTTCTTTTTCCCACCCTTTATCCCACTGTACCTCATTTTTGACTAGATAGGAGAAAAAGAAGGATAGAGGAGAGAGAAAGAGAGAGAGAGAAAAGAGAGAGAAAGAGAGAGGGAGAGAGAGAGAGAGATCCCTGAATCTAATTACTTTCCTTTTGTTTCTTCTTTGAGCACAACACTAACAAACTTCAGCCAATCCCCCTAAAAGAACCCCTGACCATCCACCCTACCTAGTGGGACTTTAGCGTTTATATAACCTCTTTAAAGTTCCCAGAATTCTAAACGTCACACAATCACAGAAACATGCGTCTGCTAGAGCATGAGGTAACTCATAGTAAGCTGCTGTGGACAATCTGAAGCAGCCCCACATCACACACCTGGGATGAAGACAAAAACGTGCTCTCATAGTATTTCTGTGTTTTTTAAAGAAACCAAAATTCCAGAATTGTCACTACACAGAGTGGCATAGACCCCTAACCGTAGCACTCAGGAGGCGGAGATAGGTAGATCTCTGAAGCCAGTCTGGCTGGTCTCCAGAGTGAGTTCCAGGGCAGCCAGAGCTACATAGTGAGACCCTGTCTCAAAACAACAAACATTAGAGCCTAGATATTAGCTAGAGGAGGTTGTCAAGATTTCACTGTCCCTTCAGATGGAAGTGACGCTTCCCTTCACGCTTCAGGGTCCAAGATGGCTGCATTCAATTGTTTGGGTTTTATACTCTGTGCTCTAGAAACGGCTTCTTGCACAGACGGACAGACTGATGTGAATGGAGTCTCTTGAAGCCATACAGCTTATATTATCATGAGGGAAGGCCCTGCTTTCTCCAAGAGAAGCCTGCCAAATCCCCAGAGGTTCAACCTCACCTATAGAGTCTGGCTCTACTTAGGCATGGTCACTGTGTCCTGGACCACGCTGGCCCAGGTATGATAAAGTCGGATCTTGGATTTCATGCAGAAATATCACTCCCCCAAGCACTGTTTGTTTGTTTCGAGATAGGGTTTCTCTGTGTATCCCTGGCTGTCCTGGAACTCACTCTGTAGACCAGGCTGGCCTCAAACTCAGACATCTACCTGCCTCTGCTTCTGGAGTACTAATTGGAGTTAAAGACATATGAGATTACCCCTGATTTTTAAATTTTTTTTTTGAGGTAGATCTTGTTTATATAATGAAGGCTGACATTGAGCTCTCTTTGTAGCCTGGTTGGCCTTGAACTCATGACCTTCCTGCCTCTACTTGGGATTAGAGGCATGTTCTACCATGCCATGCTTGCTGTTTCTGTAACTTCTATCTTAGGATTCCCATCACTATGCTTGCATTACCTGTTTGTTTTTATATGATGTCTACTTTTCCATGAGCTCTGAGACTGTTAATCATCACGGTATAAATGCCCAGTATGATACTTCCAGCACTCTGTCATATCTGATTCTGGTTCTGATATTTTTGTTTCTCCAAACTTAGTCTGGCCTTTAGTTTGTATTAGGACATGCTATTGTTGAAAGTTATAAAGTGGCCAGGCAGTGGTGGCACACCTTTAATCCCAGCACTTGGGAGGCAGAGGCAGAGGCAGAGGCAGGCAGATCTCTGAGTTTGAGGCTAGCCTGGTCTACAGAGTGAGTTCAAGGAAAGCCAGGGCTACAAAGAGAAACCCTGTCTCAAAACAAAACAAAACAAAACAAAAAAGTGATAAAGTGTACTTGATAAAATGGATGTAGTATAATAAAATGTGCCTCTAGTGTTGTGGCAGGGAGGCATAAGGCAAGGGAGGTGTTCCACCCTCTGTCCGAGAGTGGGCCTGAACCCCTGGCTGAGCTTTCCTTGTCTTTTCAGGTTTTTCCCCTCCTTTAGTTAAGACCAGTTAAAGAGAGAAGGCTAAAGCTGACTATTCCCCTCTCCCAAATGATGTTGGATGTTTCTCCCCTCCATCCCCAGGCCAACTGGGCTCTTCCACAATCCCTGAAGTTGCTCTGACAAAATAATTTCTCCTGAGTTCCTGTCCCAGAAGAGCAGCATTCTCTGAGACACTCCAAACCATCACCCTCTCCGTGGCAAACGTGATGTCTACTAATCCTTACACTCTTTTCTTTTTCTTCCCCTTCCTCTACCACAGCTTCCTTCCCCTCCCCCACTTCCTCCTCCTCTCCCTCCTCCTCTTCCTCGTCCACTCCCTCCTCTGACCCCTTCCTCCTTCCTCTTCTTTTTTCTTCCTTTATTATTTTATGTGTGCATGTGGATTTTGCTTACGCGTATGTTTGGTCACCCCATGCACACCTGGTGCCATGGAGGCCAGGATAGACCGTTTGGTCCCCTAGAACTGGAGCTACAGGAAGCTGTGAATTGCCTTGTGGGCTAGGAGTCAAACACTGGTCCTTTGGAAGAGCAGACAGTGTTTTTAACTGCTGGACCATCTCTCCATACCCAGTCCCTCCTTTTTGTTGTTTGTTTTGTTTCGTTTTGTTTGAGACAGGATATTGCATAGCTCTGGCTAGCTTCCAGTTGCTATGTAGTTGAGGAATGGTCTTGAACCCCTGCTCCTCCAGCTCCTAAATGCTTAGGTTACTAGCATATGTTATCACACCTGGTGTGTACCATACCGGGAATTAAACGTGGGGCTTTGTGTGTATTAGATGGGCATTCTGTCACCTGAGCCACATTCCCAGCTCCCAAACTCCTCCAAACTGGACATTTCAAATCTTGCACTCGAGTGTTGAGTGCTCATGTAGAAGCAAACACTTTAAATATTATCTCATATAAACTCCTCAACAATTCCCATGATGCAATGGCACTAGCCCAATCTATGGAATTGATTTTTGCAGCTCAGCAAAAATGAAATCCTTTGCTCGAAGTCATACGGTTAGTTAGAAAGTAGGATTTGAACTTGGGTCTGTCTTTTAGAAAGCCTATGTATATCCCACCTACTGCACTGTCTTCCACGTCTATTGGACTCAGTATAGGGTTTCCAGGCAAGAGACAGACACAAGCCTGATATGAAGTCTGGATGTCAGACTGGAGTGAAGGAAGAGAAATGGAGGCTAAGGTTCCCAGGATTCATCCTTGACCTGCCAGTCTCAGGACTCAGAAGATTGCTAGTCTAATCCTAGTTCTTCCTCCTTGTAGCCTGACACTAGGAAAGATGCATTACAGCCGAGCAGTGCTGGCACATGCTTGAGAGGCAGAGGCAGGCGGATCTCTGAGTTCAAGGCCAGTCTGGTCTACAGAGTGAGTTAGTTCCAGGACAGCCAGGACTACACAGAGAAACCCTGTCTTCAAAAACCAAAAAAAAAAAAAAAGAAAGAAAGAAAGAAAGAAAGAAAAAGAAATAGAAAAGAAGGGAAAAGGGAAAGCTGCATTTCCTTTCCTAGCCCCAAATTCTGGTAGGTGGTGAAATTAAAACTGTCAGGTGACTACATTCTGACCACTGTAGGATGCTAGGGAGGAAGTGGGCAGTCCTTGAGGAGTCATTCCCTTGGTGACATTATGAGATGGCATAGACCTGGCATCCTATAACCATGCTGACGATCTCTTTCCTCTGACTGTTGACCTGTTAGCACTCAGTCCCTGACAGTTTGAGGGCACAGTAGGGCTGACCCCTCCGATCTTTGTAGCCAAGTGTTCCAACTGTTGAGAAGGATGAAAACAGAGAGACAGACAGACAAACAGAAAACCTCATAGCTCCAGCTCAGAGCCAACCCCGACACACTTCTCAACCAATCCCAGTGTCAATGGCAGGGCCATGAACTTCTGGTCAGGGTGGCGTAAGAGACTAGGCTTACACTAACTGAAACAGACCAAGGGAGTGGCACTCCAGACAACTCTGCTTAGGCAATGATGAACAGTGAACAACATGAGAAAGGAAGGAAAGCAAGGCGAATCCCAGGGCCGCCTTACCACTGGGAGACCTGTAGAAAGGCTCCTTACTCCTGTACTGAGTAAGACAGGATTGGGAGGGAGCCTGGGGAAGCCAAGGATAGTAGAGCTGTGGGCGGTGCACCGGGGAGAGAGCTACAGAGAAAGGGCACTGAGGAGATTCACCAAGAGGAGAGGGCTGGATATTCAATCCAGTATTGTCCATGGAAATTGCCTAAGGCTAGGAAAGACCTACCCAAAAAGACAACAGAACCACTTAGAACACACACAGTGCTGGAAAGTAGAGCTTGCTTTTGAGAGCCAGATAGAAAGCTTCTTAGTTCAAGGGGCACAGATAAGAATGCCTAGAAGGGGCCTTGGCTGAGAGGTGGGGATAAGGGGTAAATGACCGCTCCACGGTATGGCTATGGGGAAGATTTTACTGTAGACAGGAGAGAGAGAACAGCCAGAGAGGTATCTGGAAGAGGTCAAAACAGAGAGAAAGTAGACTGGACACAGCCAGGGCCGTCTGTGAGAAAGGAGAAAAGAGCAGTGGGCAGAGGAACAGAGAAGGAGCAGAGCATAGAGACAGGAACATGGAGAGAGGGCGAGAGGAAACGCCTGGAGAATAGCAGGACTTTAAGGAGGATGAGCAGCCTCGGGAGGGGAGTTTAGGGTAGGGAGGAGGTGAGAAGGGCTGGTGTGGACTCTGAAATGTGTAACAGGTACTCATGAGCCAGCATGAGCTTTGGTAGGCTGATAGGAACCACAGGTACCTTCTGCCTGAGGTAAGGGAAATGACTCCTTTTGGTAGAGGGAAACAGATTCACAAGTTCTTGGGGGAAAACCCATGGCTTTAATTAAGCACCAGAAATCCTCCTATGATCCAAGTTCAGCTCATTTCATTAAAGGCATTTAAACTGCCTTTTGGAGTTTGAGGGATTGGAGTTTTATTTGGACCTGAGAGGGAGTAAGTAGATTTATGCAAATTCAGATCCAGGTCCATTTAACAAAGGATCAAACTGTCTCCAAGTCACATTAATCTCAGATAAATTTATATTTATTAAATTGTATATAAACACAAAACGCATATGTAGAACCCAATGTATTAAAATGGACAAGTGTCTGGCTTCCAATCAGCAGCTACGGAGAATAAAGAATCAAGGAGACAACTACTCATACATAGCCTTGAAATAGCTCAAGAGCTGTATTCTGAACCACACATGCTCTTAAAGGGACTCTGCTTATAGTGAAAATATCAATCCATAGACATTGCCTTGGAAATGATGCAGATGGTAGGACCAATCTGACATAACAAAATGACATATTTATGGGATGGAGAGATGGCTCGATGGTTAAGAGCACTGGTTGCTCTTCCAGAGGACCTGAGTTCAATTCCCAACAACCATATTGTCTGTAGTCCTTCGTGGAACTGGAATGATCAGGTTCCACAGGTCTCTGGTTCTACCAGAAATGGCCAAAGTGTTATCAGCTTTTAGAAGGGAAGCAGGGATATTTGGGTGGCCCTCTCAGGGTCCCAGGTCTCATTTAGCAGTGGCAAGAGGCGTTGAGAGCTTAGTCAGAGAGAGTCCAAAGTCCGTCAATGAAAGCTTCAGGAGAGAGAGTTCTTTCCCACGCATTACAGCTCAGTAAAACAGACAATCTCAGAAGATTCTTGGTGAAATAAGTTGCACGCTTTATTCCATGTCGGCAGGGAGTTTATAAACATTGAGGAGGAGGGTGCGATCCAGGGTAGATGGTTCTGGTTGGCTCAGTGTGAAATACTCGTGATGCTCTATTTGCATGGGAAAGGACTCCAGCTGTTTTCTCTAAGTGAATGATTGTCAAGGTCCTCTCTGTCGGATGTCATGGTTACTTATTCCAGAGCAGGCAAAGGTAGGCAGGGAGTGGCCCCACTCCAATCATTCTCAATTCTGAGATATACCAGGCTTGAGCTCACTCAGCCTTACCAGTTCTTCTGTCTGGTGGCATGGTCCACTTGCCCCACACTACACCAGGTGTCTTTCAACTATAAACTCCAGAATTTCTGGCATCTGTGGGAACCTGCACGTACACACATGTAGACATGTACACCTATAATACATAATTTTAGGAGCTGGGAAGATGGCCAGTAAAGTGCTTACCCTGCAAGCATGAGATCGAGGTTCAAATCCCCAGGCCCCATGGGAAAGCCAGGTATGGTAGAACACAAATCCCAATACTGCTACTAAAAGATGGGAAGTAGAGAAAGAAGAATCCATGGAAATTTGTGGGCTAGCATGGTACACGTAGCTGTGAGTAACAAAGAGCCCCTGCCTCACACAAGGGAGAATGAAAAGGCATATGAGTTTGTCCTCTGACCACTAGCCATGCAGGAAGGTGTTAGTACTCTCTCATACACAAACATGCCCGCATATCACACACCTACACCACACCCACACACCCACACATCCCTACACCACACCCACACACCCCTACACTACACACACACACACACACACACACACACACACACACACACAGAGTCAACATGAACTATTTAGGGATAAATCTGATAAAATATGCCTAAGACCTGTATATCAAACTGATAGACTTGCTGTGATAGCATAGCATTTCCACAAAAGAGAGAAACCGATAAATTGGATTATATAAAATTTAAAACTTGTTGCTCTCAGGAACACATTGCTAAGAATGAGAAAAAAATGAATCACAAATCGAAAATAGAGTCATCTGGGAAAAGATTTGTTTCAAAATATAGTGTCATTATAAGTCAGTACTAAGAAAACAAACAATGTAATTAAAATATGGGCAAAGGTTTGAACATATACTTCATGAAGAAACCAGTGGATGTTGAGCCAGACTGGGAGAACCGTGAAGTCGGCATTTGGAAACACTAAGAGTTCAAAGTTCAAAATCATCCTTGACTTCATAGTTAGTCCAACACCAGTCTACGCTATAAGAGACAACATCTCAAAAAAAATCAATCAATTAATTAATCAATTAATAAGAAAGTCAATGCTAGAGAGGTGGCTCAGAGGATGAGAGCCCTTGTTGCTCTTGTAGAGGACCTAGGTTTGATTCCTGGTACCTGCACAGAGGCTCATATCATGTGTGACCCCAGTTCCAGAGGATCTTACACTCTCTTCTAGCTTCCAGGCATATGCGTGGACCCAGATGTACAGACAGGCAAAATGTTTGTACTCATGAAATAATAGGGGCTGGAGAGATGGCTCTGTTGACTTCTCTTCCCAGAGGACCTAGGTTTGATTCCCAGCACCCACAAGGTGTCTCACAACCTACTGTGACTCCAGTTCTGGGGGATCTGATGCTCCTGGCCACCACAAATACCAGAGATATCCAGAGTGTATAGCTTACACGAAGACAAAATACACAACTCATTAAACAAACAAACAAAACAAAAAACATTCAAGCTAGTTAACTGTTCAGACTTCTAACCCAGCACTTAGACTCAGAGACTGATGAGTTTCTATGAGTCTGAAATCAGCCTGGTGGGTATGTATATATTGAGTTTTAGGCCAGCCAAGGCTGCAGAGTGAGAATTTAGTGGTCTAAAAAAAAAATTAGCTGTGTGGTAGTGACACACGCCTTTAAACACAGTGGTGACAGAGGTAGGCAGGTCTTTGTGAGTTTGAGGCTAGCCTGGTCTGCAGAGCAAGTTCCAGAACATCCAGAGCTGTCACACAGAGAAACTCTATTTCAAAACAAAACAAACAAAAACCCAATAATTAACTAATTGAAATAAAAAAGAAAGAGATGTTAATAAGATATGAAATTAGTCCAATATCGCAGTCCTTAAGAAAATGTAATTTAAACTAAAATTTGGACCTGGAAATGTCTCTTTGGGTAAATTATTTGCTATGCAAACCTGACGGTCTACTTTTGGATGGCTTCATCAATGGAAATGTGTAGAGCATGAAATTCCAGCTCTGCAGTATAGGGTTTCCGGAGCTTGCTGGCCAGACAGCTGATCTGAGACACTTAGCTCCAGGCTCAGCATCTCAGTGACTCAAAAAATGGAACCAGGGTGATTGAGGATGACAATGATGACAACCTCAGGACTCCACACATATGGGCACATGTACCTATATGCATGTACACATACAGCACACACACACACATGCTTGCACATACATGGACACACACGCACTAGCATGTGATGGCATTGCACCTCTATTAGAATGTTCTAAATTAAAAGACTGATCATGTCAAATGCCAAGGAAGATGTGATGTGAGGTAACCAGAGTTTTCATGAATGATGATATTTAAGATCTGACACATGTACTTTCAAAGTCTAACCGTTCCTTTAAAAGTTAAATACACAGGGATGGAGAGTTGACTGTCTGCATTTCAGAGGACTGGGGTTTAATTCTGACACCCACATAGTGGCCTACAACCATTTGTAACTCCAGTTCCAGGCCATCTGATACCTTCTTCTGGCCTCTGTGGGTACTAGGCAGGCATGTGGTGTACAGATAAACATACGGGCGAAATACTCTCTATCTATTTATCTGCCTGTCTGCCTGCCTATTTATCTATCCATCTATATACATCTCTGTATACACATATGTGTGTATATATAAAGTGAAACATACATTTATCACATGATGAGGCTGTTCCACCCCTGGTTGTTAATTCAAGAAAAGTTGAAGCATTATATAAGCTCCTGTATGAATATTTATAGTAACTTTATTTGTAGTAGCTAAAAGCTGGAAGCAACCCAGATCCTAAGGCCATGGAAAGAGGAGACTGGCTTGGCTGGGGATTACTTAGGAAGATTTGAGCAGGGACTTCTCAAGTCAGAGACTTCTGCAAACTGTGCAAATCAGGAGAATGATGAGTTCTCGTGGAAAAGGACCTTGTAACAACAAAGCCAAGACCATTGTGAGGACCTCGAGGTGCGGTGGCCCAGGAACAATGAGGCTGGAACAATGCATCCCTGGACATGTCCCCCACCACCATCATTATTCTCATCATTCCTGTCCACTGGTTATCACCACCTTCAGCACCATCAGCATGATGTCATTGCTGTTCTCTACCTCCATGATTCGGCAAAGGCAGTAAGTGGATGTGAACTTGTGAAATGTTTGTGGACAGCATGGCAGGTGTCGGGAGACTCACAGCAGAGTGTTGTATCTGTTCAGTGGGAAGATGATGGGTGGGGGAGGCTGCCCAGAGGAAGAAGCAGCGTTTTAGTTGGGCCTTGCAAGGTGTGTAAAGTTCTCTGGGTAGGGAAGGGAGCAGATATAGAAAGAGGAGCTTTTGCTAAGACTTGGTCAAAAGTAACTTGAGTGTGCCTGAAGACATGGAGTCAATTCACGAGGCCATGTGTTTGGGGTTAGTAGCAAGGCTGCATAGGGGCCTGAAGCCAGATCACAAGGAGCTAGGGATTCCTTATTGGGGGCTTAAGCTGGTGTGTGTGCATCCATGTGTGTGTGTGTGTGTGTGTGTGTGTGTGTGTATTCTAGTAAGTGTAGAGTTCTTGCATCAATATGACATAATCATTTGGGACTATATACAATGTATTGTGTGTATTTGCACAAATGCATGCACCATAGTGTGCATGTGGAAGTCAAAGGACCTCTGGAAGTTGACTCTTCTCCTTCTACCATGTGGATTCCAGGGACTGAATTCAGCATTGATTAATTGGATTTTTGAAACAGGGTCTCGCCAGGCAGTGGTGGTGCATGCCTTTATTCCCAGCGCTTGGGAGGCAGAAGCAGGTAGATTTCTGAGTTCGAGGCCAGCCTGATCTACAGAGTGAGTTCCAGGGCAGCCAGGGCTACACAGAGAAACCCTGTCTTGAAAACCAAAACCAAAACCAAAACCAAAACCAACAACAACAACAAAAAAGAAACAGGGTCTCACTAGATAGCTCTGGCTGTCCTAGAACTCGCTATATAGATCAGGCTGGCCTAGGAAGAACTCACAGGAATCATTTGCCTCTGCCTCTCTAATGTTGATATTAAAGGTGTGTGCAACTGTGCCAGGCTATTTATTTTAATGTGTATGAATGTTTTGCCTGCATGTGTGTCTGTTTATCACATGCATGCCTGGTGCCCAGAGAGGTCAGAAGAGGGCATTGAGGGAATGGGGTTATATACATGGTTGTGAGCCATCACGTGGATGCTGAGAATGGAACCTGGCTCTTCTGCAAAGAGCAACAAGTGCTCTTAACCACGGAGCCATCTCTCTAGTCCTTATGTTTTATAGTTTTAATCATGTATATGCATTTGGAACAATTTAAAACAATACCATTCCATGGTCCCTCCAGTAATATTCTGAGCCAGTGTGTCTGAAACATTCCTATAGAAAGTAGTCTACAGCACCACAAAGAGTTAGTGGATCTCAGCCAATCAAAATTTTGGCCCTGAACCAAGATGGAGTCAGGGAAAAGGAAGAAGTTGTAGCATTTGAGAGAGAGAGAGAGAGAGAGAGAGAGAGAGAGAGAAGTGGGCTCTTGTTTTCTGTGGCTGTTGCTAGGGAGACCCCTGCTGTGGAATGGCTTGGAGGAGGAAAGAAAGTCCTTGTCTGATGGGTAGCTGGAAGCCTGCATGTGACCCTGCAGAGGTCAAATCCAGGAGAGACCCACTTCCCCATTCCTGATAACATCTGCTGAGACACCGAAAGCCATAACCAGACTCCTCTTGTTTAAGCCGGTTTTCATTCATTTCTTTATTTGACAACTTACCCATGAGCATTACACCTAATCCAAGTAGTAGTTTGAGTTACTTCTTCCGTGGCCAGAATCCTAAATCGTATTTTAGCCTGACCCTAGTCATAAACTAGAACTCCAACTGACAGTTTCTAGTAAAGAGCTGCTAGTTGGCAAGAAACAAGTGGCCAGCCATTTGGGCTGACTCAGTCAGAGGGGTATTAGTGTAAGCATATGCATGGGGTATCAACAGAAAGCCTAGAGGCATTATGAAGAGCACAGTCACAATGAACCAACCCCATGGATGAGGGGAGGCTAATGTTGGGGAATTCATTCCCTCCCTAACCAGGAAGTTGGACATGTCTGGGGCTTAATATGTCAGTTTCTAAATATCAGAAGTCCCAACTAATCAAGCAATATTGTTAAGCAATTTAACCCAGGACAAGAAATGTGACCATGTTCATAGATGGTTGATAGGTAATTTTCATCTGGATAGATGTGATAAACTATATGCTTCCTAGAAGTTTCGTTAGGTGAACACAGTAAACACTTTTAAATGTGTAGTATTAGGACTTGAAACTCATTGCCAGTGCTGAACATACTTTCCACTTCCTGGTTGAACTCAAGGACAGCCTTTGTTTTGTGACCATTCCAACAGATATGTGGTCTGGTAATATTTCATTGTGGCTAAAATCTACACTTTTCTAATGTTATGAATCTTCTCTTTTTAAATTATTTTTTAGGGACTGGGGTGGTGGCTCTGTGGTCAAGAATACTCATTGATCTTACAGAGGACCCTGGTTCAGTTCCCATCATCCACGTGGTGGTTCACCACCACCCATAATTCCAGGGGTGTCCAACATCCTCTTTTGACCTCTGTGACAATGCACACATGTCGTAGACATACACTCATACATAAAAAATGGATATACCTAACAAAAATAAAAAAAATTTCAAGAGATATATATTTTCTGTAAAATGTATTTATTTTTATGTGTATGAGTGTTTTGCCTCCTGGGTCTACATAGTAAGTTCAAGGACAGCCAGGGCTATGTAGAGAGGAACTGTGTATATTTTATAGGCTAATTGTAAAATATAATTAAGAAGAAATGGGATTTGAACACAAGTGCCTGCATAGGTGGACAGTGTTTTCCCTGGAAGACATGGTTTTTTGTTTTTTTTTTGGTTTTTCAAGACAGGGTTTCTCTGTATAGCCCTGACTGTCCTGGAACTCACTCTGTAGACCAGGCTGGCCTCGAACTCAGAGATCCACCTGCCTCTGCCTCCCAAGTGCTGGGATTAAAGGCACATGTCACCACTGCCCAGCTAAATAAATACATTCTTTGGAGGGAGTTATTGGTCAGTGAGGACCCAGAGGCCACCAAAACAACACAAGCTACTGTCATTGTTTTGGTTACATTACCTACGACTACATGGTAAGGGCCATTGCTAAAGGCAGCACACTTTGCTTGCAGGATTGAAAAATAGAATTGGAAAGGATCTGAAAACACCCCCCCTCTGGGTAGCTATCATAGTGCTGGAAAGTGCGTTATAGATACTGAGCAGAAAAAGCCATCAGTAATATTACCCAACGATAAAACCTTCATGCAATAGTAAACACTTACTATTGACCCGACTGGCAAGATGAGCCCACTGATGTAATAGCGGCATAAAAGTCATAGGGGCAACCAATTGCTTCTGCCTTGGATTTAAAACCTTACTCCATAGGAGGGAATTCATGCCTGGTACTTTAAACCCATGGCTAGGGAAGTCATAGGTGTGGAGTGGAAAGAAAGAAAACATGACTTACTTCTGCTTACTTACTAAATGGGGCTGTCAAACTATCTTCTAAATATTGTGTTTATACAGAGATTAGCCAGGCTCTCAACCTTGACCAGAGAAGCTTCTCTCTACGTTGGTCAGCAGTTAATGCAGAGACTCATAACTGGCCAAAGCACTAAGAATAAGTGACTATTGAATGCTTGGGGACATCTCTATCACCCTACACCCCAAGGCTCATGGAACACTGCGTGTGCGGTGAGTTATGTGGAGAGAATGTAAAACCTACAGAACGGGGAGGTGTGCTGTGAAATTGTGTCTTCTGAATGTTGGGTGACCTCACCCATGACCTCACTGTAGCTATGGTTACCTGCACAGGTCAACCAACATCAGTCAACATTTCAACATTCCAGTGAACAGCATGAATTAGATTCAGGGCACACACACTTTTAATCCCAGCACTCTGGAGGCAGAGGTAGGGGGATCTCTGAGTTAGAGGCCAGTCTGCAGAGTGAGTTCCAGGACAGCCAGGGCTGCAAAGAGGAACCCTGTCTCAAACAACAACAACAACAACAACAACAATACAAAGAAAAAGAAGGAGGAGGAGGAAAAGAAGAGAGAAAGAGAGAGAGACAGAGACAGAAACAGAGAGACAGAGAGGAAGGAAGAAAAGAAAGGCGAGAACGTGAGTGGGAGGGGGGTCTTCATCATCTTCCTGATTAGGGAGTCATATGACTTAAGTATACTGATTCCATGTATGAAGCTGCCAAAGAATAAATAAAAGATATTCTAGTAAACATTTTCTATTTCTCCTGTGACAACCTCATATGTGTACAGAATATTTTGGTCATATGCACTCATTACCCTCTCTTATACTCCCAATTCCACAGAATCCCTTGTTTCCAAAGAGTTTCCCCTTCCCCTCCTACTTTCTTTTCTTTCTTCTTTTTTCTTTCTTTCTCTCTCTCTTTCTTCCTTCTGCCCTCCCTCCCTCCACCCCCACGGGATTTCTCTATATAGCCCTGGCTGTCCTGGAACTTAGGCTAGCCTCGAACTCAGAAATCCGCCTGCCTCTGTCTCCCAAGTGCTGGAATTAAAGGCATGTACTACCACTGCCTGGCTCTCTCTCTCTCTCTCTCTCTCTCTTCCTTTTTTTTTGAGAGGTTTCAAAGCAGGATTTCACTATAAAGCTCTGGTTATCTTAGAACTCTATGTAGACCAGGCTGGCCTAGAAGTGGCAGAGATCCACCTACTTCTGTCTCTGAAGTACTTAGACTAAAAGGTGTGTGCCACCAGGCCTGACTTCATACATCTTTGTTTGTGTGTGTGTGTGTGTGTGTGTGTGTGTGTGTGTGTGTGTGTGTGTGACCTACTGAATTTAATTAGGGCTGGTTGCATTAGCATGAGCTTAGCTTTATTTACTACATTATTTACTGAAACATGGGTAACTGACAAGTGGCTATATCACCAGGGAAGATGGCTTCCCTAGCTCACTATCATTACCTGACCATTAACTGCAATAGTGGGGTCTCCCTAAAAGTCTTTGTGCATACCCACCAACCATTCAGACATCTTCCCTGATGCTGTATCTGTTCAAATATTTTAGTTGTTTCTTGTTATTAAATTGCAAGAGCTCTTTACATATGAAAGTCCTATATCTGATATGTCTTTACCACTGTTATCACACCCCTGTTTTCTTCACTGAACTCATGGATGATAACTCTTCCTTTGGCTTCTCTTCTCAGTTAGACTCAATCTCTGGACTCTCCCATGCCATGGCTTCTCTGCCTTTATATTTTCCCAGTTCAAGTCCCCATCAGTTAAGCCCATCTTGCCTTTCCTTCTCTCAGTGACTGTTGGGCAGTCCTTGGATAGTCCTATGGGTCCACAGAAGATAGTTAGTCTGTTCGCACTATTTAATTAAATGGCTTCTATGCAACAGAAATTCTTTGGATTTCTGGAGGCTGGGATGTCCATGATGGAGCAGAGGGTATCCAGTTCAGGGTCCTTCCTCAATATAGATAGCATCTCTTGGCACTGTCCTCACGTGGTGTCCCAAGGTGACTAGCTAGCATCTCAGAGTCTTTCACTGCTTGGATCCCAATCATATCCTCATGACCTCACGGTCCTCAGCTAATGTCACCCCCTGGGGTCAGCATTTCAACTTATGAATTTTGGACATGAACACTCAGACCAAAGCAGGGGATGAACACTCAGACCAAAGCAGGGGACAAGGGTCCACAGACCAAATGGACGTTGTTGGGCAGTTGCGGTTCTGGACAGATCTCTCTTTCTCTCTTTTACTATTAATTTATTTATTTTATGTATATGAGTACTCTGTCTTCATACACACCAGAAGAGGGCATCGGATCCCATTACAGATGGTTGTGAGCCATCATGTGGTTGCTGGGAATTGAACTCAGGACTTCTGGAAAAGCAACCAGTGCTCTTAACTGCTGAGCCATCTCTCCCTCTTGCCAGCACCCAACTATCCCTCCTAATCACACTGGCCCTGTGATGAACACTTCTGACTTCAGCCTCACCTGGAGCCTTCATTCTTCCCAATCTTTGAGGTTTGCTATTTCTTCATCCAGTCTGTGAAAGAGAGTCAAAACCGGCTTTTAGGACTGAATGTTTTTTTGACCATTTGGTACTAATTATGTTCATTTTCTTTTCTACCCCCTGTTCATTCACAGTTAGAAGTAAATCATGCTGGACAGTCTGGGCCTTTGACAGTGGAGAAGACAAATCTCGAGAGGCTAAGTGGCTTGGCGGAGTTGATTAGCAGGACAAGTCAATGCAGTAGCAGAATTAAACATAGGCCTCCTAGTTTCCTCATGAGTGATTTTTCTCCCACTAGCCAGGACTCCGTGCCAGTTGGCATGGCCTGCTCTTACCTCCCACTGGGGTCTGTGGACCAGGGAAATTGCTGCTTCATTCCAGAGGAGGCAGGCAGGACACAGAGCAGATGACAACTGTGATCCTGAGTAGGTAACCGATGAGCAGAAGAGATGCCCCAAAGTCTGGCACTTGGAGCTGCTTCGAGGTCTCAGAGTATATTCCTTGTCACGGCTCTTTTCCCTCTCAGCTCTGTGAGAAGCGGTCTGTAAAATTCCCTTATCTAACTGGCCAGATCCATCCAAAGGGAAACACAGTTGCCTTCAGTCTTCTGAGTTTGACTAGCTAGAGCAGGACCATAAAGGCCTATCTGCCGGAAGAACGCCTGCGGTCTGTCAACACCCTAAGGTGGACTTTTGTCATATACCATTGTCCTCTATTTTGGTCCCAAAACAGAGCAATTTACAATCCATTACCTGTTCTCTTGTCTTGGGCTCTTAAGAACTGCATGTTCTTACTTCTGTGAGCCCCTCCTAAATTCACTCACTTCCCGGTCCTCTGAAGAACTCTGTCTTTCTGGATTCCCATCACACTGCCGTGATTTCCCTGGTGCTGGGAACTTTCCCTTCCTGCCTGTTAATATGCTTGCATACCCTGTCTCCTGTTTCCACCTGTCTTTGACAGAGTATTCCAGACAAACTGGAGGGTAGAGGAGAACTTTCCCTTTGCCCTAATGATGACATCCCACCCCACCAGGATCTGGCTTCAGAGCTTAGCTGCTGGCTGAGTGCCTGCATAGGTCCAGGTTTGGCTAGGCAGGGGCAGGAGACTACTGGTTGAATGCTGCTGGGTTCTCTAGACTTATCTTAGTGTCCTGTGGCTGCTGGAACCAGTTGCCTCGACAGGTGCCTGGCAAAAGCAGGAATGCGCTTTCCACACAGAGGAGGAAGTCCCAAAGCAAGTGGCAGCAGGCTTCCCTGCCCTTCCACACCTCTGTGGCAGAAACCGGTCTTTGTCTCTTCCAGCTTCTGGTGTCGGCAGATGTTCCGCACCTTGTGGCACATCGCTCTAATTTTCTTCTCCTTCTTTCTTTCAAAGATGCTTGTGATGGACTATGGGGAGTGCCTGGACAAATGAGGAAAAGAGTCCTTTTGTCCTGGAAGGTGGTGATATTCAGAGGATCCAGACTTGGTCTGAGCACTTTCCTAGGCACCATTTTCAGCTTACTCTCCTTCCCATGGTATTTCACAAAAGACTGTGGGAGAAGAGCAGTGGGCCACAGCTCTAGTTCTTATTGATTGATTGTTTTTAGGTCGGGTCTCACCATGTAGCCCTGGCTGTCCTGGAACTTGTTGTGTAGATTGAGACTCACAGAGATCCACCTGTCTCTGCTTCTTTCTGAATGCTGGAATTAAAAAAATCGTGCCTATGCCTAGCCCATTATTCTTTCTTTCATTTTGGAAGTGCAGGGGAAATGGTGGGTCTCACTTCCCTGTCTGCCAAATGGGCAGTTTACCGAGTGGTGTGGGTGGGTCTGAAGGAGGTCAGGGAGGGAGAAGAGAGGAAGGGGGAAGAGGGATGGAGGTTGGGGAGATGCACCTTTGCCCCCCTGCTCTGGATTCACACACTTGTAGCTGTTCTCATTGAATCAGCTTGATCGGTCTATTGGGGAGGAATTACTATTCCCATACTATAGGTAAGGAAACTGAGGCTCACGGAGGTACCAGTTTGCCTAAGCAATTCATCTGATTGGTACATGTCAGATGTCTGGCTTTGAAGGCCTTGTTCTCACTCCCCTGGACCCTGCTGGGAAGTTCACAGCCAAAAGGCCAGTGTAGGCCTGCACGTGCCCCTGCCACATCTCTGCCTTCCAAAGGAGTGCCTCTACTGCAACAACCTGACTCCAGTCTCCAGCAACCTCCTAGGCTCTCAGGTCCCCGCAGAAGGTGGGAGAAGGAGGCGAGGCGGACGGACGAAGAAGGAACCCAAGCGCTGGTCTTGGTTGCTTTGCAAGGGCTGGAGCCATAGGAAGAAAAGGTAGGAAAGCCTGCTAGGAATGTCAGGTTGATGGTGGGGGTGTGTGTATTGGCCTGGGTTATAGTGAGACCACACACACACACACACACACACACACACTCACCTCAATAAACGAGCAAAACAAGAATGTCTTCAGGGAAGGTTGTGGGAGGTATTGAGAGAATTCAGCAGGAGTCCTAGCTGGGCATTTATGTCACATGCTAGACCTCACTTCCCTGTCTGCCAAATGGGCAGTTTACCGAGTTTGTAAGGTGAAGGACAAGTCCTGAACCTCGGTGATTGGAAATGTTCTAATGAAAAACAGCCTTCAGATTTGAGCTCCGGTTAAGAAAAGTTTTCACTGCCGCTCACTTAGCATTCAGTGAATACTGCCTTCGATCACTGACCCTGAGTTAGATAATCCTGGGTGACCTTGGTCACAAGGACCAAGGAAAAGCAGCTCCTGTGGTCCGGGACCCGTTGGTGCAAGTACACAGGCTTAGAAACAGGAAGTAGGGAAGAGGATGCTGAGGGAGCTGAGGGGGAGTGGGACGGTGCTGCACACGACCCCAAGTCTTCCTCTAAAGCAACCAAGATGTGTTTGTATCTCTTTTACAGATAACACAACTAAAGCCCAGAGAGAGAAATGTCGTCCAAGGTGGCCAAGCTTGCCTTCAAGCAGGTTTTTGTTGAATGGCTCCAGTTGCCAACCACCATAGCAGTCGGCAAGAGGAAGGGGGGGCTGAATCTAGGGAAACCCCCGTGCTGAGCACTGACTGCTCAGGAAGCACAGCGTGGCCATCTGTGTGTGTCTTGGCTTGGGCCATTAGGGAAGATGCTACCTGACCACCCCAGGGGTCAGAGCAGTGACATTCTGCTGCAAGTCCCAGCTTTCTCTGCAGATGCCTCCCTGGGCTGACACATGTATCCATTCATCCATTGCACTTTCTTTGCTGTGTATGGGAGCTTCTCTCTTCTTAAATTCAGGTCTTGAGCCCTGAGCATCGGGGTCTGCGGTCCCAGATTTCAGCTGTGTAGTGGCTACAGCACCCGTGGGATCTGGGTATGGTCTAGTGCCTCTCCAGAACATCCAGAGAGTGCTTCACTACGCTGTGCAGTACCTCACAACTTCTCTCTCTTGCTCTCCGTGCTGCCCTCCTAAGACTAAGGACTCCAAGCCAGCTTGTTAGAATCAGGGCATCTCTCCCCAGGGGACTGAGGGAACCCCACATCACAGCCACAGGAGTCACCCTCTGTATTGGCGAGGAAACTGAGGCAGGCACAATCTCCTGGCACTCTCCCGTCTAGTAGGGACTCGGTTGGTGCCGATAAGCTTCCTTTTCTCTTATGCCCTCAAACCCTATCCTGGGTGGTCCTCTGACCTACATTTGGTGGCTTTGGTGGGGGATGGGAGGTCAAGCTACAAAGAGTTGGACGGGCTGTGAGGCCCTAGGAGAGGGCAGCTGCTTGGAAGCAAAAGGCTTCCCTCCCAAATTACCTTTGTTCTCTTCCCTCAGCCCTGGGTTGCCCATCCCCTTTTCAAGCAACAAAAAGCTAGTAGTTGGGCAGGGAAGGGATATGACCCCCAAAAGGTCATTCTGAGTTCATGCCCCAGCTCTGCTTGTTTAGTGGGGAATAGCTGACCCACCTGCTTGTGTGTGTTGTCGGTGTGGACAAAGCCTGAAAATCTAATCATGTCCTGTGTGAGCACCTATAATAGAGGTATCTTTGGAGACATGCGGTGATGACTTGAGATGGCTTGAGTCTCCTCCTAAGCGCCATCCCTCCCCCATCCTGTTTGGGACGAGGTTTCAGAATCTTGTGCCATTTAAAACCCGTTCATCCAGGTAGCCTAACGGCCTCCCCGATAAGGCATTCCACAGTCAGCACCAGAATGTACACACATCAATCCGATCCCGCCCAGGGGCCTGAGGCGGTCCTTGTACTCGCGCCGTAGTGGGGGTGTTGACAGGACCACCATGAGGTCACTTCTTCGCTAGCCAGCCTAACTTAGGGCTGTGCGTTGTGGGGCTGGGCTCCCTTAGAGACCCAAGCCCGGTCCATTTCTGCATCTGGGCCTGAGCCATCCCGCCAGAATGAAAGGATCGTGGCGCCTTCCTCGGGCAGATTCCCTCCTGGGCCCCTGCACTCTACCCCCATCCCCTGCCTCCTCCTCCTGGCCCAGCCCTGGCGCCCGCCCCACACTAGCTGCTTTGTTACCTGCCCCAACGCGCGTGGCCTACGAGCGCTACGTGCGGTCCGGGCCAGGGCGGAGACCCGGCACAAGGGACAAGGGGGGGAGCGGGCCTCCGCTGGTTCCCCGCCTCCCTGCCCCCTCCTCACAGAGCCCAGCCCCCGGCTGCCGCCACCCCTAACAGGATCTTAGTGAAATTGGGCTCTGGCATGCTTTGCCTAGCTTCAACTTTGGAGGTTCAAGCCTAGGGACTCCTCGCTTGTTTCTCTGTGCTCCACCCTCCTGAACAGCCCCTCAGGCTTAGACGCCATACTTCATTTTCCACTCTGGGTTTAGGCGACCCTCCCTCTGTATGCGATGCCTGTTTTCCTCCTGTCAGTCTAAGTCTGCGTCCCAGGCCCAACTGCTTCTGGGACGCGCCCTCGGGTTCCCGGCTTCGGTCAATCTCCGAGCATCCTTTGCTCAGATCCCTCTGGCCCACATTTGTCTCTCCAAGATCTAGGCAGCACAGTAGCACTGGCACAGGCTGGCCTGCCAAATAGATGACTTCAATAGGTGACCGAGTGGAATTGAGACCAAAAATCCTGTCCACTGCATGGATAGCGGGCATTTCCTGTGTCCCCCAAGTCATGCTCAGCTGTGCTGTCCACCAGGACCTCTGGCCTTCTAGCCTCACCCGGACTGTTCTTTCTGCCTCTCGAAACAAGCGAAAACCTCCCTTCCCAGGACCCATCTCCCTTGGAGAAGCCAGATGTGACCCTAGGAGATTTGTGGTGGTGAGCTGTGCACTTATTTGTGCCTTTGTCTCTCCTAACAACCCAGTAAGGTGAACCGAGAGCCTGTACCAAGAGGATCTGGGATGTAAACTCTATTCTAGAAAGACTTCAAAGGTCAAAAAGGACAGCGGGCGAGTTCTTTTCTCCACACACTTTCTCCCAGGTTATACCCCGCGGACCACACGGCTCCTTTGAACCTCTCCCCACCTTTCTTCTTTCTCTTTTCAGCCCGGAGCAGGGTGGGGTGGGATTCCCGCTCTGGATTAATTCGGGTCCCCTGTGGTTTACAGCCTCCGAGAGGAATTTGGAGGGAGGATGTGCAGGGCGTGGAGAGAGGTGGGGAGAACTGTAAGAATGTGGGGCTCCTGAGGCAAAGGAGAAAAGGTGGAGAGGGCGGTGAGAGATGACTTTCCCAGGGCCCTGGGAAGCAGGGGCCAGTTTGAATGACAAAGGTTCCCTGGAGAGCAAAGGAAGGCTCTGGAGGATGGGAAAGGAGGAGGAGGAGGGTCAGAAGGGCGGGGAGGAAGCAGCAGTGGGCGCCCATCTGCAGCTGCCCTTTCAAGTCCGCTAAATCCTTAACAATGAGAGGAACTGACCAGTGGACAAAAACGGGCAGAGGATGATTAACGTAGTTCACTGAAGAAATACAAAAACCTTGTAAAAACATTAGAAGTCCAAAGTGCAAATGAAAAGGAGATTCTGGGGTTTCCTTTCCATACAACTGGTCAAAACAATAGCAGGCAAAACAGCAGATGTTGGAGAGGTGTAGGGAAGTGGGCCTGTCTGGCTGCAGGAGGAGGTAAATTGCAGTCTCAGTGGGGTCACTGCAGCCAGTAGCATAGCTTCACACCGGCTTCTCTTTGATTTTAACGCTCAGGTTTAGTGACTCTATTTAGTAAACCAAATTAATCAAAGATCTATTCTGGCCTTATGTGTAACTGGGCAAAGCTAGTGATTTTTTCTTTTTTTTTTTGTGAATGTTCAATGGAAGGGCACTGGGTAAGTGGATTTATGCCAGGTTCACAGACGGAGGTCTATATACAGAATTGAAAAAAAGTGCGATGTGGAAGAATATTAGATATAGGAGGAAATACTCAAGATAAGCCAGGGGAAAGCGGAAGTTATCAAGCAGCATGGCTCATTTTATACAATGTCTACATAAATCTGCGCAGCATCCACTCTGCCCAGGGTTGCATCGGACCTGAGAACTGCACCCAGCTTGGCTCTCTCACCCGAGTCTGGAGACAGCCCTTTGAGAAAGGTTCTAGCAACTGCTCAGGGGAAAGATAACAGCACATACCCAAACCAAACTGCAAGGAAATTTAAAATAGTGACCGTAACTGGAAGAGCACTCACGATTTTAGTCTCCTTTTTACTTTGTAATCGTTTCCCAGGTTTCTTTGATAAAAATGTGGTAAAAGATACAGAAATTGACTGTTTGGGGGTTGGGTAGAGGGCAGGTGTCTCAGCGTGGTGCTGGTCTACTGGGGACCAAGGTCCACATACCTGGTGGTTTAAGCCACAGACGGGACTTCTCAAGGCTTTGGAAGCTAGAGGAAATGTGCTAGAGGAAGCTAGACCAATGTGCTGGCAGAATTGTTCCCCTGGGTGACAAGAGGATGTGTCCAGGCTTCTCCTAGCTACTGGCAGCCCCCAGGCTTCTTTGTCTCCCCATCCTCCCTCTCTGCCTGTCTCTTTCTGTGTCTAGTCATAGAGGACAGGTTGGGTAGGAGTGGGTGTTTCACCCTAATGATCTCATTTTAGTTTGAATACTTGTATAAAAGACCTTGTCTCCCAATAAGGTCACATTCTGATGTATGCAGGAATTTGACGTGTGAATGGAGGGCAGGAGACTTTCCATCCCCCAACCCTGATGATCCAGTGTGCTCCCTCTGAGTTGAGTGTGCCTGGAAGGTGAGAGAGAAGCCACCTCTAGAGGTGAAGGCCTATCCTGGTTCTTTTTGGATTTGCCCCTCTGTGTGACCTGCAGTTTCTCTGGGCTGAAAGAGGATGTGCCCAGGCCTCTCCTAGCTGCTGGCAGCCCCCAGGCTTCTTTGTCTTGTTGCTTCTTGTGAGTCTTCACATCTTCCCTCTCTGCCTGTCTCTTTCTGTGTATAAACTCTGAGCAACAGTTTCATCCTTTGTAGATGGGGGCTGCTACTCTTGGGCCCTCCAGACTTGTATGGAGGGAGGGGATAGGTGGGAAGGGCTCTGCCGAGGGTCTTAGGAACTGTCTTCTTGCTCCCTTGTGTCTTCTCAACACTCTCAGGGATCGTGCTGCTACAGGGACAGACACACAGACCTGGCTTTTAGCTGTGTGGTTCCTGGAAGCGCCAGTGTCCCTACTCACAAAAGATGAATAAAGATTGTCTAGAAGGTTGAGACAGAAGATTGGTAAAGCTGTGGCCAGCAAGGATGCTCAGAAGGCAGGAGGGAAGGAACCGGGGAGGTGGACTTGATGGGTGTGAGGTTTTCTCACAGCCTGGATTAGCCTCCCCCATCCCAGGTTTCCCCTCTACTAACCTCCACTGTGGCATTTCTACCCTACCAGATAGAGCAAGAGCCACATACTTCCTAAGAGCAGGAAAGACTCCCTGCAGGAAGATCAACACCCTGCATGACTTCTAAAGCAGACTCCATGAACATAAGTGGTAAAGCTGGCAGGGTTGCACTAGACCATGCATGCCAGTGGTACTGTTTAGAAGTAGTTATCAGCCGGCACTGGTGGCTCATGCCTTTAATTCCAGCACTTGGGAGGCAGAGGCAGGTAGATTTCTGAGTTCAAGGCCAGCCTGATCTACACAGTGAGTTCCAGGACAGCCAGGGCAATACAGAGAAAACCTTTCTCAAAAAAAAAAAAAAAAGAAAGAAAGAGAGAGAGAGAGAGATGAAAAGGCAGAGCCTAAGTTGTGGCAGACCAACAGACCTCCTGAGACCTGAGCACACACAGCTCACGCAGAGGGAAAAGTTCAGTGTGCTTCAGTCACACCAACAGGCACCACTTGGGGAACAGGGTGACAGAGGAGAGGTAAGAGTCCAGGAAGGGCCAACTCCAGAGGAAGGTCTCTGGAGACAGTCTTACTGGGGTCAGAGACCATGCTGGCTCCGTGACGCTGATGCTGGCTCCGTGACGTGTGGGGAAGGGAGAGTGCAGCATAGACAGAGGTGAGGTTCCCTTGGGAAATGACAAGATTTAAGTGTGGCTACTGGGTGGGAGGCATGCGGGCTGGTCTAAAGCCAAAGACTAGGAGGCCAGCTCAGCAAAGACCTGCTAATGCTGCTTTACCCAGCAAAGACAGAGAAGCCGGCTGAGGGGATGTGGTTCAGGGGCTGAAAGTGCTTGCCACCAAGTCTAACTTGAGTTCAGTCTTCACACCCAGTATGGTGGAAAGAGAGAACGGACTCTTGAAAGTTGTCATTGGACAGTCCCATAGGTGGGAATTCACACACAAACAAATAAGTCAATGAGAAGGAGGAGGAAGAGGAGAAAATGAGAACAGGCTGCATTGCAAAGGACAGTCACCAGCAAGGCCTGGTGTGAGCCTGTCTTCTGGGGTTTTGGTAAGATATGTTGACAAGGGTTGGGACAAATGTATGGAGACAAGGGATCATGAGGGACTGATGCCTCTTGGCCATTGGTGGACACTGGTGAGGAGACACAGGCAGATTTTGTGTTACCAGTCTCCCATCAGGGAGCCTAGAAGGAGAAGTGAGGTAAAGGGAGTCTTGGGTCTGCTGGGTTCTAAGTGCAGTGGCATGGAGACAGAAGGACAGTGCAGTAGCTGGTGGCATGTGGATCTGGAGCTTAGGCACTTGGGAAGGTGGTCAGGTCTGGAAGCCGCCGCAGGTTGGAGGCTGGAGACTGCTGGCCCCCACCCGGCAAGAAGATTCACTGTGGAGAGGGTCTGGAGGAAGCTCCAGAGGTGGTGTATCAGGCAGGGTTCATGTCCCAGAAACCCAGGAGGAGAGTACAAAGGAGAAGAGGATAAGATGTGCTTATTTCTGGGGCACCCCTGATGACTGTCTTCACAGCGGACTTCTGTGAGCTAGCTCCCTACTACCTTGTATGGGGCCTGTGAGAAACACTCCAGCTTCAGGTATGTCCTTCGGTAATCCTAAAGAATTCCTGGATCTCATCCTGGCCACCATAGTTCTACCTATCCTCTATCAGTCTTCAGTGCTTCAAAAATGAGAGGGAAGGAGGGAGGGAGGGGAGAGAGAGAGAGAGAGAGAGAGAGAGAGAGAGAGAGAGAGAGAGAGAGAGAGAGAGAGAGAGAGAGAGAGAGAGAAAACCAGCCAGAACCAGAACCAGGTCTTGTTGGTAGGAGCCTTTAATCTCAGCACACACAGAGGCAGGCAGATCTCTGAGTTCAAGGAAAACATGTTCTACAGAGTGAGTTCCAGACAGACAGGGCTACATAGAGAAACCAAGTCTAGAAAAACTGAAAACCAGAAAAAAAAGAAAAGAAAGGAAGAGAAAGAGAGAGATGGAAGAGAGATTTGCTTGCACCTCTGTGAATAATCTCTGATTAGGCCTTTTAAATGCCGGGTGCTCTCATCAGAGGCTCTGCTGCCTAAGTTTTTTCTTGTCTTTGGTGGTTCTTTGGCTCACACACCCCTTCTGTCTCTCATCCATGTCTCTGTTCTGACTTGTTCTGTGGCCTGTTGTTGATCTGTGGCTGGCCTAGCCTGGGGTTTGTTGAATCATCTGTTCAGCTTAGATTTATTGATAGTGATTGTTCTGAGGCCAACTCTTCAATCCATTTCTTATAATCCTATCCCCACCCCCTTTGGAGACCAAGTTTCCTTATGCAGCCCAGGCGGACCTGGAATTTGCAGTGATCCTCCTGTCTCAGCCACATCTGTGCTTTGTTAAGCTCTCCAAGGTTTCCCTTTAAGGTCTTTGAGGACTCTCCTACCTTGTTTTTTCCCTCAGAAGACTCAAACTCTACTATCATTATTTTGTTTTGTGTGAGGGGCAGAGAGATGCTCTACCTGTGGAGATTTTAGTATGTAACTTGCTAGAGTCAGCTCTCTCTTTCTTACTGGTGTGTGTGTGTGTGTGTTTGTGTGTATGTGTGTATGTATACATGGGTTGAACCCAGAGCCTTGAGCATGGTTTGAAATTTCTCTACTACTAGGCTGTATCTCAACTCTCTTTTATTTTGTTTTATTTTGTGCAAGGGTCTCACTAATTTATCCTGTCAAGCTTTGAACTTGAGATCCTCCTGGTTCTGTCTCTTTTTTGGGGGGTGGGAGGGAACTTATTTTATTTTATGTGTATCAGTGTTTTTCTTGCATATACTGTATGTATGCCTGTTAGATCCTCTGGGGCTGGGGCTATAGATGGTGGTGAGCCACTATGTGGGTGCTGGGAATTGAATCTGGGTCCCCTGTCAGAGCAGCATGTGCTTTTAACCTCTGAGCCATCCCATGCGTTCTCAGCTTCTTGTGTAAATGGGATCATAGCTCTGACTCCTAGGCCTGGCTCTACCATCTTTTTATGTTTTGTTTTGTTTGTTTGTTTTTGTTTTGTTTTGTTTTAAGATTTATTTATTATTATATGGAAGTATGCGTAAGTAGCTGTCTTCAGATGCACCAGAAGAGGATGTCAGATCTCTTTACAGGTGGTAGTGAGCCACCATGTGGTTGCTGGGATTTGAACTCAGGACCTCTGGAAGAGCAGTCAGTGCTCTTAACCTCTGAGCCATCTCTCCAGCCTCCTGTTTTTTGTTTTTTTTTTAAAAGACAGGATCTCTCTACATAACTGTGGCTGTCCTAGCATTCTGAATGTAGACCAAGATGGTCTTGAACAAACAAAGATGCTCCTGCCTCTGCCTCCTGAGTGCTAAGATTAAAGGTATGCACCTCCATACCTGGTGTTCTACCATTTTTTATCTTCTGTTTTGTTTTGTTTTGTTTTGTTTTGTTTTGTTTTGTTTTGTTTTGTTTTGTTGAGACAAGGTTTCTCTTTATAGTCCTGCCTGTCCTGGAACTCACTCTGTAGACCAGGCTGGCCTCGAACTCAGAAATCCACCTGCCTCTGCCTCCCAACATTTTTTATCTTTTTAATTTTATTTTCTGGATTTATTTATTTTATTTATATGAGCATTTTACCTTCATGTATATATGCACACCACTCAACCATCTGGGTTGTATAGACTCTGGGCACCGAATTCAGGTCCTCTGCAAAAGCAGCAAGTACTTTTAACCAATGAACTCTCTCTCCAGCCCTGTACCACCCTTTAAACAGAGGCTAGTGAGATGGTTCAGTGGTTAAGGTGCTTGCAGGCAAGCCTGACAATCTGAGTTCAATCCCTGGGATGCACGTGCTGAAGATGCAACTCCTACAGGTTGAAAAATTTGTCTTCTGAGCCTCCCTCCAGCTCCATTTTCATCTGTGTGTTTTTTCTTTCCCTCTGGAACTATGTCTCCTGTAGCCCAGGTTGGCCTTCTACTCTCTGTGTAGCTGAGGATGAACTTGAACTTCTCATCCTCCTGCCTGTGCCTCCTGAGGATATGGATTGCAAGTGTGCTTGAGAGGCAATCACTCTACCTACCACGTTACATCCCCAGCCCCATCTGTATCCTTCTCAACCAGGTCTTTTTCAAGCGATTAAGTACATCTCTGCTTGTTGTCTCCATCTTCAGTAATCTGACGTCCGTTCTTACTTAAATTCTTTGTAATAAAAATGGCTCCCCATCGCTTCTTGGCCTTTTTGGCAAAGATCAAGTGTAAAAATGGCTCCCCCACCACACACAAATGATGTATTCGAGTCTTAACTTGTAGAACCTGAAAGGCTCTTTACAGATGTAACTAAGTTATAGATCTCAAGAGGGGATTATCTTGGACTTGTGGTGGACCCTAAATATAGTAACTGGACTCCTTATAAGAGCAAAGAGGAGACTGGAGGCTAGACACAGAGGGCAAGGTCACATGTACAGAAAGACAGAGTTGACCTTATCAGGTACAGTTGATCATAAGAGTCAGAATTGCTGGCAATCCCCAGGAGCTAGGAGATAGGCATGGAATAGCTTGTCATTCAAGCGTTGGAACGAGACTGTTAACAGCTTGATTTTAGACCCTGGCCTTCAGACCTCTGCAGAAACTCATTCTGTTGTCGAATTCCTGGTTTGTGGTGATTTGTGAAGACAGCTGACGAAGTGACATGGAGCAAAGGATCTGAGCGAATGCTCCAGGGCCAGATGGGTTTCTATACGTCTTCGAGAAATTATTTCATTCACTCCCCCAACTAAGCAGACAGTCAGAAAAATTGAATTCACTTAACAGTTACTAAGGGGACTGTGTCTTTGACATTTAAAGGTTGAACATTAGCTGGGCATGGTGGGGCATGCCTTTAGTCCAGCACTTGGGAGGCAGAGGCTAGAAGATCTTTGTGAGTCTGAGGCCAGCCTGGTCTACATAGTGAGTTCCAGGATAGCTAGAGTTCTATAGAGAGACCCTAACTCAAAAACAAAACAAAACAAAACAAAAAAAAAAAACCAAAAAACAAAAAAAATCTGAAAAAAAGAACAAAATAAAAAATGAAGATTGGACCTTCAATCTGAGCAGTGTGCTTTACTGTTTTCTTTCCTGCAGGAACCTACAGGCCTAGAACTTAAAACATTTGCCCAGGGTCTTACAGTGAACAGTGGTAGAGCCAGGTTCCATCACTAACAACTTCTGTGAATGTCTTTGACTGCTTTGCACTTCCTCTGAGGTCACTGACAGTGATTTGAACAAGGGCTGAGTTTTATATAGTGTGAAGGCTGGAGTCGGGAAAGGGACTGGCAAATTTTGGGGAAATTTCCAGTATAGAGGAAATAAAGTAGAACTAGCTTGATGGACTGGGAGATGGGAAGCAGGAGATAAGAAACCTTGATGACCCGTGGGCAGTTATCCCTGGAGTTGAGAGCAGGAGAGAGGTGTCTTTGGCTACCAAGGGACCATATGTGTTCTAGAACCCAGAGCAGTTCTGGATAATTATAAGGTTAATTGTAGCCTTAGGGTAATCAGTTGACCAAAAATGGATCTGTAGATGTGGTCAATAAGACTCCAGTAGGTCAAGGGTTCAGGCAGGCAGAGGTCATAGTGAGGGCTGGGAATACAGCTAGTAGGAAGAACACTGGGTGAGTATTCTTGAAGTTTTGGGTTTGAGTCTCAGCACCTGAAAGTGAAGGCAGGGGGCATGAGAGATACAAGGTTATCGTTGGCTAAGTGAATTCTAGACCAGCCTGAGATACTGCCTGATAAACAAAAAAAAAACAATGAAGAAGAAGGAAGAGGAGGAGGAAGAGAAGAAGAAGAAGAAGAAGGAGGAAGAGGAGGAGGAGGAGGAGGAGGAGAAGAAGAAGAAGAAGAAGAAGAAGAAGAAGAAGAAGAAGAAGAAGAAGAAGAAGAAGAAGAAGAAGAAGAAGAAGAACTGGAGGAGCAGGGGGAGGAGGAGGAGGAGAGAAAGAATGGTTATTCTGGAAGTTCAAAGTATCAGACAACCTTTCCTATGCTTGTTGAGAAATATAGAAGCAGACAGATGAGAGGTAGGAGGACATTTGCAATGAAAGGACATAAATAATAAAGGCAGGTAGTCTGGTGTGGAGGCACACACCTTTAATCCCAACACTTGGGAGGCAGAGGCAGTAGGATCTGTGAGTTCAAGGCCAGCCTGTTCTACATAGTGATTTCCAGGACAGCTAGGGCTACAGAGAGATAATCTGTCTCAAAACAAACAAACAACAGCAACGCCAAAGATAGGAAGGTTGATTGTGATAGAGACCGGATGTGCCTTAACTGATACCTTGCAAAGTAGATGCGAGGATTTAGCCACACACACTTTGAAGGGTGTTCAAGTTTATTCTTAAAACCTTCCCAACTGTGTTTACCTCACAACTGAAAGCCTTGGTCTGTCCATTCTCCAAGGATACCTTGAGTATATTGGGCATATGTAGCAGAGGATGTCCCCAGAAAACACAGCAGTGGTGTTATGTCCATGGCACACTCTTCCTGTTCCTGTCAATTCGAGTCCCTGGTCACCAGGTGCTGCCTATTTAAAAGCCTCTCCAAGTCAGGGATAGCTTCTTAGCATTTGAGAATTTGTAGAAGGACATATTTGCTTTGTTCAGATACATGCATGTGGATCTGCTCAATGTGATGGGTCCAAGCTAGGATGCTCCTAGGAAGTAAAGTGAAGGAGCTCTACTCCTTGAGAGAGCTGTTTTCAGAGACTGTAGAACACAGCTGAGAAGTGTTCCATAAAGTGGCGGGAAGTTGGAGTTCTTGGCCACTGACTTTTTGAGTCATCCACTCAGTGATGGCTGAGGATACTCCCAGGGCCATTCTTGCTCTGACTGTAGAATGCTGCCCAGGAAAATGAGTCTGGCCCAGGCCAGAGAAAATCCTCATGCAGAGAGCTGTGAAACCAAATCTCTTATAAGGTGTCAGGAAGGGCTAAGGGCTTTGGGGTAGAATGCTAATAACCCTTTGTAGACAAGACAGCTCAGCCATGGGAGCTTAGCAGTCCTTTACTAGATGCTTGTCAGCAATGGAATCTCTCACCAGCTCCAGAAAGCCCTATAAGGGAAAGGCAGTGAGATGAGATATTTAGGATGCAGGGTGGAGGGGCTGAGGAAAGCCTAAACCTGGTGTAGAGTTCGACTGGGTCTGTGCAGAGAGATGGGAGAGGAAGTCTGAGCACCAAGGGGGTGAATGGTGCAGCTCTATCAGGTATCATTAACATCTCCAAGACACATCTGTGTGTGTGTGTGCATGCCAGTGCACATGTATACATATGTGTATGTGCCTGTGCACATGTATACATGTGTGTGTGCACATATATGCATGTGTGTGTGCCAGTGCACATGTATGCGTGTGTGTGTGTGCATCTGTGCCTGTGCACATGTAGGCATGTGCATATAGAGGCCAGAGATCATCCTTGAGTTTTCCCCAGGAGCCATTCACTTTGTTTTCTAGAGAGAGTATCTCAATGGGACCCAGAGCTCTTGCATTCAGTTAGGCTGGCTGGCCAGTGAGCTCCAGGGTTCCTCCTGTCTTTGCCTCCCCAGCACTAAGAGTAGAAGCCCATGCGACCATGGCTGGCTTTTTAAAGCGGTGCTAGGGGTTGAACTCAGGTCTTCATACTTGGGTGGCAGACATTTTACCTAGCCCCCAAGGCACATTTTGTGAACATGATGCACAGACCAGGAACCTTTAAATAAATTATTTTTATTACATTTATTTAGTGAGGGAAGGGGCACCCTTGGAGGTCAGGGTACCAGCCTGCCAGAGTTAGTTCTCTTTTGTCCAGGTTGTGGAACCCAAAGACAGCCAGCCACCTTTACCTCCTGAGCCATCAGCTTCTGAGCACAAGGCAGCCAGGCTCTTCCTACCTTTGACCTACTTAAGAGTAATAATAACATTCATTTAAATTACTTTTAATATCTATCATACCTCTCAATGTATCATCATTATCTATCATTATCTTTCTATCATTTATCTATCCTCTGTCTACCTGTCTTCTCTCTCTCTCTCTCTCTCTCTCTCTCTCTCTGTCTCTCTGTCTCTCTGTCTCTCTGTCTCTGTCTCTGTCTCTCTTTCTCTCTCTCTCAGGCTGCCCAGGATGACTTTGAATGAACATATCCTCTTGCCTCAGCTTCCTGAGAGCTGAGATTCCCATGATGTACCATCATGCTTCGATGTTAAGTCCATCTTTAAGGCAGCTGTGTATCAAGTTTACTGCACGCCTTAATATTTTTCACAGCCACTCAGGCTGGTAGGTGCTATTATGATCCTCAGTTTATAAGTGAGGAATGAGGACTCGAAAGGCTGGACAGTGGAGAGAGGGTCACACAGCTGGTATGTGGTAGGAGAAGATCATTTTGACAAAACCTTTCTCTGTGCTGTCTATCTGCATTCGCCCCATGGCCTCAGGAAAGATTGGTTACCAGCAACAGGCGTGAGAAGAGGCCTAGCATTTTAAGTTCCTATATCAAGTCTATTCATGCCTGTTCTGAGTCTCTGGAAGAGATTTGAAGGTCAGAGACAGACATTGCCTTCATTTCACAAAGGGTAGATGACACCGAGGCCCAGAGTCATAGAACAGCTTTCCCAAAAGTCTCATGGCTTGTCCCTGACTCTTATTTTTTGGGTGGGATCTAGTGTAATCCATGCTGGCTTCCAATGCTCCTCCTACCTTCACCTCCCAAGAGCTGGGATTACAGCACAAGTCACCATGCCTCTGGTCTTCTCTGAGTTGCCCACGTTATTGTTGTCTCTGAGTCTTTTTGTTTTATTTTGTTTCATTCTTTGAGACTGTTTTGAAAGGGCCAGGCTAGCCTCCAACTCCTGGTCACGCCCTGGCTTCGATATCATGAATGCTGGGATTATACTGCCATCACGGTCTGTTTCATCCCTGCTTCTTGACCTCAGGTTGTGTCCTAAGACATTACCCAGATGCATGTTATCAGCAGGGAGCTCAGAGAGGAGGAGGAGGAGGAGGAGGAGGAGGACTGACAGCCTCTGGCAAGGAGGAGGACGGTGGGGACTCCCTCTGCTCTCACGTCCTCGCTTAGTGCCTGCTCTGCTGCCCTGATAGTTTCCCCACTGCTTCCCTTCATAGACTGGGAAGTTCTGGAGAACAGAGATTTCAGCTGCTCTGTCTGCATAGCCTCAGTCCATACAGAAGACTCACTCACTGAATACTTGATGGTGAGCTTAATGAGGAGAACATCCTTCTGCTGGGCGGCTAATCTGCATCGGACATGTTCTTTTTATAGATGATGTCATCACACCATGGGTGTATAAACATGTCTCTTTGGTTACAGGTTACCAATTAAAAGATTCTTGGGTCAGCTTTCTCCAGGCTCATCTGGATCCTGGCACTCAAACATTGTCCCTTGTCAACTTCTGGCTCTGTATCTTCTGTGCTGACATTGGTTTGGGAAGGCCCTCTGGGTGTAGCTGTGGTTCACTTGGCAGGGTACTTGCCTTAGTAATCATGAAGCCCTGGGTTTGATACCATCTTTAATTCCATCACTCTGGAGACAGAGGCAGGATGATTCAAGTTCAAGACTGTTCTTGGCTAAAAAAGTGAGCTGGAGGCTATCCCGGGCTGCATGAAATCCTGTTAGAAATTGAGGGCAGTGGGGAAGGGGTGTTTGACACTCCTAAGTTCAGAAGTCCCAGCAAAAAGGGGCATCTCTTCCCAGCATATCTAAGAGACTGTAGAAGGAACCCCTTCCCCACCCTCACTCAAGGGTCAGCCTAGAGGCACCTAATTCTCAGCTAGTCAAGGTACTTGAACCCAGTAATGGGCCATGCTCAGCTTAAATATCTAGCTATCAAGCTAGCGGAAGGGTCGGTCTAGTCAACCGTAAAAGAAAGTCTGAGGTTTGTCCAGACATCTCTTTGACATATTTTAGGACAGGTAACCCCATTTTCCAGAAGAAAGAAGAAAAGGAAATCTGGGTCTGCATGAGTTGTAAATAATTTGGGACACATGGCTCTGTTAGTGTCTAGAATGAAGGCATGGGTCATGCCTTGTGAAGAACACCGCATTGATTCTTCTGGACCTTACAGGAAACCCCAAAAGGCAGAATATCCACCCCACCAGGCAACTGGCCTGCCAAGAAGCCTTCTTAAAACCTCCACCCCTTGCACAGGTTGCTGGGGCCTGTCTTCCTGATCTCTCCTGCCTCTGAGACAGGCAGTAGGCAGGCAGCTCAGGTCTGAGCAGCTCCAGTGCCTAAGCGCTGTTGGTCTGGATCCAGATGGATACTGACCAGGTCTGCCCAGAGCCTGTGAGCACCTGGTACTCCCCACCCCCACTTCCACCTGTGCCCTAAGGGGGAAGAAAGTGGCTGACCCAGACTGTCCTTGAAAAGTCACCCTAAAAGCCAGGACATTTATATTTTTTCTTTTTCGTTTTCTCTTTCTTTTTCTTTTTCAAAGACAGGCTCTTCTGCATACTCTAGCTATCCTGGAACTTGTTCTATAGATCAGGCTGGTCTCAAACTCAGAGCTCTACTTGCCTCTGCCTCCCAAGTGCTGGGATTCAAGGTGTGTGCCATCATGTCTGGTTCCAGAGAGATGGGGTTTTTTGCTGTTGTTGTTTGAGACAGGGTTTCTCTGTGTAGTCCTGACTGTCCTGGAACTCACTCTGTAGACTAGGCTGGTCTCAATCTCAGAGATCAGCCTACTCCTGAGTTCTGGAACTAAAGGCATGCGCCGCCACTACCCAGCCAGCCAGTTTATTTTTAAGCTGGAGTAGATCTTGGGTTTCTTGAGTTGGTCCCAGCGATAGCTCATGGCGTGGCTTCCACCTTCATTTCTCCCTTTGCTGCAGATACTTCCTGGTGGGTCATAGGTCAACAGAGCAGTTCTAGGCATGAGCTTTTCTCATAGTCAAGATGACTCAGGGTGGCAAGTGTAAACCAGAGAGGATTCCCCGGAGCCAGTTCGGTTCTTTATGGGGAGGTTAACAGTTCCCTGGCATCCTGGCTATACTTTCTCTCTGTCCTGTCCTGTCACGCTTGGAACTGTGGAGAGTCTGATGTCCTGGGTGAGAGACGCTGGCTCTTTTGCTGAGTAAGCCGAGACGGTTCATACCACGTGGCTTCTCAATGGCTGTAGCCGACTGCCCACGTCACAGGTTGGTCCTGAGGGGGAAGAGCCTCTCCTGCTCCCTCACGTCTGAGGAGTCTGGAGGGATAAATGCCAAGACACTTCCTCCTGCTCCAGGCAGCTGGAGAAGCTGACGCTGAACTGGAGCTGGAGAACTCTGGCTTGGTTCTTACACAGGCGCCATACCTTGCAGCTGTGTGGCCAGGGGTCGGTATCTTTGCTTCTCTGCGCTGAAATCATCTCTTCTATGAGAGCAAAATTGGCGATGGGGGATGGCCGAAACGGATACTTACCAAATCGCGCTTTCTTTTTTTCCTTCATTTTTTGTTTTGTTTTTTTGTTTTTGGAGACAGGAGAATCTCAGGTGGGTCTGGAACTCGATTGGATGCTCTAGTCTTTCTCTTGCTTCCACATCATGTGTGCCAGGATCACGGGAATGTACCACCTTGCCCAATTTCTTGGCATGCTGGGAATCGAACCCAGGGCTTTGCATATATTAGATAAATACTCTATCAATTCAGCTCATCTCCAGCCTCAATTCACATAATCATGACTAGTGTTAGGTTAAGTCCATCTGGTCAGGCATTAAAGATTCTATGGTGGACAGACACAGTCTCTTTTCTAGGGATTCAGGAGAGAAATAGGCACATGGGCTGCTAAACTATAATTATGACAGATACTAAAAAATGAGATACAGATTTCCGTGTGAAAATGGGTCAGGATAAATGAGAGAGGGCTTCCCAGAGGAGGTGATATTAACCCAGCATATGAAACATGAACAGGAAGTGTTGAGTGTATTTTTTTTTTTGGTCTACTTTATTGGGTTCTTACATCTACCACTCTTCTAACCCCTATTCCACCCCAATCCTTCCGACCCCCCAACACTAGGTAGGAGAGACAGAAGGTTAGAGGGAAAAGGGTCATAGACCTCTTTAGACTATTTCCTGCTGATTAGAGGTGTTGGGTTCCTTGGGGAAAGTTCAATCTCTGTCTTTAGGATATCTCCAACCAGCGAGCCAGCGAAAGAGGCGGCAGGAGCAGCGGGGGGAGCAGCAGCTACCACAGACCCTCTTAGGGTTCTTGCATTCATACCCACTCAAGAGTCCCCAGAGTTCCAAGCAATCTGCAGGTGGCAAGGCTCACACCCCTCCTAGAGCATGAGAAAATCCTAGTTAGTGGCTGTGGACAATCTGAAGCAGCCCCATATCCCACACTCAGGATTAAAACAAAACACATTCACATAGCATGACTAGGTGTTTAAAGAAACCAAAACTCTCACTATAAGGAAGGGCATACCCCACACACAAAGTCTTGAGACAGAAATTCCCCAAAAGGCTGGCAGAGTGAGAGCCTTGGAGCAAGGGTCCTGGGAAAGGGGAGTCCAGAGCTGGGAGGGGAGGGCTTTGTTGACTTTGTTGGCCATGCCATGCAGTTTAAGTAGTGCCTATTTCAACAAGATTCTCCTGGGTGCAGCTTGGAGTTGAAGTCTGGGCACCGGATGATGCAATTGGCTGCTGAGAGGCTGTTGCTATAGTACAGGTGAGTGATGAGCATTCAGGAGTTTGGGGTTCCGGGGATGGAGAGGAGGGAAAATTGAAGGGTGACATGGTGGTACTCGGTGGCATGGTGGAAGTTGTTGAGACCAGTTCCTGGACCCCCAAAGAGGCTTCTGTAAGAGGAACAAATGGATAGCCCCTAATTAAAGTATCCAGGTTGACAAGTTCCACTGACCTAAGCAACTGTGGCCACAATTAAGACCGCCAGGGTTTCTATTACCCCAAAGGTACACACACGCATAAAGGTGTACACATCTAAGACATGTGCACCAGGTACCTTCCATGGCTTCTTATTCTAGCACACAGTGAAAACATTTTTTGTTTTTGTTTTTTGTTTTTGTTTTTGTTTTCTCTGTAGCCCTGGCTGTCCTGAAACTCACTCTGTAGACCAGGCTGGCCTTGAACTCAGAAATCTGCCTGCCTCTGCCTCCCAAGTGCTGGGATTAAAGGCGTGTGCCACCACTGCCCAGCCCCTGTGAAAACACTTTTGAAGGCACTGTGTCCCAAAATCCTGTGGTAAGTGGTGACTGCCTCAAATCCAAAGCACTCAGGAGGCAGATGCAAAAGAATCTCTAGAAATTTGCGGACAGACAGACTGGCCTACATGATGAATTCCAGGCCAGCCAAGGGCTACATAGTGTGAGACTCTGACTCAAAACAAACAACAAAAGAAACAAAGAAAAGCTCTGGGCTCTGCTGTGTGGGGGAGGCTGACTTCTGTCTGAAAGATGGGTGGCAGAACTGAGAACTGGGGGACAGATCTCCTGTGGTGGGAGGGCAACAGTGGACATGAGCAACAAGTAGACAGTTGGAGGGAGGGGAGTTGGGAGGGGCTAGGCTTTTGTTTTTTGATTACCAAGGTAATTTGACCACATATATTGGCCAACAGAATGTGAGCAAGCAGTAGAAATTCAAGAGAAAGAAGAGAAGAAAACACAAAGCTGGGTATGGGGGTTTATGCCTGCAATCCCAGTACTTGGAGGCTGAGACAGGAAGAATGGTTTTGGAGTTCAAGACTAGGCTGAACTACGTAATGAGTTCCATGCTAACCTAGGCCTCAATAAGAAACCTTGTCTCAAAAAATCCCCAAACAAACAAAAAAAATGTATATATGGTTCCTGTGTGTTTGCATGCGTACTTCTGTAGGCGGGTGTGCGTGTTCATCCATATGCACGCCTGCTTCTGTGCACATGTTTGCACATGCATGAGTGAAAGGGAACAGATAAAGGATGGTGTCTCCTTTCTTTTCCAAGTGGGAGGCAGAGGTGCCACTGAGATCAAGAGCAGAGGACTGCAGTGTGGGGAGAGTGGTGAAGGTTGGAAGAAGCTGCGACTGGGTGACTGGTTGCTAGGCAACATCCAAGACCCATCTAAGGTGAAGATTGTGGAGTAAGGAGCAAAGTCCTCTTGCTTGTGATGTGACAGACTCTAGTGTTTGGCTTGCTAGGCACAGGAATGGAGGAAGCAGATAGCAAGGGGTTTGCCTGACCAGTGAGATAAGAGACCTAGGGCAAGGTTGCTCGGGTCATGGGAATGCTGGACCTCAACCCTGAGATATATCAGGGAAGGGTACGAGGAAGAAGAGGGGTAATGGACGGGCTAGAAGGTGGAGGGTCAGGGCTGCAGGTGCCAATGGCATCAAGGGACAGTCGGAGCAGGACTTGTGCAATTCTTTGTGTGGGGAAGAGTAGAGTTTGGGATCAGGTAATGCAACATTGCAGGTACAGGCTTAGAACTGGAGTGACATCAATGGTGCCTGAGGCCAGGGTGCAAGGCCTGAGAAGCACAGAATGGGAGAGTGAGTAGATTGTTCCATTTCTGAGGTCACATGACCCATCTCCTCCTGGCCCTCTTCCCTCTCTGGCTTGCTATACCTTTACTCCAGACCCTTAACTTTTCCCTTTAAGTTTCTGCTTACAGAGGCAGGCAGATTTCTGAGTTTGAGGCCAGCCTGGTCTACAGAGTGAGTTCCAGGACACGAAAACCAAACCGAAACAAAAAAAAAAAGTTTCTGCTTATGTTTCTGTTTTCTAAGCAGCTTTCCCTAGATGCCATGCCAAGAGGACTCCTCTGAGGCAAGGATGCCCCTGCTCCAACTTTCTCTTTGTCCTTCCTTATGCCAGCAGACTGTGGCTGTATTGACTAGCAGGATTCCGGGTGGAATTCTCATCTGCAGGGTAGCCATCATGTGTCTGGCTCTGGGGCTCAGGTCCTATATCCATGTCTCCATTTTATCCAGTAGTTTTAGTTTATCCAATAGTTTTAGGCGTGTCGAGTACCATCAGACTCTCTCAGAAGTTAAGACTACAAGAGACTAAGTGGCTTGTCCAAAATTGTAGAACCAGGGCGTAGTCTTGTTCATCTCAGAACTGGAATTCTAGAGTGGGAAGGAGCCAGAGGTGAACTGTCCGGGAGCACTGGCTTGTTCCCAAATCTTCACTCACCTCAAGTTCAGTTGCCTTAGTCACTCCAGCTCCTCAGCAGCCGAGAGCACATACCCCTTGGCTTCCACATAAGTATAGACCTGAGAGCTTGCAAGCTTTAGCACGCTCGTTCCTCTGTTTTCCTACTTGAGGTTTGTATCATGATTAAACAGTTGTGTGTATCCCAAGTTCATTTGAAGCCTCATCCCCAATATCATGGTATTTGGAGATGGGGTTTTGAGAGATAATTAAATCTGATGCTGTGATCCAGACGGGGCCTTGTAATGATGGATTAGCATTCTTATAGGAATGGATGCTAGAGCCTGCTTCTGTCCCTCCACACTCACATGCTGAGGCAGACGGCATGAGAGCAATTCCAGAAGGTGTCTGTTGGCAAGCCCAGAAGAGGGCCCTTACAAGGACAGAACCAGCCAGTCTCTTGATGTTGTGTAGGCTTTAGGAGTGTAGCTCAGTGGGCATACTTACTTTGTAAATGAGAGGGAGGTTCTGGGCTTGGTCCCCTGTACCATGAAAAGAAACAAACAAGAATTTGGCTGTTAAGGCCACCAGGCACCCCAAGTTAGCACAAGCACCTTCTGTTTCCTCTATCTCTTCTTTATTTCTTTCTTTTCTTCTTTTTGAGACAAAATCCCACGATGTAGCCTTGGCTGGCCAGGACCTCTCTACATAGCCGAGGCTAGCTTTGAATTCATGCAGATCCTCTTGCCTCTACCTATTGTGGGAGCTGGGATCAAAAGTGAAAGTCATAACACCTGGCCCATTTCCTCTTCCTCCTCTTCCTCTTCCTCTTCCTCTTCCCATCTCCCCATATCTTTAAGAGACCACTCTGTTTTTTCCTCACGACAGGAAGCTTGCTACTATCCTGAGGCAACCCATCTATCTGCCTTGGGAGAGTTGCCTATTGCAAGTGCTTCACGGGTTAGGGAAGGAATCTACCCACTGAGGGATCTTCCTGATATCTCACACTTACGTTCTTGTCTCACACAAAACCAGCCTCTGTCTTCCCCAGGGTTGTCCATTGGGAATGCGGGTAGAGATGGTGACCATCCACCTATTTTAGATCGCAGGAACAGAAGTCACATCAGTGATCTGGTCTATATCCTTGTCCCTATTTGTATAACCCTCCTAAACACACACACACACACACACACACACACACACACGAAGGCTTCTATATATTTGTTGGTCGAATGATTACAACTACATTTCCCCAGGTTAAATATTTCCACTTCTACCTCCAAGAACTTGCCACAGCACTCCTTTTTTTTTTTTTTTTTTTAAGCAACCGTGCTTTTTCAGAAACGATAGATTGGCATAAAAGAATGATGCATTCCTCTTACAGCATCCTTTTCCCTGGCCTCCTCTGCCTTGGCTTTCACAACTGCACAGCTGACAGCCTGATAGAAGACAACAGACACTGTAAAGGTGGTCCAGTATGATCCCAGCACTTGGGAAGCAGAGGCAGGCTGATCTCTAGGAGTCTGAGGCAAGCCTGGTCTGTGTGGTAAGTTCCAGGCCAGCTAAGGGCTACATAGTGAAACCCTGTATTAAAACAAGAAAGCAAATAACAATCAGTAAGAACAGAAACAAAGAGAGAGGAAAAGCTCTGAGCCATGCATTGTGAAGAGGAGGCTGAATGAGGAAGGAGTGAGGACCAGAAGCCAGGCAGGGTGGTGTGGGGTATGTAGGTTCCCACTTCAGGAACCAGTTAGGGCAGGTTGCAAGTCCCAGCACCTCTACTCTAGGGCGGGTGTGACTGGGCCAGGCTATGATCTCCCTGAGCCTCTGTTTCTTTATCAATAAATAACACCTACCTCATACCTCAGCATGGCAGCTGAATTTCAAGACAAGACCTGGGATGCTGTCATTAACAGATTACCCAGCACAGAGGGAAGGTTGGTAGTGGAGGTGATGGAGGGAGTTAGGAGCCCTACTGAGATGGCAGAGGCTGCTCTGTAGGGAAGAGCCCTTCTCAAGTCTCAGCTCTTCTGACAGGGGGTCACCTTGCACAAGTGGCTTTCCTTTCCTGGATCTCCTCTCCTTTATCTGCCACAACAGATGTTTGTTTTTTCACAGGTAGCACGGGTGCTTGTGTCTCACAGGAAGAGGCAAGCTGGTTCCTGTAGACAGGCACCCAGATGCATCACTTAGGAGGCAAAAAGGGGGCACATTCAGCTGGGGAGCAAGGACTGTGTGCTTTCAGGCAGGAGCAGGTGCCCTAGGCCTTCCCTCTTCTCCCCTCCCCCACTTCTTCACAGGGTCCTTACTTGATTTGGGACTAAAGAGCACTCACTCAGAACAATGCCCATGGTTGGATGTTCATTAAGTGAATAAATGAACGTTATAGAATAAAGCCCACTCCTTCTTTTCCCTGTTACCCAGTAGACATAAGTCACGAATCCTGCTTTTGTGAATAATTTAAAATTAACCAGATAAGCAGTGCGCCGTGACTCGATCTTCAATTCTAGCACTCAGGAGGCAAAAGCAGATAGATCTCTATGAATTTGAGGCCACCCTGATCTACAATATGAGTTCGGGGCCAGCTAGGGCTACATAGTGAGACCTTGTCTCAAACAAATAATTTTTTTTTTTTTTTTTGAGACAGGGTTTCTCTGTATAGCCCTGGCTGTCCTGGAACTCACTCTGTAGACCAGGCTGGCCTCGAACTCAGAAATCCGCCTGCCTCTGCCTCCCAAGTGCTGGGATTAAAGGCGTGTGCCACCACTGCCCGGCCTAGGTGTCTCTTTATGTCATTAAAGCTTCCTAAATACTTTTAGATTTTTAATGTCCACATGGTATTCTATGGACATTCTGTAAACAGAGCCTTCCCCTTGGGCATACAAGGGTTTTTATATTTTTCACACATACACATAGTGCTTGCTCTGCCTGTGTTAGCTCGTTGCATCTCCAGGGAAACCTTAGATTTTTATGCTGTTGCTGTTCCCATTTTATAGACTGGGACATTTAAGCACAGAGAGAGAGGCGAGGAGGCCGTTTGTCCAACGTTATAACAGCTAATGCAATGAATGCTTCTCAACCCCTTTTGGGGTTGAATGACCTTTTCATAGGGGTCGCCTAAGACTATCGGAAATATCAGATGTGTACGTTACAATTCATAACTAGCAAAACTACAGTTGTGAAGTAGCAATGAAATAATTTTTTGTTTGGGGGGGGGAACGCTAAAATAGGAAGAACTGTGTTAAAGGGTCACAGCATTAGGAAGGTTAAGAACCTCAGAGCTCGTGGGCTAGGCAACAGACCTCATTGGAATCCAGGCAGAGGAGGATCCTGAGTCTGTGGCCCACTTCTCCAAGCTGGTGGTCTTCAGTGCTCAGAAGAGCATCCTACACCTGCATCTCAGGCTTACCCTAGTCAGACTTCTACTGTGAGGACCTAGAGCAGAATAACAGGGTCACAGAGCATATACAGTTCACTCCTTCTCCCTCTTCCTTTCCCCTCCCTCCCTCCCTCCCTCCCTCCCTCTCTCCCTCCTTCCCTTTGTCTGTC
>NW_022196900.1:76533201-76540346 GCF_008632895.1 Mastomys coucha | reverse complement strand
TTTCTCAAGTCAGGGTTTCTTTGTGTAGCCCTGGCTCTCCTGGAACTCACTCTGTAGACCAGGCTGGCCTCAAACTCAGAGCTCTGCTTCCCTCTCTGCCCCTGCTCATGCCTCTGTCTCTGTGCTGGGACTAAAGATGTGTGCCGCTACCACCCACCCCTCAAGTTTGACAGGTTTCATGCATCTGTTCAGAGTTGTTTCTGAGTTGTTTTGGTTTGTGCTTGATTCTGTCACTTGGTTTCTATATCACTGGCTGGCTTGTAACTCACTCTATAGTCCAGACTGGCCTCAGATCCACCCAGGCCCTCTTGCCTCTGCCTCCAGAGCGCTGGGATTAAAGGTGTGTACCACCCTGTTATGCTGTTTCTCGTTCTTAAATTCTCCAACTCTTTCGTTTGTTACAGTCTGCATTCTGCTGACAGTCTGAGAGAGTATTGAGTGGTAAGAAACTGTATCTATGTGTTCTCACAGAATGTTCCCTACCTGGGGCCTGTTGGTCCTCCTCCTCTAGGAAGCCTTCCCAGTCTCCAAGGCAATGGCTCCCTCATTTGCGTTTCTATCCCCTGAGGCAGTCTTGCACTGTGACCCTTTGTGTCCAGTGCTGTGAGCTACTGCAGATACAGTTAGCAGCTGAGTCATCTACGCATGAAGTCATTCACGCAAGGATTGTAGTAGGGCTAGCTCCTACTTCTCGTCAGTCCCTCCGTAGGCACGAGGGCTAGCTTCTCATCAGTCCCTCCGGAATTTCGGGAGAACTTTTCTGACCAAGAAATTCATTTCTGATGGGTGTGGTGGCACATAACTGTAATCTCAGCCCTTGGGGAGCAGAGGCAGGTGGATCTCTGTGAGTTTGAGGCCAGCCTGGTCTACAGAGCCAGTTCCAGACCAGTCTCTCTGCTTCTTTCTTAGCAAGGCCCACAAAGCACTCACATTCATTGAGACACATGGTTGTTTTCTCCACAATTTTGATATGCCCACCTTGTAGGAGCCCCACTGAAGCGGGGCGTGTGTGTACATGTATGTGGTATGTATGTGTGTATGTGTGTGTGTACTTGCGTATGGTGTGTGCGCATTTGTGTTTGTACTTGTGTGTTTGGTGTATGTATATGGGTGTAGCATGTTTGTGTGTATGTGTGTGTGTGCTGTGTGTTTATGTGTGTGGTGTGTATGTGTGTATAGTATATATATGTGTGTGTGGTGTGTATGTATGCATGTATGTGTAAGGTATGTGTATACATATGTGATGTGTGTGTATGTGGTGTATATATGTGTGTATGCTGTGTGTATATGTGGTTTATATGTGTGTGTATGGGCTGTATATGTGTGTGTATGTGTACGGTATGTATATATGAGCGTATGTATATATACATGTGTGTGGTATGTTTGTGGAGTATGTATATGTGTATATATGTGAGTGGTACATGTATATGTGTATATACTTGTGTGTGTGGTGTGTGTATTTGTGTATATATGTGGGGATGTATGTGGGAATGTGTATATGTGTGTATATACATGTGCTATGTGTATGTATGTGTGAGGTATTTGTATTTGTGTATATATGTATGTGTGTACATGTGTGGTGCATGTATATGTATGTGGCATGTGTGAGTGTTATGTGTGTATGCATGTGTGTAGCATATGTGTGTGTGCACATGTGTATATGTGTGCATATGTGTGTGTTCATATGTGTATGCGTGTGCAAGTGTGTTTGTGTGTGTGATGTGAGGTGGTATGAGGAGCAGAGGTTTGATACTGGCTATCTGTGGCTGAATGTTCAGCTCTGTCAAGTTATTCTGATTTCGGGCTCATCTCTACCTGAGTTTCTCCATCAGCAAGTAGTAGCAGTCAGGTAGAGAAACATCAGATGTGAGGTTTACAGTGGTAAGAAGCTCTTGTAAGCCTCCAATTGATAGACTAAGAATCACACTGCACATATGTACATATGTGTCTTTACTTGTGTGTGCCAGTGTCTGAGGAGGCCAGAAGGTATTGGGTCCCCTGGAACTGAAGTTACAGGCAGTTGTCAGCTGGGTGTTGAGAACTGGACTCTAGTCCCTGAAAGATCAGTAAGCACTTTTGATGTACAGCCATCCTTTTTGGCCCCACATTCTGTGTGTTTTGGATAATGCCATCTTTGGTCTCATTTAGGAACTGCTGTATAGCTTATATGATAGCCTAAATAATAACACTATATGGAAATTGACCTTGTTGAGTGGAAGAAAAATTGAGATCCATGGGGTTGAGACACTTCTCCCTATGTGGCAGTTGGGGATGTCGGTAGTAGGGTTGGGAATAGCCACGTGTCTGATTATCTCTCACATAAGACAGAGAGAAGTTCAGTAACTTGCTTAGGGTGGCCCAAGTTTCTTCTCTGTCATATTACTTCCTTATGCAGGCCGATGGAATTTTCCAGGATCCTGAACCTGGATGTGACCTGTGTGGTCCTTAGATGTTTGGCAGAGATTACCAGGACAGCAACATCCTGAGTGTCAGAAGATCACACTTGGTGCCGCAGCAGGCCCAGTAGGTAAGAAGGTAGGAAGAGAATCTCAGGAGTCTGAGGCCAGAGATCAGACCGCTCCACCCGGAAGTGGCCAGCTCTTCCCTTCCGCCCCTTCTTTCTCCAGTAAACCCTACAGGAAGGAGGGCTTGCTATCTGCTTTGGGAAGCAGCTCCCACTGAGACAGTTCCTCACCTTAGCCTGGCCCCCCGCCTCTCCTCTCCCCAGACAGTGTAAGTGGGCCATCACAGTATAAGTGGGACCATCACAATGTCCACGGTTATGCATGTGCTTCATTCTCAGGACTTTTCCTGCTTCTCGGGAAGTTCGTCTTCCCGAGAGCCCCAAATGGGCCCCTAGTATTCCTATTTGACAGAAGAGGAAACTGAGGCTCAGAATGGGTACTTTGGTGTGGTGAGGACCTTGCTCTTAATCCCAGCCTTCAGAATACAGGTTCACACTGGGTGCATCTGGTCAAGGGATCTGCCCTGTCACGTGATCAGACGTGTGGTCTGAGGGGAGGACCAGAAAGAATGAGCTCCTGAGGTGAGGCTCTCCATTCTGATCTAATCTCAGTTTCTGGGTGACTTTGAACAGATTGCTTGCCCCTCTCTCTGTGCCTTGAGAGACTTCTGCAGTGCCACAGGAGTGAGACTAAACCCCCACCCTACCCCAGGAGCTCATGCTACATGTGACTGGCAGAGGGGAAGGGCAGATAACGGTGGCTTTTGAGTGCTATCTGGGCTATCCACAACCCTCCTGGGCACCACTGCCAGTTCTGTGGCCTTAGTGTGTGGCAGGACAGATTTTTAGTTAAATGCCTTTACTAATGTTAACTTGCAATGGAATCCACAGTGGACAAGAAAGTAAATGGGAAATATTTCTTCAACAAGCAAAAAGAGCAACAGGGCCTGACAGTTCACAGCTTGAACTGGGCTCTGGGCCCAATTCCTTCTCTAGCCTCCACGATAAACATACATACACTTGTGCACTCGCGCGCGCACACACACACACACACACACACACACACACACACAAACACACACTCCCCTGTGATCTATGATTTGGAGACAGGGTCTTGCCATGTAGCTCAGGCTAACTTCAAACTCATGATTCCCCTGCCTCAGCATCCCAAGTACTGGAATCACAGTTATATCCCACTGAGCCCTAATATGTTTGCAGTCTCTGACTCTTATGGTCACTAAAATCCTGTCTACGACCTCAACTCTTGTCCTGGTGCGTCCTGAGGCCTGCTTTTGTCCTGATCACCAGGTAGAAGAGCCTGGGTCTCAAAAGACTCTAGGTGATGGGAACTCAGGTGGGCAGAGAACGAGGAAGGACCACATTGCCCCAAGGACAGGCTGCTCCCTCTGTGGCCCCTAAGTCCACCCTCCCCCAAGTGGCTGGGGGCCTGGCCTGAGATCAGAGGTCCACCAGCGTCAACCCGACCCTGCCCAGCGCGTCAAGAGGCGCCTTCTCAGCACAGAACAATGCCGGTTCTTTGAAGGGCTGGGCAGCAGGGGATGGGTGTTTCTCCAAACACAGGGCCTCCTTTGCAAAACAGGCTTTGATTCCCAGGCCCAGAGGCCCCAGGTGCCTGTTGGGCGGCAGTCGGGTGGCTGGGGGCTTTGTTTGGCAGGAAGGGGGGCCTTGGAGACTCAGGAACAAAGGCGGGGACAGAGCTGGATGGAGTTGTGGTGGCCTGGGTAGGCAATCAGGCTAACAAAGGTGGGGGTGGGGTCTGTACATCTCTGGCAGTCCCTTTTCGGCCTGGCCTACTCAGGGTTGTCCCTGTTCTCTGTAACTCTGTCACGAATACAGCATGTGCAGTCGGACTTCCAGGTTGGCCTGGTAGCCCCCCAAAAAGGTTCCAAAAAAACCTCTAATTTGGAAATGAAGTCGATAAGACCAGAGATTGGAATCCAAGAAGCAGGAGCCAGAGAACCTAGAACGGAAAGTCCCTGGCTTGTTGTGCACCAAGTCGTAGGGTACAGTGAAGGGTTTGATTTGTGTCAAATACCATGCTGAGTGCCGGAGACACCTGGCTCTCTCCCTTAACCCCCATGTCCCCTATTGATAGTATCTGAAGCCCCTATGCAGCCTCTGCCTCTCTACTCATGGTTGCTCTTTCTGCTCTGCAAGCTTTGCCATGCAGATCCAGAACAGAGGACTCCATGCCTGCAGGCTGGGGCAGGGCTGGCTCTCAACCACTTTCAAGTCATGGCTTAGAATCTTAAATTCTTCAAGGCAGCTCACTGGCCTCCCTGAACCCTGAATCTGGATATAACATGAGAGCCACTGGCCTGGGTACCTCAGACAGTTTTATTTACACACATAGCTCCACTAGATTCTGCTAGATAGATGTGATTATCATTTTCAGTCCACAGTGTGGAGTTGGGTCTTCCAAACGGCTTGTGGATGATTAAGGGCAGAGAGAGAGAGAGAGAGAGAGAGAGAGAGAGAGATTTTATAGAATTGAATTATATAAAATCACTGTTTCTGTGTTATACGTGATTGGGTATTGGTATTTCCATATGGTTTAGCCCAGTATTTGTTTGTTTGTTTTTTATTTATTTATTATTATATGTAAGTACACTGTAGCTGTCTTCAGACACACCAGAAGAGGGCATCAGATCTCATTACAGATGGTTGAGAGCCACCATGTGGTTGCTAGGATTTGAACTCAGGACCTTCAGAAGAGCAGTCAGTGCTCTTACCCGCTGAACCATCTCTCCAGCCCCTGGCCCAGTATTTGTAAAATGAATAAATAAATAGCCCTCAAAACTATAATGAAGTACACATTATCTTTCACTGAAAAGAATAGGTGCTGGAGAGATGGCTCAGTGGTTAAGAGCACTGACTGCTCTTCCAAAGGTCCTGAGTTCAAATCCCCGCAACCATATGGTGGCTTACAAGCATCGTAACGAGATCTGATACCACTCTTCTGTAGTGTCTGAAGACAGCTACAGTGTGCTTGCATATAATAAATAAACATATCTTTTTTGTTTGTTTGGTTTTTTTTTGTTTTTTGAGACAGGGTTTTTCTGTGTAGCTCTGGCTGTCTTGGAACTCACTCTGTAGACCACGCTGGCCTCAAACTCAGAAATCCACCTGCCTCTGCCTCCCAAGTGCTGGGATTAAAGGCATGCACCACCACTGCCCGGCTACTAAATAAATCCTAAAAAAAAAAAAAGAATAGTGGGCAGGTTTAGTTCCCAGCACCCACATGGAGGCTCAAGGCTGTCTGTAACTCCAGTCCCAGAGGAGTTAGACACTGTATGCATGTGGTACACAGACATACATGTAGACAAAACACTCATATACACAAAATAAAAATAAATAAAATCTCAAAAGAGAAAGGAAGGAAGAAGGCTTGGACTCAGGGGGTTATAGCCAGACGAGGTGGCATATGCCTGCGGTTCTTGCACGGACCTGGGGAGGGGAGGCAGTAGTGTCAGGAATTAGAGGACATTCTATGCTTTATAGGAAATTGGAGGCCAACCTGGGCTACGTGAGACACCGTCTTTAAGCAAAACAAAGATTCAGAGAAGTAAAATGGTAGAGCTGAGAGTCAGTCTATAGACCACTCCAATGCTAACTGATGCCTAACAAATATTCCTATACGGCAGTTTCTCTAACCCACTATGAGCATATCTAAGCCGAGCCTGCTACCTCTTTCTGGGCCTTAGTTTGCCAAGTCAGTGAAATAGTAGCAGGAAGTTCAGAGGGACTGAAATGCCTTCCAACCACAAGCTCTCAAGATTCCAGGCAAATAGCAGTTTCCCAGTGCCCTTCATCAGAGTGTGCCTCAAGATGCTAGTAGACTTCCTTGAGCCCAGAGATTCTGTCCAACAGGCTGGAGACACGTCCCTTCCAGCCCTAGGGGAGTCCTGAAGGGAGCTGGACAGATAGGCTCTGCTCCAAGGCTCACCCAAGATTGTAGGTGCCTGGTAGGCAGCAGGTGACAGGAGTCTGAGGCAGAGGTGACGATGACGTTGGAATAGCCCATCTGAGTGCCATGCAGGGTCTGGCCACTTAGTGAGCCAGTGGCTTTGGTATCCAGATGCCAGACTCCCTATAGGTAAAAAATGAGAGCACAGTATGCTTCGTTTCTTTTTTCTCTCTTTCTTTCTTTTTTAAGATGTATTTATTTTACTCCCATGTGTATGAATGTCCCACCTGCCCGCATGTATGTGCACCAGGTATGTATCTGTTGGATCGTCTGGAACTGGAGTTACAGATGATTGGGAGCTGACACATAAGTGCTAGGAATTGAACCCGGGTCCTCTACAAGAGTAACAAGTGCTCTTCATGGCGGAGACATCTCTCCAGCCCTGAATGATATGCTTGCTAAAGCCAAAGGAGATAATCTGCGCTGGGGCTTTGAGTTCTGAGTGCTGACAAGCCGGCAGTGGTCAGAACTAACTGGTTCAGTGGTTCACATTGCCACAGGTCTGGAGATTTGCCAGAGGTGGGCAAAGCTGTCCACATTTATTTCAGGGGCCTGACTACCCTCCATCCCTCCAGGAATCTCACTTCTGGTGCCGTCCTCCTTGAAGAGAATCCAGCTGTGGCAATTCCTGTGGCTTTGCTTCAGTTGAATCTACACCTTCAGGTGTGGCCCTGCAGGGGGTGGGGGTGGGAG
>NW_022196900.1:76503073-76532290 GCF_008632895.1 Mastomys coucha | reverse complement strand
CCTTTACCTACTGGACCCTTTTATGGGCCCTATGTTGCATTTAAAAAAAAAAAAACAGGAAATAATTGTGCTTTACTAATATTTAGAGATATATAGGTAGAAACTTTAGAAAATGATTCTATGCTGAAGCTGCTTGCTTGCTCAGATTATTTTTAACCAATAATGGTACAAGATCAAAGAGACCACAGCCCCAGGAACCGTGAGCTTTAGCATTCAGGATGGCTTCCTTCCTGCAGTGCGGTTCAGCTTTGCCTGGGGACCAACAGGGACCTTCAGTATCATCTCTCAGACACTGGTGCTCCTGAGTCTCTTTGGAGCCATCCGTTCTCCCCAGCCCCTAAACTGTCTGGCTCACACGGGCTCACATGGGCTCACACGGGCTCACATGGGCTCACACAGGCTCACACCGGTCCAGGAAGTTCTGAGTACTGGCACCTTCGGCTGCCTTTCTTGTTATCTGTGCCTGAGTGTCCACCTAGGAACTTCAACCTCCTGTCCTTTCCCAGCCTGCTGGGTTACAGTGTGTCCTTAGAGAGAGAGTAAACAGAGGAGGTGACAGTATCAATAAATGTCACCGTGTGGCCTTGGCTAGCACACATGCCTTTCTATTAAGAGACAGGTAAATCTGTACTTGTGGCCTTCCCTACAATACACACAAAAATAAATATTAAGAAGACAGGAAGCGGTTATAAAAATAAGGAAAAGAACAAAAAGGAAAGGAATGTCCCTTATGGTCTCTGAAAGAGATCTTAAAGAGCCAACTCTATACAATACAATGACCTAGACCCTTGTTATGGGACAGACATCTGAAGCAGAGCCAAGACAAGCTGGTGACATGGATTTCCCACTCACAGACAAATATGTTATGAGAGTGTGTCATTTAATACATTAGTTAATGAAGAAATCTATAAGATGTTAAAGAGTGTTCAGTGTAGAATTAAGAGACCCACCACACTTTGGGGCTGGACGGGTAGCTCAGCAGTTAAGAGCACACACACACTGCTCTTCTGGAGTTCATCCACATCAGATGGCTCACAAGAGCCTGTCACTGGGCTTCAGAAGGCTCTGACTTCTGGCCTTTCTGGGCACCTGCATTCATGTACAACACACACGCGCGCGAGCACACACACACATACACACACACACACGCACACACGCACACGCACACAGAGCTCTATTCCAATGGGACCAATTCACTTGCTTTATTGTTGTTGTTTGAGACAGGGTTTCTCTGTGTAGCTCTGGTTGACCTGAAACTAGCTCTGTAGACCAGGCTGGCCTTGAACTCACGGAAATCTACCTGCCTTTGCCACCTAAGTGCTAAGATTAGAGATGTGCTCACCACCACTGCCTGGTCTTCACTTGTGTTTCTTTCTTTTTTTTTTTTTCTTAAAGATTTATGCCAGGCAGTGGTGGTACACGCCTTTAATCCCAGTACTTGGGAGGAAGAGGCAGGTGGATTTCTGAGTTCGAGGCTAGCCTGGTCTACAGAGTGAGTTCCAGAACAGCCAGGGCTACACAGAGAAACCCTGTCTTGAAAAACCAAAAAAAAAAAAAAAAAGTTCATTAAAATGGATTCTGGGAGACTCAACATGGGAAGTAAGTGGTTTAGTCACTCCATGGCTTTGCTCCTAGAGGTTATTCAAGAGAGAGCAACACGCTATTCAGCCGGGAACCTGGCTCCAGTTCAGCCTTACCACTCTGCAGCAGGGTAGCCTTGGACCAATGGGGCCAGTGATGATCAATTAGACTATGGGAGGAAATGGCCTGTATCAGGTCTGGCACAGAGATAGATGGTGCTCTTCCTCCAGACTCACTGAGAGATGTTACCTTCTCTCCTAGTAAAATCTTCATATTCCAGCTTCCTGGCCCTGAAGACAGTTCATCAACTCACAGTGCAGACAGTTCATCAGCTCACAGTTCAGACAGTTCATCAGCTCACAGTTCGAGACGCCAGAGTGTGAAATGAAGGTGTCAGAGGTTAAGCTGCTGCTTCTGGAGGTGCTAAAGAGGAATGTGTCCAGCCCTTCCCCAGGTCTGGCATCCCCAGGCTAATAGGTAGAGTTATAAGCCTGAGTTTTTAAGATGGACCATCCCCATTCTCTGTCAAACGGGGCTCTTCATGTGTCTTCATGTGACCATTTTCTTAGATGGATGCCAGGTCTACAGGATGAAGAGCTGACACTCCTTTTGACTTTCTCTTAGCTAATTACATCTCTAACACTATTTCTAAATAAGGTCACATTCAGAGGCACAGGGTTAGGATTTCAACATGTCTTTTTGGAGGGTATAACTCCTGGACATACCAAGTGAAGTAGGGAACTTTTAGTCACAGCACAGTGGGGTGATCAGTCTTCCCAGTAGCTCTTGGCTAGTGGCTGGGAACAATGGAAGTAATAAGGCTTGGTCATTTCTGACCAAGGTAGATTCCTCCAATAGTCCATGTCCATTCTGCAGGCTGGAGAGCTTTGGTTTGGTCTCTGTCAAAGTCTTCTTTTTTTTTTTTTTTTTAAGTGTTTGTTTGTTTGTTTTAAGAATTTATTTGTTTGTTTGTTTATTTATTTATTTATTTATTTATGTGTATGAGTACACTGTTGCTGTCTTCAGACACACCAGAAGAGGGCATCAGATTCCATTACAGATGGTTGTGAGCCACCATGTGGTTGCTGGGAATTGAACTCAGGACCTCTGGAAGAGCAGTCAGTGCTCTTAACCACTGAGCCGTCTCTCCAGCCCTCCGTCAAAGTCTCAATATTCTCTCTACTTTATCTAATTCCATTATTTGTTTGTTTATTTGTATATAAGAAAGGGCCTCCTCCAGCCTGGACTGGCCTCCAGTTTACTATGTAGCTGAGGTAATCTTGAACTTCTGATTTTCCTGCCTCTGCCTCCCACGTGTTGGAATTAAAACCATGTGGTACCACACATGGTTTGAGCAGAGCTGGGGCTAAACAAACATTCTGCATGTCAAGCTATGTTCCCAACCTCTTTTTTTATTTTTTTTTACAGACATTATATTTCAATAAGCAACTCATAGTTTTAGCTCTGCCTCCTTGTCTTTTTCTGAAGAATTCCAGCTGGTCCAAGAAATAAGACTGCTATTTTATATCTGCTGCCTAGCTATCAACGAAGATTCTGTCATGTATGTATGTGTGTGTATGCATGTGTGTGCATATATATATATATATATATATATATATATATATATTAAAGATAATAAAATGTGATATATGGGTAACATAGAGACTAGGCAGACATCTATGTCTGTGTTGCTAAAACTCTCAATGAATGACCTGAATAAAAGTCTCAATGTGGGGAACACTTGCTATGCAATAGATGATGGATATACAGACAAGAGAATTAGGTTGCTGTCTTAGGTAACATTGGACCCTACAGAGATAATGAAAGATATGGCCAGGTGGTGGTGGCTCACGCCTTTGATCCCAGCACTTGGGAGGCAGAGGCAGGCAGATTTCTGAGTTTGAGGCCAGCCTGGTCTACAGAGTGAATTCCAGGACAGCCAGGGCTACACAGAGAAACCCTGTCTCAAACAAACAAACAAACAAAAACAAAAAAACCCGAAAAACAAAAGGCAAAAAACAAAAAACAAAAAAAAGAAGAAGAAAGATGTGGACAGAGAAGGAGTTCTTAAGTGGCTTACCAATCAGTAAATAAAGCTTAAATTCTAAGGTTAGGACTTAACAGAATGAAGTTTCAGCATCGGCAGCATTCCTGATGATACAGGTCAGCTATGCTAAGCTCAGGGTACTGGTTGGGAAAACATGGGGCTTGGGAGTGTAGGATATGATAGTGGAAGAGTAATTTGCCTAAGGCTGTATAAAGCTTTGGGTTCTACTCCTCCCATCCCCATCCAGGACCTGACACATAGGATGGAGACACACAAAATGGGGACATCTATGTATTTTGGCTCTACAGAATTTTCCGTAGTATCAAGAAAGTGCAGAGGTGACCCGCCTTCTCCTGAGATAGCAACCATCACTTCCATGCAAAAGATACTGAAGAACGTTCTCTCCCACTAGCTTACAGGGGCCCAACAGGCACTCTGCTTAAGAGTCCACCCTCACCTCCTTTCCTGGCTGCCAGACTGATAACTGGAGTCAAGCCACACCATGACTCAACCAGGGTCTTATCTGGAAGGAAAGAGACAGCACCTCAGGAAAAAAAAAAAAAGCAAGAATTAAAGCAGTAAACATGTTTGTAGTGGACTGTATTTTTATGGTTCTACATGAGGAGATCTAGAAGTTAAGACTGGGATTTTATTCTCTGTCATGGAACCAGGGAATGGTACACATGGTAGGCACAGAGAAAATGACAGTCCCCTCCAAGCAAGGCTGAAATAATCGATTTGCTTTGGTGCCTCATGGAGAAAAGGATGAAGAGTTTCCAGGAAGTGGACATGCTAGACTGGATGTACCATTTGAGGTCAGAAGACATGCCAGAGGATTGCAATCCATTGGAAGCACAGGAGAGACGTCATGCATGAGTTTACTAGTTTACTAGTGAGATTAAGTTCAGTGACACTCCCTCTTCTGTAAGCCTAAAACGGTGACAGAAGAGATGGTCCCCAGCATGGCTTGCTGGTGGAACTAGGGGCCATAGACTAAAGCAGAGCGTGGAGTCGGGCATGGTGGTACGTGCTTCTAGTCTCAGCCCTTAGGAAATGAGGCAGGAGGTGGAGAGCTCTAGATCATCCTGGACTATGGAAGAGTTCTCCTTCCAAGCAACTAACCCAACAAACAAACAAACAAACAGCTAGGAAGTCACAGTTGTAGCAACCAAGGACTTTAGGAAGGTAGCCAGGCAAGCATGACCTGAGGAGTTGTGGATGTGCTTACAGAGGACATCACTACAGGCCAAATAGATAACCTAGTGAGCAGAGCATCAGAAGAGAGCAAGGCTATTTACGCAGGGCGTTTGGAGTGATTACGTCCACCATTATAATCTCTTGCTTTATTTCTGGACCTGGTAGAGTATTTATGTCTTTGCCTTAGAGGGAAGGGAAACCTGCTGTCTAAAGAGACTGCCGGAAGTCTCCAGGGGGAAAGGGATGCAATGGTTAGAATGACTGCTGAAGACCTCTCTAGTTCTAAGACTATTGAGATTAGAGCCTGAAGCTGGCCTTGATACTCAGAGATACAGAGGGTCACAATAGTAACCTTATTAAATTGGAGTCATTTGAGGATGATGACTAATAAATGGAGTTCAGAGTCCAATTCATAGTGGGCCACTGAGAATAGGAGGCCACTTTATAGTCACTTCTCTGGTTTCTTGTTATATTTTTATTATTTATTTTCTGTGCAGGGATTGGGGGAGGGGATAGCATACATAAGCCATAGCACCCCTGTGGAAGAGGGAGGACAGTTGTGGGAATTGGTCCTTTTTTCTCACCATACAGGATTGAATTCAGATCTTTTTTTTTTTTTTTCCAGTACAAATAACCTTTATCTCTGTGCGGGTTGATCCAGAGAAGGGCTAGATAAATAATAATAATAAAAATATTGTTAAAGTCTAAAAGAAAAAAAAAAGATGAGAGCTTTGTTTTATGCTAAGACTGGTCATCTCTACAGGATGTCTCATTCTGCCTCTGGGGGCTGAGGACTAGAATTCTTTACTGAAGACTCAAGTCCTAGGGACTCCGGGTGTGTGGGTGGTCGTAGCTCTGGAAGAAATTGGCTCTTCCCTCCAAAGTGGTTGTGGGAGTTAAAGGTGTGGGAGAATGTGAATGTGGGAGGGGGAAAGGAGGGTCGTGGAGAGGAAATGAAGAGAGAGGAGAGAGATAGAAGGGGGAGACAGAGGCACAGAGTTACAGGGGAGAGAGAAGAGAGGGGTGTCATGGTGGCAAGAGTGAAGAGCAGAAAGCTGGAGAAAGAGCTGGCCCATGCTGGATGGGTGGTGGTGGTGCTCGCCTTTAATCCCAGCACTTGGGAGGCAGAGGCAGGCGGATTTCTGAGTTCGAGGCCAGCCTGGTCTAGTGTAGCCCTGGCTGTCCTTGAATTCAGATCTTACAGCTTGGAAGCAAGTACCTTTACTTGCTGAGCCATCTTTCTAGCTCCTTCTCTAGTTTCCTAATGTACAGAAAGGTTGAAATATTAGGAGGGGGCTGGTGAGATGACTCAGCAGGTAAGAGTGCTGACTGCTTTTCTGAAGGTCATGAGTTCAAATCCCAGCAACAACATAGTGGCTCACAACCACCTATAATGAGATCTGACGGCCTCTTGTGGTGCTTTCTGAAGACAGCTACAGTGTGCTTATTTATAATGGTGAATAAATCTTTGGGCTGGAGCAAACAGAGATCCTAAAGTCAATTCCCAATAACCAGATGAGGCTCACAACTATCTGTACAGCTACAGTGTGTACTCATATATATATAAGATAAATAAATCTTTTTTTTAAAAAAGAAATATTAAGAGGATGGGTAATCCCCATATGAGGTCTCTAGACTATGGAAATATTAATGCTATTCTTTTTTTTTTTTTTCAAGACAGGGTTTTTCTGTGTAACCCTAGCTGTCCCGGAACTCACTCTGTAGACCAGGCTGATCTTAAACTCAGAAATCCACCTGCCTCTGCCTCCCAAGTGCTGGGATTAAAGGAGTGCATCACCACTGCTCAGCTACGAATGCTATTCTTAAAGATCTCAGGATGCAGGAGTAGAAATCTGTTTCCCAGGGGCCAGAATGACAAATTAAGACAATTGGATCCCAGAGTGTGGCTGAAGACTAACTCTATCAGATAAGAGTTCTGTACCCAGCTCCTGCTGGTCTTCTCTTTTCACCAGAACACGTTAACATGGGCTCAGGTACATATAACATGCAATTATCAATTTGGAGTTCAGGTACATAGTATATAATTACCAATTTAGCTAATTTTTTTCCTCTTAAGAAAGGTCATAATAAATCATATTTATTCAGAGTGAACAATACCGCAGAGCTATGTTAATTCCCTTGCTCCTTGTCACAGTAGTTTGAAGAGCGCGGCTTACCTGGACATTCCAGAGAACATTACACATGGATTCATTATATTGGTGACATCATGCTGTCCAGAAATGTAAAGAAGTGGCCATCATGCTGCAGGTCTTGATAAGATGCATTTCAGAGAGTCAGGTGAAAAGTCTTACAAAGATTCACAAGACTGCAGTATCAGTGACAAAGTTATGGGGCTAGGAGTCAGGGACATGCTGGAATGTTTAGTCTAATGTAAGGGATCATGGGCTGCTGCTACCATGTTGTTCCTGGCACCATAAAGAGGGAAGCAGTATGCCAGGTAAGGCTCTGGGTTAGCCAGGCAGCGCACATCCCATATCTGGGGACATTTCTGCAGCCTACATATTAGAAGACAAGCAGAACCTCCACTTGAACGGGACCTGGGGCAGGAAAGGAATTTCAGAAGGTTGCAGTGCACTTTGGTACTAGAGATGTCAGGATGAAAACAGATGGCCATAGTCTGTGCTACTTGGGGGAATAGAGATCTCAGTTCAGGTCCTAGGGTTCCAGGACATGACTATGGCATCCATAAAAAGAACTGAATTACTTTTGGGAAACAGTTCCTGTATGCTATGGGTCATCTGTCATGACCATGGGACAAGGATGATCATATGTTTTAAGTTACTTTTTTTGTTCCTTTGAATATAATACCTGACAAAAGCAACTTAAATGAAGGAGCAATTTACTCTAGCTCATAGTTTGAGGGTATTGAATGGTCTATCATGGTATGGAAGGCATGGTGGCAGGAACTGGTCAGGACAGGCTGGTCATATTACATCCACAGTCAGGAGGCAGGGGGATGGTGTCTAGCTCCTTTTCACTTTTCTATTCTTGGGAGAGGAACTGTCCACATTTAGGGTACATCTCCCCTCCTCAGTTGACTCAGCTCCCACAGGGGTAGCCCAGAGGTTTGTCTCCTAAGTGATTCTAGATCTTGTTGAATTGGCAATCAGTATTAATTATCACACCACATATCTGGAGTTGCCTATATGTCCTGTGATCGATAAGGCCCACTGAGTCATAAAGTTAGGTCAGTCCAGCTGTGTTGACGTGATCCATGTGTGATTTACCATGAGTGGGACCTCAAGGCACAAGTAAGCTGCGTGGCCAAGTGGGCCCTGCTTCCAGAGTCTCCACCAGGGTGGCACCAATGACCTTCTATGTCTCAACGGTGCTTGCAATGACTACTCAAGAGAATGGGGCCAAACCCAAGATCTTTTTGTAGTGAGACACTGTAAAGATGGATTTGCCCTTCAGACCTGGATCCTGAAACCTCTACGTGGTTTCATGAGTTCAGAAAAATACAGGGTTGAAGGATGAGAGGATGAAGCAGGAGCTGCCCCATTTCCTGTCATTTCCAGTGACCCACTGGAGACTGTGTTTCCTACCCCTGTAATGCCTGACTCTGCAAGCTGAGAGGTCCTGCTCCTAGAGAAGAGATGACCCTGCTGAAAACACACAATGAGGCCAGATGTGATGGCACACACCTTTAATCCCAGCACTGGGAGGCAGACAGGCAGATCTTTGTGAGTTCAAGGCCAGCTTGGTCTACATAGTTTGAGGATGATGATGATAAAAGGATTCACCTTTTTATCAGGCATGGAGCTTGTAGTAGTAGGTTTTGTTTGTTTGTTTGTTCATTTTGTGTGTGTTTGTGTTTTTTCTCACAATGAGGAAATGAGGGGACTGGGGTTAGGGAGCTGGTTCAGTGGGTAAAGCTCTTACCATGCAAGTAGGAGGACAGTTCAGATCTCCAGGACTCATGCAAATGCCAGGTAGATGTGAGCTTGCCTGTAATTCCAAAACTGGAAGGCAGAGATGGAGGATCCCTGGGGCAAGCTGGCTAGCCAACCAGCTGTGAGTACTGAGTTCTATGGAGAGACCTTGCCCCAATGCCTTAATAAATAAGATGGGGAATGATCCAGCCTTGGGCCCCCACATGCATGTGCACACACATACATAACATACCCAGACATATGCATGTACCAACACATATGTGAACATACATACACACACACACACATACATGAAAGAAGAAGAGAAGAGAATGTGTGTGGAGCTAAGCGGATCCATCTGGGATCTCTGGGACTTCTTGAGTGGGTAAGGATGTGACTTCCAGGAAAGAGGGACATCCCATATGACTGGCCAAGGTGTTAGTCAAAGTAACAGGAATTCAGCATTGATGGTGGGAAGGGAGATGATGAGCATCCACTGACACCCCCAGGTGACACCCCTGTGGATCGAGGGTCCGTCCCTTCTCTCCCTCCTCTCCCTCTCCCATGCTTGGAAGCTTGGTAAGGTGCAGAAGCCTCCCTTCACTAAAGAACTGGCCACTCAGGTGTGAGGGCAAGTTGACTGCCTCCAGGTACCCGGTCTGCAGGCCACTGCCAAGCTCTGTGGGCAAGTTCCAGGAAAATGAGAAGGACCTGGGTTCTGGTGCGGGACTTTTCAAATGAACCATCTTTGCTTGGGCAGTTTCTACTCTCAGTTGAAGGCTTCTCCTGCCTGGTCCCATGGCCTTCCCCGTTGTCTTTGCCTCGCTACCCACAACCACTTTCCCACAGGACTCAAAGCAAAGGATCTCAGTTGTTACACTGTTACTTTCTAGTTGTTTAGACCTGAGGGAGTATTTTCCTCTATCTGAGCCTCTTTCCCCATTGTAAAACAGAAGGGAAGATGTTTTCTCTCAGAGGAGCTGTGGTTAGACTCCATGCTGCATTCAGTTGGCCTTAACATTTTGGTCACTCTATAAACAGAGTTGACAACTATGGCAGGCTTGCACAAGTAGATAGCTCTGCTGGGCTGCAGTGTGGATGCCTCTGCCCAGCATAGATAGGCTCCCCTCTGCCCATCATAGGCTCCCCTCCGCCCAGCATAGGCTCCCCCTCCCCTCTGCCCAGCTAGCATGTTTCCTACAGAACAAAGAGCTCCTGGGTCCTCTCTTGACGGGGCTTAGAGCTGAATCTCTGTTTTACCATTGCCTGTGTATATGGCCTTGAATTAGTACTTGTGCCTCTGTACCTTGGGTTTTTTATCTGTAAAATGGGTGTTATTAGATTTTCTTTCCCTGGGACAGTTTAAGGCAAATTGTTCACAGCGGTGCTTGAGAATCAGGAAGCTAGAGTTCATTTACTTACTTAATGTTTTTCTTGGGCCATTTCTTTGTCTATGGCTCTGTGGTGTGAACTTGGGCCACAAAGAGAGAAATAAAGCGCATTTGTAAAGTTAGAAACAATGGCCTGTCCTTCCTAATGAAGAACTGAGGCTCGGAAAGTGAAGTGATTTGTCTGAAGTCACTGAACAATTCAAGGGCTGGAACTGAGTCTTGAACCCAATACCCACCTGCTTCTGAGAGCTTGTCAGACACAGGGCAGCTTTCTGGAGCAGTCATTGGGCGGCAAGTGGTTAAAAAGGACTTGGGAGAGTCCTAATGTCTTGCTCCTTGGGACTTCATATTTCCTCACATGGTCATAGAACAGGGGACTGTGTGCTTATGGCAACGGCGTAAGCAACTTTAGGGATGGAGTTACCTCAGACAAGCCAGGCTTTCAGTGTTCTGTTTGGTGGGTGTGGGAGGTGAAAGGTCATCACAGGCCACTTTGGAAGACAACATCTCCCTGATGGGCAGACTCCAGGAGTCAGATTAAATCTAGAGCCAAATCTTGGTTTCTTTATGCCAGGCCATAGAGCTTTGACCTTTGTACTTCCTGAAGAAGCTGACGCCTCATCCCTATCACCATCATCCCTCTGAGTCCTCCCTCTCTTCTCACCTCTTACATGCCAGTCAGAATCAATCCCACAAGGGCAGATCCTTTGCAAGGAGCTTCCAGGGAACTTTGGAGAAAAAGTTAATTTCTAAGACCACACCCCTCCCCTTGATCTCTCATTTTGCACTCTTAGGTATCCAGGGTGAGATTTTGTAAACTTTCCTGAGTCCCTACTTTACGCCAGGTCCTCAAACTGGACACCCTGTGTAATCCCTACCACGATGCCATGTTGTCACAGTCTTGGGACAAATGAGCAAACAGGGCAGAAGCCAGGAGGAAGAGGAAGACTGTGGGGCTGGACTCCTAGTCCTCTCACCTCAGGCTTTCCTCTCTGTGCAAGCGCGGCTGGGTGCAAGGCTTCTCCAGGTTGCTGGCCTAGGAGGCCCTGTTCACAGGCAGAGAAGGAGCCATGGGGCAGCAGCTGCCCACCAGCTGCAGCTGCTGGTGTCTGTGTTACATTAGGAGCCTGCTGTGTGTATGGCACAGGGTGTCAAAGCAGTTAGGTGTGTCTCTGGCAGCTCCCTGGGGCGTTTGGGATAACCAGAGCTCTCTGGGAAGCAGTAGAAGTCAAGATAAAACACATCACTGTTGAGTTCTTAAACCCTCCCTAGGTGCCAGATCTTGTTTAATCCAGAGGGAACGAATTGCTAGAATTCCCAACCAGGGGTTTGTTTGACTTCAAAGTTCATTCAGGTCTCTGTCTCTTTCAGATTTTATCTCTGTGTCTGTTTCTCTCTCTGCCCTCTTCTTTATGGCTCTCACCTCCCCCTCTGCTTTTATTTATCATTTTTTATGGAACAAAATTTTTCTACATATGCCTGGCTGATCTGACACTTGCTTTGTAGACTAGTCCAGCTTTAAACTCACAGCAATCCCCCTGTTTCAGCGTCTTATCCATGCCTCTTGATGGAGATAGGAACCTCTACCTGTGAATGATTAATGACTGACCAGGTTGCCTGGCTCCACCCAGTTCCTTTGCCTTGCCCTGGCTCCTCAGATTCTTGCTCTGAGCTCTGGGTTTGGGGATTGGAGTATTGGAATTTGAAGCTGCTGTTGGTGCAGGTATCCTACCTAACTGAAACACTTAAGGAAGATGATGGGAAGGACTTTCTGAGTTGGTTTCGAGGGAGCGTGATCAGGAGAATACACTTGCCAAGATGTGTGAGAACAAGTACGAGACTGAGAGCCAGTGATAGGGGGTAAGCTGGAGGCATAACGTTTATGGGTAGCAGAGGATACCACAGAGCATACTGACTTTTCAGAATAAATAGGTGAAAGCAGAGATGTAGTCCAGTTCTGCTATAGGATGGGCAGGGTCCAACGATCTCTACACCGTTTAAAAGTAACCTTAAGGAAAGGTGGGAGCTGAGAGTTCTCAGAAGACAAACTCCCCAAACATGCCGCTGCCTTGATTTAAGCATGGGAAAAATACGGTACAGTGAGCTTATGACAATCCCAGGCAAAGATCCAAAAATTCCTTTTCTAAGCAGGGATTATCGGGAGCCAAGATGGGTTGACTTGGGTCAAGGCATGACTGACTGCCAACGACTTCTTACAGGAGGGGTAAGCAGAGCATGGTGTGGGAAATGGACCACAGGTTCTGAATTGTAAAACTGGACTGTGGCATTCGTTCGTTAAGAACCACATTAATGGAGGATGGGGAGAACTGACTAGTGAAGGCCTGGGCCTACCACACCCTGGCTCCTTACATATGAAAATTATAGGCTGCTTTTTATAACAGAGCAGACACAAATGCTGCCAAATTTACCTCATGGTCAGCAGGAAAGAGGGGCCCTGGAGGCTCTAGTGAGGGAGATGGGTTACTCTGTGACGATGGATACAGATCACGAGCATTTGAGAGGAGAGGTGACATGTTTACTAGTAAAGGAGCCACGACATGGAAAAGGCTCTGAGTTTGACCAGGAAAAAGATTACCAAGGTTGTTTTAGAGGTGAATCATAGACACTTGAAGGCTGGGGCAGGAGGATCATGAGCTTCCCCTTCTTCCCCCTCCTCCCTCTCCTCCCTCTCCTTCTCTTCCTCCTCCTTCTCTTCCTCCTCCTCCTCCTCTTCCTCTTCCTCCTCCTCCTCCTCCTCCTCCTCCTTCTTTTTTGAGACAGGGTTCCTCTGTTTAGCTCTGGCTGTCCTGGAACTCACTTCTTCTTCTTCTTCTTCTTCTTCTTCTCCTCCTCCTCCTCCTCCTTCTTCTTTTTTGAGACAGGGTTCCTCTGTTTAGCTCTGGCTGTCCTGGAACTCTCTTCTTCTTCTTCTTCTTCTTCTTCTTCTTCTTCTTCTTCTTCTTCTTCTTCTTCTTCTTCTTCTTCTTCTTCTTCTTCTTCTTCTAAAGATTTATTTATTATTATATCTAAGTATACTGTAGCTGTCTTCAGACAGCCCCAGAAGAGGGTGTCAGATCTCATTACAGAGGGTTGTGTGCCACCATGTGGTTGCTGGGATTTGAACTCAGGACCTCTGGAAGAGCAGTCAGTGCTCTTAACCACCGAGCCATCTCTCCAGCCCCCCTATTTGGTTTTTCAAGACAGGTTTCTCTGTGTAGCCCTGGCTGTCCTGGAACTAGCTCTTTAGATCAGGCTGGTCTCAAACTCAGAGATTTGCCCCATCCCCAACTTCTCAGTGTGGGCGGGGCCACCATGCTCAGTTTGTAAAGCTTTTTGTCATCTCTCACATTTATCTTTGAGAGAACCTAGGGAGATGATGGCTATAAATCATAGGGTGGCTCAGGCTCTGTGTTGCTGGTTACAGTCCCCTAACCAAAATAGAAGGTACGGCTTGATTGCGGGGTAGGGCTCTGTAGCCTCTGTGGCCCCGGCACTCAGCAGTGTGGTCTGCTGAGGTAGACTGGCAAGCATTCTTCTCCACCTGCAAGCAGTTAACCTCAGGAATGGTTTCTGAGCTAATATGTTTACTGTAATGCACACAAAAGCAGAATATGCAAAGCTAAGCAACAACAACAACAACAAGAACAAAATCAAATAAATGAAAATATAGGCAAAAATAAGTATGAGAAATCACTGGTGTACCATGGTACTGGTAAGGAGCTAAGCGCTCATGGAAAAGTTCCTCAAAAGGCCTAGGGGACCACTTCTATCAAAGTGACACTTGATTGGGTCTGGGAGCTGTTTTCATTGTAGGGCCGCTGACTTGGCCTGCAGGGATTGGGCTGCACCAACCTCCAGGGGTGGATGCCACTCCAGAGCAAATACTAGCACAGGGTGGAGTTGCAGCCAGATGTGTCTCACACAGGCACTGATATTTGTAGTGCCTGAAGACGTGTTATCTCAGCTTCCCAACATGGAGGTGAAGGTCCCAGATATCAACTATCTCCTTTTCGAGTTAGTGCAGCTTGTCCAGGTGGCTATCAGCCAGCTGCTTGGCTCAGTTACAGTCGCATTACAAGAAACAGCTCAAAGCAGAGTGAGTACTGTCAAAACAGTCACATTAATCATCATTAAAATACCAGCTTCCTTAGACTCATGAGAATCACAGCACAGAGAAGCGCACATCACAGCGGCTTTCAGTGACCCTAATCGAGTCTGCTCTGGGGGGTGCCCTGCACAGAGGGCTGAGTGCAACGCCAGGAATGTATGTCTAAGCAGTGAGAGAAAAGTCCTGCCAGCTGCCTCGATGACTGTCGGCTCCCGCCCTGCCCTGCCCTGTACTTCCCTATTGATCGGGCCATTTTCACAGACACTTCAGTCTGGGAGGTTCAGGGTTCTGATTCTGAAGTCTGACGATCGAATGCTCCATGGTTCTGTCACTCTCTATGGGTGACCTTGAATATTTACCTGTGTGTTTCTTAAAGTGAAGGCTGGGATAATTAATAACAGTTCATAAAGTTAATGTGGGCTTTTGGCTCCTGAGATGTGATTTATAGTGAAAAATATGGTTCTATATCAAGAACGGGCATGTGCATTTATATGTACATCTGTGTTCATATGTATAATTAGAAAAATCAAAATTTCCAAATGTTTCCCAATCTCATTGATGAGCTAGAGCCATTCCATTCTATTCTATTTCATTCTTTTATTAAGCAAAATGTCCGAGAGCCATGAAGTTGATGTGATTAACCTTTTGACATAATTCATTGTCTACATTTGGAAAGCACGGGGCACCAGTTGGAATAACATGTTTACTTTCAAATATAGCAACTTTTTCGCACTCTGTCATATTTACAGAGATCTCTTTTCCAACCTGGGTGGGGGTGCACACCTATAATCCCAGCACTCACAAAGATGAGGCAGCAGATGGCGTGGGCTTTCTGTCTGGGGAGTTCCAGGAAGTTCTCAATCCTGGTTCCCCAAGAGAAGTGTTTTAAGCTTGAAAGTGTCCAGAGGACATGACCAGGGTCTCCCTCCTTCAGTTCATTCCTTCCCCAGCTCTCATTTATTATTGCCTCACTAACTTCATTAATTCATTTACCTGCTCTCTCTGTCTCTGTCTCTGTCTCTCTCTCTCTGTGTGTGTGTGTGTGTGTGTGTGTGTGTGTGTGTGTGTGTGTGTGATCCACGTGACAGTCTAAAGACAGCTTAGTGGAGTCAGCTCTCAAGAGCCTCTGCTCTCTGAGCCATCTTGCCTGACCACCACTTTTCACAGATTTAAGTTCTGAAGAGATGTTCTAGAATCTTCTATGTCCTGGAAGTTACGGGGAAAGAGGAAATGGGCCAGTTTCTTGCAGAACAAGACAGAAATGGCAACTTTCAGTGTAACTGACAGATGCGTTGCTAGTGTTTTCCAATCCTGTGTGCATCTAGGCGATGGGTCTGGCTGCCCTTCAAGGCCTCTGCTTTGGAAACTTATCAGAGGTCAGAGAAAGGAAGCCATGCGGAAGTTTTGGGTCTTTGTAGATGGGCAGCTGAAGCCTGTCCTTCATCTCCTGCTCCACTGAGCATGGCAAGCTGTTAAGTCACTGCCTGGGCTGTTAAGAGAGTATAGGGAAGGCCCTGTGTTTTGGGTTCTGTGACTACACTTTACAGCCAAAGCAACTCCAGTATTTTAAGCTTATGGGTCCCTCCAAGGGTTTATTTCGAAAGAAGAATCCTCCTGCCCTTCCCCCTTTCCTAAAAAGTACAAAAGAACAAATCCCATTGTTGATGACAGTTTTCTTAATCCCTAACCTAACTCATTAAAGACCCGTGAGCCTCAGGAGCAACCTAGAACTCACAGGGTCAGTTTGTCCCTTGAAAAACAAACCCATTAAAACTTCACCCTAAGCCTTTGTTTTGCTCTCAGGTCCAGGTGTAACTGGGAAAGAGTTAAAGAATGGCCAGCGAGCGGAGATAAGGGATTGGGATGTTAATTAGTGCAGGTGGAGTTGGCCCTTCATTCCAAGCAGAGTGGTGACTCTGGGCTCTGCTCCTGAGTGGTGGTGGAGAGTTGCTGACCGACCAAGTCTCTTGTAGACCAGTTTTTCAGGTTTGTGTTGATGGTAGACTAGGCTTTGTTGAGGGGATTGCATTGGGAGAAACGGAAGAAAGAACGAGTTAGTGTGGGTGTGTAGGTCTTGAGAAGAAAAGGAAAGATCTCAGAGAGCAGAGCCCTCTGGCTCCTTCAAGATGATGGGCCAGTCCCAGGCACCATGATCCTCTCTCGGATGTCAGGGGTGGTGTTAGCTTTGGAGGGAGGTGGCATCCAGGGTTTAACGTCTACAGTGCTTCTTCAACATTAACATGTCCACCAATTACCTGGGAATCCTGGTTCAGTAGCCCCTGGTGGGACCCCAAATCTACATTTCTAGCAAGATCCCAAGGACTTGAGGCTTCTCATTCTTACACCTCGCTTTGACTAAGTAGCAAATAGCCACAGGGCTTCATGATTTTCACATTCCTAGAGCAGGGAATCCCCAAAATAACAGACCTGGCATTTCTCATCAACAGAGGGTGAGGAGGCACACCATCAGGTTTCATTTCCTTTGAAAAAAAATCTACACATTTGAATTTGGGATTCTGAGCCCCGAACCGCTGCCCAGGCCAAGGCACATCTTTTTGGTAATTTAAGGGTTGCAGGTTCCCTGACCTTGTTCTAGGATTCAATTTACCAAGTGGAGTCTCTCTCACCTTCATAAGGGGAAAAAATGCCACAGGCAATGTCCATTGTTTAGGATTCTCAAGAAAATTCAGGGTCTGGGAGTTAGAGGCCTGGTGTCCTGGTTTAAATCCCTTTAGCTGCTTATCTTGATTCCTTTGGAATTTCTTCTGTTCTTATCTCGTCCTTGCTTTGGGGCACAAAATCCCCTGCTAGGCATTCCTCTGTGAACCCATCAATCCAAGCTGAGAGATAAACAAAGGAACTAGGAAAAACACGTGAGGCAGCACCCTCTTCCTTTGCGCCCTTCCCCCCCCCCCTTCTGGAAGCAGGAGTTTGAGTCAGCTGAACCAGGGGACCTGCCATTCCCCAACTCCCTTAATGTTCTACCTGGAAATTCAAATTATTTTGTAAAGAGTGTGCAAACCCCCAAACCCAAAACAAAGCAACACACAGACAGACAAATAAGACCCCCACAAAAACCAGCGGGCCCAGACAAACAAAAAACCCAAATCCAACTTCCCCAGTCTAGGTCCCCCACCCCCCAAGTTACCGCCAACCTCAGAAAAAACGTTGTTATTGTTATCGTTATTGTTATTGTTGCTTTCTACTTATTGTTATTATTGTTGTTGTTTTCCACGCAGGGGATTGAATCCAAGGCCTTGACCCATGCTATGCAAGGGCCCAACTCCTGAGCTTCAAGAAAACAATTGCTAAAAAGTAAAAAGAAAGGAGTTTTGTACTTGGGAGCCAGAGGCAGAGACAGGCGGATTTCTGAGTTTGAGGCCAGCCTGATCTACAGAATGAGTTCCAGGACAGCTAGGGCTATACAGAGAAACCCTGTCTTGAAAAAATAAAAATAAAAAGAAATGAGTTTTGTTTTCTAGTGTACCTGTGTGTCTGTGTCTTACAGACACGCGTTGAAGCCTCTGAAGCTGGAATTGTAGGTGGTTCTGAGCCCCCTGATGAGGGTGCTGGGAAGCAAACTTGGGTCCTCTGCAAGAGCTGGAAGCTCTTTTAACTGCTGAGCCATATCTTCAGTCCAAAAACAAAACAAAACAAAAAAAATTAAAAAAGCTTTATTTTTATTTTTTGTGTATGACTGGTTTGCTTGCTCATATGTATTTGTACTGAGTTGTGTGCTTGCCAGTAGAGAACTGAAGAAATCACTGAATTGCCTGCAGTTGGAGTTCTGATCAGATGGTCGACAAATGGCCATGTAGCTGCTGGGAACTGAACCTGGGTTCTCTGAAAGAGCAGTAACTGTAGACCCACATCTCCAGCCCCAAAGGAAACAATTCTTAAACTGGATTTTACCTCCACCCTGAAGATTGGAGAACATTTGTTAAGGGAACAATGTTCAAATAGTCCTGGCCTGGAAAGTGACAGTGTCTCATCTGATGAGTGAGCATTTGATGCCCAGGGATCCAGCATTAGTTAGGCACCTGTTTGTGCTAGGGGCATTGATTCATTTAATCCTAAGAGCTGTCAAGGGGAGGTGTCCTATCTGTTGATTTACAGGCAATTCCTCTAGGCTCCTCCCAGGGACCTAGCAATGGCTTAAGTCACCACCCGCTGCTATTACTAGGCATGGCATATAAAAGACCTGCCATCCAGTTCTCTCTCTCTCTCTCTCTCTCTCTCTCTCTCTCTCTCTCTCTCTGCTCCCACGTGTTCCCTGTAGTCTCTCTCTCTCTCTCTCTCTCTCTGCCCTTCTATGTTCCCATTCTCTGCCTTCAAGGCTCTGCTCCCCTCCATCTGCCTCTACACCCCCCTTTTTAAATAGATTTATTTATTTATTATATGTAAGTACACTGTAGCTGTCTTCAGACACACAGAAGAGGGCGTCAGATCTCATTACAGATGGTTGTGAGCCACCATGTGGTTGCTGGGATTTGAACTCAGGACCTCTGGAAAATATTAATCTATTAATATTTAAGCAAATGACCCATCTATTTAAAAAAATCTATAGAAACAAAAATAGACATATTAACAGCTTTTAAAGTATTATTATTATTTTTTTTATTTTCATTTTTTTGGTTTTTTGAGACAGGGTTTCTCTTTGTAGCCCTGGCTGTCCTGGAACTCACTCTATAGATCAGGCTGGTCTCGAACTCAGAAATCTGCCTGCCTCTGCCTCCCAAGTGCTAGGATTAAAGGTATGTGCCACCACTGCCTTGCTATTATTATTATTTTCAAGATAGGGTTTCTCTGTGTAACAGAGTCTTGGTTGTCCTGGACTCATTTTGTAGACCAGGCTGGCCTCGAACGCACAGAAGTCTACCTGCTTTCTGTCTCCCAAGTGCTGGGATTAAAGGCACGCACCACCACATCCGGCTTGACAGCTTCTTAAAGTTTATTTTTTTTATTTTTTTGAAGTCATATAAGGAAACGTTGTTACTTGCCTCGTCACTTTTTACATTTACACAAAGCTGTTTAAAAGGAAGAAAGCGCTCTGCATGTTCTTGGGGTTACTCCGGAGGCCCTGAGATTTATTACACGTGTGTCCCTCCCCAGCCTCTGTGGATCCGGGCTAAGGTTTGCAGTGGGGAGTGCTGGGTGATCCAGCAATGGGAACCTGAATGTGCTGAGTTTTCTGTGTGAAGAGGCTCTGAGCAGGCCGTGCCCCGGCATGGAAACCAGGTGATGCGCCTTGTTCAGAAGTGCTGGTGCCAGGACTCTTGCTAGCTCAGCTCTTCCCTGTCAGTGCTAACCAGGTCTGGGCCCCTGCCCAGAACCTTCTAGGCTCTAAACCTCAGTTTCCCATTTTGGAAGTGGACTATCTGGATGCTCAAATCTGAGACTGCCCTAATCTGAGTGTGGAAGAAAGGGTTTTCTTTCCTGAGAGACTGTGCCGTGTTTGCCCTACTCAGTATGAGTTGGATATACAAACACATACATACACACACACACACATACACACACAAACTCATAACCCCCCCACCCCATACTCTATTCACAGACACCACACACACATACATACACATACCACATACGCTATATATACCATACCACACACACATACACCACACCATACCCACACATACACCACAAATATGCCACACACACACACAAACTCATAACCCCCCAGCCCATACTCTGCACATAGACACCACACACACACACACAAACTCATAACCTCCCCACCTCATACTCTGAACACAGCACACAGACACCACACACATATACACATACACATACCATACCATATATGCTATATATACCATACCACACATACATACACCACACCATACCCACACATACACCACAAATACACCACACACATATACACACATATCACACATACCACACACATCACCCTATACATACCACACCATACATATACACACATATCACAAATACACCACACATGTACACATATACACATCACACACACCACACCACAAATACACCACACACACACACCTCCACCCAATTACACTACACACACACATACACACACACACACAAACATCCCACAAATACACCACATACACACTTATAGACAGACACACACACACACATTTGTCCAGATGCTGGGGATACAGTAGTGAATGACAGACACAGTTCTTTTATTTATTCTTGGGGATCTGGCAGAAGGTCGGGAAAGAAGAGACTGAACAAGTAACCAAATTGTTTACTGCATCAGCAAGGTTAGAACAGAGTCCTGAATGACAATGAGGAGCCCCCATGCAAAAGGCAGGGGAGAATTCCAGCATGTAAGAGGCCACAGGCAGACATGACTGGTATGTGTGAGGGACAGACAGCAGGAGACACAGAGATGAGAGATGACAGCAGTGGTATCTCTCACATCTTGGCCTATGTATGGAATCCTTTTTGGAGGCAAGAGACTGGACTAGGTAACCCTTTCTCCTTATGCAGAAAGCACAGGCGCGCGCACGCACACACACACACACACACACACACACACACCCCAGCACAGGGAGCTTTGGTTTCAGCCAGGGAGCAGCCTCTGCTCTTCGGCTGGAGCACAGGCGGACCACTCAAGCTAAGGAAAGCTCTGTCCTCCCTCCACCCCCACTGGTGGGGGACATAAGGGTCTCGCCCGAGAAAGGAAGCCCTGCTTCCTGGTTTATGCTGGGATGGGAGAGACTTAGCCAAGAACAATGGCATTTTTGCAAAACACCACTTTGTTCTGGTGAGACCAGGAGGGGGTTTCCTTCGGGACCTAGCCTGGTCCCACTGCCCCTGACCTGCCAACCACAACAGCCACATGGCGTTCTCTGCAGCAACCTTTCATCTGAAGTTAGTTGCTCACAAGCCTTGACTGGCTTAACCCTTCAGACTCCACGGTGCCTGGAGGACAGGAGCTATGAGGTTCACACAGCTCTTTTTGACTGATGATGACTTCAAGAGACAAGGCTCACGGAATGGGAGCCAAGCACACTTGACATTTCTTGGTCTTCTACTCCAAAGAACCTTCTGGAAACAAGGGCTCAGACCTGCCAGGAAGTGTCTCAGATCCAAAACAATCTGTAGAGCAGCCGAGTTAGATCTATCCCTGTGGCCTGTGATGGGGTGAGAAGTGTTTCTCGAGGCCACACAGAGATTAGTGTGGAAGCAAGGCTGGGATCCAGGGCTTTGGCTCTCAGACAGTGTTCTTTTCACGAATGGTTCTGCTCTAAAGAAACTTAAGATCTGAGGAGCAAAGGCAAGCATACATTGGAGGAGGGTCAGGTAAATCTGGAATGGCCCAGCGTGTATGGAGGAAGACAGAAGGGTCTGCCAGTGGAGCTTCTCAATGTCTCAAGCAGGGGAAGGTAGTTTCCAAAATTACTCCTGTGTTTTTCATCCATGTATGTCTGTTCCCCAGTGAATCACTTAGTGGGCCAATTTAGAGGAACAATCGTGTCTATTCTGAGGCAACCGTTAATGGGAAGCAAGAGGCCTTGCCATTATGAGGAGCCAGGACAACAGGCAGAACTTTGCATTTGCCTATGCGCCGCTTTCTGTTCTGCAGAGAAATGGGCAGAGGCAAGCAGCAGGTTTCTCAAACAGCTGGTAGGTGATGGTCATAGTGATGCTGATGTTGATCATACTTATGGCAATATAGTATTGGCTCTGGCTGGTGACAATGGCTTGTGGTGATGATGACGGTGGCTAGTGTCACAGTCGTGCTGATGACAGCAGTGGCCACGATGATGTCGGTGCTGGTCAGTGTGAGGACAAGGGTTGGCTGGTGGATAACAGTCACATTTGGGTGCTAAGATCAGTGTTGGGATGGTGGGTTTGGGGGAAAGAGAGTGATGATGTTGATGTTGACTCATATGATCTTAGGGACACTCTGCATTCACAGACACAATGGTGGCAGAGCTGGTGGCAATGCTTTAGTTGGTGTTGGAGACCCTTGCTTGTCTTAGTTTGTGACTTCCATGGCTGGGGTATGTGCCCCCAAAAGTTTGTGTGTTGAGGGCTAAATCGTGAAAAAAAATCAGTGGGATTTGGAGCTGGGGCCTTCGGGAGGTGAGTAGGAGTGAATAGTGTTGGGAGAGCAGAATCTCAGGGTGCCACTGGAGAGATGGCTCAGCGGTTAAGAGTGCTGACTGCTCTTCCAGAGGTCCTGAGTTCAATTCCCAGCAACCACATGGTGGCTCACAACCTGAAGCCTTCTTCTGATGTGTCTGAAGATAGCTACAGTGTACTCACATAAATAAAGTAAATACATCTTTAAAAAGAAGAAGGAGGAGGAGGAGGAGGAGAAGGAGAAGAAGGAGGAGAAGCAGGAGGAGGAGGAGAGGAAGAGGTTTGCAGGCATAGGAATGCACGACTGTGATCTTGACTGTTAGGATGTGGAGGCAGAAGGGAGGCACGGTGATAGGGATGCCGGTTAGGATGTGGAGGATGCATAAATTTATGTCTAACTTTGGCTGCATGGTACATTTGAGAGCAGCCTGGGTTGCATGAAGATGGCCTCTGCCCCAACCCATTCTAACACGAGTCTTGCCATGCCACGATACAGTAAGAAGGCTCCCTCCAGACGCCCCAGAGACAGCAGTGCCTTGGACTTGGACTCACTAAGCCTCCAGAACCGGACCCTAATAAACTTGTAGTTTCTAAACTAACTCGTCCCAGATGTTTTATCACAGCAACAGAAAAGGATGACAACGAGCGTGGTAGTGGTGTGGGTGTCTGTGTTAACGATGAACTTGCTGTGGTGGGGATGCCATTGCAGGAGTGGCAGTGACAGGAAGGGTGGAGACAGAGATGGGGACTAGCATGGTGGCGAATACTCTGAGATTTTTGTGACCACAAGCCGACCACAGCTCCCCTGTTGAGCTGGTGGTACGAAGACTATGGGGACATCTTATCATCTTCCAGGACGCCCTCCTGCTGCATCCTGGGCAGCATTCCATCTCTGTACTTTAGAGACGTCTGCTTTCTGGGTGCTGGGGGTGGGTGTGGTGATGAGAAACAGAGCCAGTCCTGGGACCTCGGACAGAGATGGCAGCTCACACGGTAAGAGTTCTGCAGGAAGGGGATCGGCAGTGAAGAGGCATGTGAGGCATGTCAGTGGTGGGGCCCTGTGCTGGGGTGGCAGAGAGCCTGGTGGCTGGTGGTGTGCAGGGGCTCACGTAGCTGGTGGAGCAAGTGCTGTACTTCCTGCTGACTCAGCAGAGCAGGCTGGGACCAATTCTCCCAGACTAATGTGTCTTCTCTCCGGAATTAACTCACACAGCTCTGGCTGGGAAATGGGGTGGGGTTGGGGGTGGGGGGGGGAGGGCAGCAGCCTCTCCCATCACCCCAGGCTTAGTGATTTTTTTTTTCAGACAGTCTACACAGACCATGGAGCCTAGAAGAGCCAGTCAGTGAATGAGTCTACATGTCTTGGGTGTCCTCAACTTTATTCTCAGTGGGAGAATACCTCCATTTGGCTGGCAGGTAGCCAGGCTCCCCAAGCATCAGTGGAGAGAGTTGCCCCATCCCCATGTGGCAGGTTTTCCTGGTGTTCATACCCTGTAGCCCTGGGGCAATGCAAGTAAACACAAGTTTACTTCATTGTTCAGGCTGCCACTGAACCTCTATTTCTGGGTGTACCATGCTTACTGTACAGCTGCATCTCGGGGCATCTGTAAGTGGCTATGCTGCCCTTGGGCTGCCACGAGGGGTGGATGAGTCAGGGCACAGAGCAGACATTCAGAAGGTGGATGGTTATTGCCACCCTCAGGCTTGGGCTAACTTTGAGAAGATCCTTAACATCTTGAGCCTCAGCTCTCGTACCAGCAAAATGGTGATGCTCTTAGCAAGCTCTCCTGTCACGAGTTAACAACCTTACGGGGATAAAGTACCCTGCACAAAGTATCCTGTCAGGGTGCACTGGTCTCTGTTGCTGTTGACACAAAGGTCAAACCAGAGCCTTTCCTGGAGCAGTCATGTGTCGCTTTGTAGGGTCTCAGGTCCCTAAGCTTTTGCTATCTCGAGAATTCAAGATCTCATGACAGTCTGCTGCCTCCAGATAAGAGATGGCCCTCCTCAGCAGCTGCGGGTGGATGGCTTCAGCAGGACTTATACCCTCGCCTTTGCCCCAGCCTGGGACTTGTGATGATAGGGGCTGAGAAAATTCAAGAATGTTCTCTGGAGCCCCTCCTGTGTTGAGACTTCTGTGGAATCTTCTTTGTTCTATGTCTTCACTCCTAGTTTACTTAAAAAAAAAAAAATTCCTTTGAGACAGGGTCATGTGTTATAAGCTAGGCTAACCTGGAACCTGCTATTGGAACACTGGCCAAGTTCTGTCTTCCTCCCTTCTTCTCTTCTTTGTCCACTCCCTCATTTATTTCTCCAGAGGACGAGGAAGTCTCAGGCGCTGCCATGGGGCCTGGGGGTCTGGGGGCCTGGGGCTCAGGTTCCAGTTGGGGCCCCCTTGAATCATTCTGTGCACTCACACAGTTTGACAGGATGGCACATGCCATGCAAGCACAGCTTTTCGTTGCACAGGAGAGAATTTTCAGCGTCAATGCTGGCCAGAAGCAAGGGAGGCAAGACGAAGAGAAAAGAGTGACTGTATGGGTCCTTGATACCCTCAACTGGAAAAGAGGTCAGAGGGAGCAGACAGATTGGGGTGTTTTTGTGCTTGTTTAGATTTCAAGTGCAGAGTTAGGTCGCACATTCCTCCTTCAGAATCATTTTCTTCTCAGTTTCTCATTTCCATCCTTCCTTCCATTTCTTACTCTGCCATGTTACTAAACATGTCCTTAGAAAGTATATGTCTGAGTCCAGCATTGTGGAACATGCCTGTAATCTCAGGGCTTGGGAAGTAGAGGCAAGAGGATCAGGAGAACAAGGTTTTCCTTGGCTAGTGAGTTATAGGCCAGCCTGGGCTAAAACTCAAGTCTTCATGAGACCCTGTCTTGAAAACAAATCAACCAAACAAAGAAGAACAACAAACAATGACCCCAACAGCAGCAGCAGCAATGACCAACAACAACAACAACAACAGAGATTGGAGAGATTAAGAATTCACATTGGGCAGGGCAGTGGTGGCACATGTCTTTAATCCCAGCACTTGGGAGGCAGAGGCAGGTGGATTTCTGAGTTCCAGGCCAGCCTGGTCTACAGAGTGAGTTCCAGGACAGCCAGGACTACACAGAGAAACTCTGTCTTGAAAAACCAAAAGAAAAGAATTCACATTGGCTGCTCTCCCAACATACCCAGGTTCCATTTCCAGCACCCACATGACAACTCACACTCAGGGTATCTGACACTCTCCTCTGGCCTCCATATGCAATGCACATGTGTGGTGCACAGGCACACATTCAGGTAAACATTCATACACATAAAATAAAAATAAACTAAAAAAACCGCAAGACATACACATATATTTTGTCTTGATAAAGTCTGCACTGGGAGGGTGTGTCTCTGAAAAACTAGTATTATGTCATATGCCTGCCTAGTTTATACTTTTATTCCTCAGCACAGATCCACTAAGGCGTCCTATGGATTGATCTCTTCTGGCTGGTTGCTGCACAGTGTGTCATCCAAAGCATATGATATTTCATACACACATTCTCGACCTAAGTGACTGACATATCTCCACCGAAGCCTGACAGAATTATATTGAGGATTGCACAGAGAGCCTCTAATCTCAGCCTGCCTGGAGTTCTCATTTACCAGTCAGCTGCCATTCCTAGCATATGATTCCTGAGTACGCTGTTGCTCTTGACGATGGTGCTGCTGTGATTACTGGCCGCGTAAGCATCCTCACTTATACTGTGACGTCATTTGTCTCTTTACAGTCCACTGATGCTCACTGAGATCTGTGTCTGGGGTTGGGTACGAGAGTCAAGACATGCACTCATTTAGATGGCTTGTATCCTGGCTGTTGTCATTATCCAATGAGATAGACGGAGAGAGTCAGTCACAAGTTCCTCTGTTTTTGGGGGTGGATACTGGGGCAGAAAAGGCCTCCCAAAGGTAGAGCTTCTGGATCAGGGGTTTCAGGACAAGGGGTGCTCACTAGGTAGATAGTAGAAAAAAACAAGCAGGAGGTGACAGTCCAGGCAGAGAATGCCATGTGTGCAGGGTCAGAAGCACTTGATCATTGTTATGGCTTAGACAAAGGCATGGGAGGCAATAGGCAGGAGACAGTAGCCAGTACTCGCTGTGTTCTCATTACACACCAGCCACTCTTCTACTTTAACAATGAACTTAGTGGTGTGTGTGTGTGTGTGTGTGTGTGTGTGTGTGTGTGAGATGTATGCACACACATGGGTGTACAGGCTAGGGGAGGATGCTGAGTGTCCTCTTCTATCGTACTCTGTCTTATTCCTTTGGGACAGGGTCTCTTGGTGAACCTAGAGCCAGGCTGGTGTCCACCAAGCCCTAGTGGTCCCATTGCCTTGGTTCCCCACATTGCTGGGATAATGGGCAGGTGTACGGCCATGCCCAGCTGCTTGGGTCTGGATTCAGTTTCCTCTTGTTTGCATAGCAATCCAACCTGAACATCTTTTAAGTCTCCCCTCCCCCTTGCCTTGCCATCTCCCAAGACTCTCTCTCTCAGGTCAAGGTAGCCTTGATAACATTGAACTTCTGGTCCTCCTGCCTCTACATCCTCAGTCAGCACTGAACCTTTTCTTTTAAAATTTTTTTAAAGATTTATTTATTCTATGCATATGAGTACACTGTCACTGTCTTCAGACACACCAGAAGAGGGCATCGGATCCCATTACAGATGGTTGTGAGCCACCACGTGGTTGCTGGGAATTGAATTCAGGACCTCTGGAACAGCAGTCAGTGCTCTTAACCGCTGAGCCATCTCTCCACCCGAACCTTTTCTTTAAGCCACATAATAATCTAAGCAGGGCACAGGAGTGCATTGTCATGGGCAAGGCTATGGAGTCCAGAGAAGTTAGTCACTTGCTCAGCTTATAAACACACAGCTTATAAAGCCAAGCAATGGAGCAGGCTGACGGAGTTTGGTGATCATGGGTACTTTGGTCCTGAATGAGACTGCAGAAGGCCTTGGCCATCCAATGAAGGGACAAGGAAAAGGCAGAAAGAGGTTTTCCTGGGGTGCCTAGGTGGCACTGTGGGTGTGTGAGCCCATGAGAGTACAAGAGGGGACAAGGGCTGCAAGGGCTGAACAAGGGTGTGTGTGCAAGTGTGGAGGGCATTTGTAATGTGCCAGGGTGCTTGTGCTTGTGTGTGTCTGTGCCATAGTTTATGGTCCACATGTCTTAGATAGATAGATAGATAGATGGATGGATAGATAGATAGAGACAGAGAGATACAGAGACAGAGAGAAAGAGAGGGAGAGAGACACAGAGAGAGAGAGACACAGACACAGAGAGACACAGAGACAGAGAGAGACAGAGAAACAGAGAGGGAGGGAGAGAGACAGAGAGAGTCAGAGAGAGAGAGACAGAAAGACACAGAGAGACACAGAGAAACAGAGAGAGAAGGAGGGAAGGAGAGAGACACAGAGACAGAGACAGAGAGGGAGGAAAGAAGAGAGAGACAGAGAGAGAGACAGAGAGAGACAGAGAGAGACAGACAGAGAGAGACAGAGAGACACAGATACAGAGAGACAGAGAAACAGAGAGGGAGGGAGAGAGAGAGTCAGAGAGAGAGAGAAGAGACAGGGAGGGAAGAAGGAAGAGAGACAAAGAGAGAGGGATGGAGGGCAGACAGAGAGACAGAGAAAGACAGAGACAGACAGAGAGAGAGAGAGAGAGAGAAAGAGAGAGAGAGAGAGAGAGAGAGAGAGAGAGAGAGAGCAAGTGCACAGCTGAGCATGTTTTCCTATGAGTGTGTACCTCAATGTTCTTACAACCTCTGGGTCCCCAGGAAGCTGTCAGAGTCCATCAGTCTGGCCTAGTATGAGGAATCTGGTCTTGGCCTCAGAAGTTGGATGGGCACACATTAAAGCCAGCCTGAGCCCAGGGCCAGTGAGGCAGAATAATTTAATGAGGCTGCAGGAGAGGCTAGGGGTGGGGGTGGGGGTGGGAAGGATGCCAGTCTTTAGCCAGGGCTACTCCCAGCTACCTCAGTCCAGGGTCTGAAGGCTGAGTGTGCTGTGGAGGGAGAGGGCTAGCTGTGTTATGTGCTTGAAAACACCACCCTTGTGCCCTGTGCAATGGGAAAACTTCATCTGAATTAAGGTTGCTTCACACTTGCCTGGATGCCAATCTGGTCTCCAGGAATCTCAAGGAACTGCAGGGGAATGTGCACACGATCTCTGAGGCTTTAGTGACATTTCCCTAAGATACAAAGAGCACAGAAAATAAGTTCAATTGGCCCTACTCACTGGCCTTATAGAGGCAAAACTGAGTCCCAGAGTGAAGCAGGGAATTCCCTGAAGCCATTCAGCAGAATGGAGACTGGGCCAGACTCAGTACCCAGAACCACTGAGTCCACTTCATGACCTCTCCACACTGCAGGGCCAAGACCATACTCCATCAACATGATCCGATGACAGTTGCTTATTTCGTGGCCTCTCTTGTGCCCTGGCCATTCTCTCCTTTCCTATGTAGAATGGGGACTGTTTTCCTGCTGTCCACTCCCAAAGGTCTTCCCAAGCAGTCTAGGGTTAGAGGCTGAATGGGGCCTCTCCTTATTTCCCAGTGTGTGTGTGTGTGTGTGTGTGTGTGTGTGTGTGTGTGTGTGTGTGTGCATGTGTGTGTTCATGCACACATGCTATCATGCCCTTTTGGAGGACCTTATGTCATGCAGGGAAATTTGAGGGGACTCAGTCTAGGCAGTTTTGCATTCTGGATGTGTATAGACAAGGGGGATTCTGGGAGTGGAGTAGGAGGTGCAAACATGAAAGATGGGTAAAGACAGAGCAGCCTTTGCTAGGAAATACTTGAGAAAGGCTAGGTTAGAAGAGCGCCATCAGTCAAGTGGCTATAGTGAACTACCTCTGGGAAGTTCTTTTTTTTTTTTTTTTTT
>NW_022196900.1:76451023-76503044 GCF_008632895.1 Mastomys coucha | reverse complement strand
AGACAGGGTTTCTCTGTGTAGCCCTGGCTGTCCTGGAACTCACTCTGTAGACCAGGCCGCCTGTCTCTGCCTTCCAAGTGCTGGGATTAAAGGCGTTTGCCGCCACTGACCAGCTCTGGGAAGTTCTTATGACCAATATTCCCTCCCACGGGTTCTTAGGTCCACCTGTAGAGTCTGACCCAAATCTCTCAACTGTATTAGCAATCTGGCTTTCTTGAGATCAGTGGTTCTCAACCTATGAGTCTTTGGGGGTTCCACAAAGGGTCACCTAAGACCATCGGAAAACACAGTTATAAAGTAGCAACAAATTTTATTTTATGGTTGGGGTCACCACAACATGAAGGACTGTATTAAAGGGTCACAGTGTAAGAAGAGTTGAAAACCACTGCTCTAGAGCCTGGGTTTAGGTTCTAGAGTCCAGAACCTGTACTGCAATTCAAGGTCTACCACATCTGAATCCAGCCCCAAACTGAAGTTTGCCCTGGGACAGATGGATACTCTTGCCAGGAGGCTGGCACCCAACTCACTTAAGTTTTTGATCCTTAAAACTTAGCTCTCGAGAGTCAGGCTGGGTGGCGCACTATATCAGAAGGTTGCATGTAGTAGGTAACTGAGAAGCACACAGTGGTGGCCTCAGATTGGTCTTACTTTCAGATGACCCTGTGCTTTAATCCACACTTGAGCTATTCCAGGAAACAATTTTCCCTGTCTGAAAACTTCTCACTGAACTCCTCCTCCACACTCAAGACCCAAGTTAAGTGGCCCCACTCCTGGCCCAACTGAGCCATTCTCTACCCATGATCCTGTAGAAGATTGACAGCTGAAACCAGCCAGGGTCTAGGTTTTGAGAGTCCTTTGTATCCAATATATTCATGTGCTTCAGTCACTCAGAAAGACTGAGTTGGCCCAAATAATCCAGCTCAAAGTGTCACTCGAAAGTCTGAGTTAGCTGGCTCGCCAAGTTCTATAAACCCCATTATGTGACTCCTGGTGCTTTGCCCTCAAGTCTGGGCACCCCGACCCTTTACTTCAGAGCACGGGGAACCTGCCTTATGACTCAAAGTCTGACCCAGAGAGGGAAGAAAGCCCATAGCAAGGCTCTGAGCAGAAGACAAACAGCAAACAAGACAAGACTAGCCGTGCTGCCAGCCTGGCCTGGCTACCCCTGGCTTATGACTTGGCACTTTTTGGGACTACCAGTTGCCTTGGCCAAGATGATGTGGTGTGAGTTGCCTGGGCCTGTGGGGAACTGGTCTTGGATCACATTTTCCAGGGCTGCTGATGACAATGAACCCATAAAAAAGGCCATGCTGGATCTAGGGTTTCCCTCTTAAAAACTCAGAGTCTAAGCCAGGCATGGTGGTGCTTTTAATCTCAGCATTTGGGAGGCAAAGGCAGAGAGAAGGCTCTGTGAATTAGAGTCCAGTTTGGCTTGCATAGCAACTTCCAGGACAACAAGGGCTCCTTAGAGAGACCCTGCCTCAAAAACAAAACAAAACAAAACACAAACAAACAAACAAACAAAATCTACTCCTGTCCCTAAAAAACCCCAAACACTTTCCCCCCAAAACCCCAAACATTTCCCCCCCAAAACCCCAAATACTTCAGGGTCTAGCTTTAGCTGTGTCTGATTAGGGCCAGCCTCCCCTTCTGAAGTAGGAGGTAGAGACATATGATCACACGACTGAGGGAACATGGGTGTGTGCTATGCATATGTGCGACTGCAGAAATTGTGTGCAAGTGAATTTACCTAAATGGGTCTCATCTACATGATGCATCTACATCTGTGTTCATGTCTGTATATGCTGAGTACATGTATATGATGCTGCATGTTCAGACATATGCAGACATACACACGCAGACAAATGTAGATATGTCACTAAGTGTGGGTGTGGTGTGGGTGTGCCCACAGGCTATGTGTGAGTCTTCGGCTAAAATGTGTAGTGTGTGCTACAGACACACGTGACTATGTGACAATGATGGGCTGAACTCTAGTTTGGATTCTGCCATTTTGTAAGCTGAAAACCGAAACACATCCTTTCTTTCTTCCTGCGAAATGTCATGCCTGGGATGCAGTCACCCCTTCAGAACCTCCTAAGGCTTTCATAGTTAACTATGAGTTTTGGAGCTTGGTGCAAGTGTGTGAAAGTTGTGTGCTTCCCTGTGCAAGCAGCTGGTGCTTCTGTGCAAAGGACACAACCCTGAATTCTGATTCCGTGCTTAGCATTTGTGTGGCCTCACATTCTTCTCTGAGCCTCAGTTTCCTTTTTGGTCAAATGAGGCTAATAAATCCTACAAGGCTGCTTTGAAAGCTAGAAATAGGGCTGGGGAGATGGCTCAGTGGTTAAGAGCACTGTCTGCTCTTCCAGAGGTCCTGAGTTCAAATCCCAGCAGCCACATGGTGGCTCACAACCATCTGTAATGGGATCTGATGCCCTCTTCTGCTGTGTCTGAAGACAGCTACAGTGTACTCATATACATAAAAATAAATAAATAAGTCTTTAAAAAAAAGAAAGAAAGAAAAAGCTAGAAATATGGTTTGCAAGATGCCTGGTCCAGAACCTGGCTCGGAAGCCACTCTGTGTTGCATGTATGTGTACATGCGTGGCGTGCTTCCCCAGGGCCATGGATGCTATGCTTAACTTCCCCGAGTGGGCTGGGGAGCTGGGTGACTGCTCTGTATGGACTCTGCTGTGAGCGCTCCGATTTCTGTCTGCTCCTCACCAGGAGTATATAGACACCCGCTCAGCTGCCCACATGGCCTTGAGGACTTCCTGCCACTTCAGACTAAGCATCACATGGGTCCAGTGGCCCGGAAAGGAGGATTGGTATGGTCAGGAGACAGGCCCCCAAATCCGATTAGTGCCTACCCCACCATCGGGGCATTAGAGACTAAAGAGATTCTTCTTCTGAAACGGTCACCTGCCAGCACGGGGTGGTGGCCCAGCCAAGCATGGCTGTCCAGAATAGAGCCAGGAGTAAATAGGGCCATGATTCCAGTGAGTTCCCAGCCCACGGAGAGAACCAGGCTGAAATCCTGGTCTGAAAAGGCACCTGTGTGGGGCGTGTGCATGTGTGGGCATAGAGTTCCCGGAACAGAAGGAGCCTGAGGGGTTGGTAGGGATGGGGGAGGGAAAGGAGAGACAAGGACTTTCTAGGGGGAAGATCACTGTAGGAAGAACGGGCAGGCTGGAGTGAAGAGTGTGTGTCTGTGAGCATGCTGGCTCCTGTGACTGTTTGCATACACCCCAGGGAGAGGTGGCACTGTGGGGGCCCTGGGGAATACCAGAGCTGGCTCTTTCATTTCCTTGGGAAGCAGAACAAAGCAAGGGCTGGGAAGCAGAGTGGCTCTGCTCAGCCTTGACTGATCCCAGCTACAGCATGGGGTCTGCCTTCAAGGTTTGAGTTGAAGGATACCAAACTGAGCTGCCCTGCTCCCTGCTTTGCTGGTCTAGAGGGGTCTTGAGCTGGGGTAGGAGACTCCCAGTGATGTCTGTCTTCTAGTCCATGGTAGGGTCTGGGACTGGACACTATGTTCCTGTCCAGGGTTCCTACATTATCCCAGAGTGTGCACTCACACTTGGATCTGATCCACCAGCGCTGATCATCCAAATCTGGACCGTGGAGCACAGCCCAGATCACATACACTGACTGGGCTCCAACATCCATGCTACAGAGAGCCCCAACCCTCTGATGGAGAGAAAGCCTAAGAAAAGATGGTGACCCTTGGACCAGATGCATCAGCTAGGCTTCCATGACATTACATCTTTCTGGATTCAGAAACTCTGCTGGGACTCCCACATTCTCGACTCCCAAACTCTGAATACTGAGATAAGATCCCAACATCTGGACCTGGCACATCTGCACTGGCTTCTAACCCAGTCCCAGAATAGCCCGACCCAAAGGCCACCAATCTCACCCAGAAAGCTCTGAGCTGGTCATACTGAAAACTGACTCCCCCAGCTTGCCTCTCCCCATCTTTCCTGGATGAGCTCATCCTGAGATCTCTCCTCAAGTTCCAAGGCTTTTTATGGAGCAATCCCTCCTCATCTCTCAAGATGCCCAGAATGGGGGAAGAGGATAGAAGGCCCTATCTATGCCCTTCTAGGGTGGTGCTGGGAATCTAGCTCAGACACCCAGTTGGAAATGGGCAGGGACAGCTAGGTGGGAACCTCCCTCAGAGACCTGGCTGTCCCTACACCATGTGTCCCCAAACAGCCTGTAGGGTGTTGGGCACCCAGCCAGGAAATCCGGTGCAAGCCCTTGAAGCTGGCTGGCCTGGTGGAGGTGGGGTGGGCACCAGCAACGTGACCGAAGGCCCCTCTTGGGACAAGGCGGCCTCTGTGCAGACCCAGTTGATCCCCTGGGGCTTCAAATCCCATCCGGCTGACAGGGCAGCGTGGGAACAAGTGGTGCGGCTGGGGGCATGTGGATGTGAAGGTGAGGGGCCCATGGGCAGAGAGCTGTGCTCTGGACAGGGCTCCCAGGTTCCCAGTTAAGTGTTAATGTTTTCTCAGACAGGGAAACTAAGGCTAGGAAAAGCTGTATTATCAGCTGATTTGTCCTAGCTCCCTGCTTGGTTAAAGCCATGGCCCTAAATTAAGCATCGCGATCAACAGTTTCCTTGAGAGTTAGGTAGCATTTTACTCCCAGTTTATAAACCAGAAATGGGAGGCTCAAAGAGTTCAACTAAGGTGGAAAGTTAGCTGGATCTGAAGCTCTCTTCTGCCCTCCCCAAGCATGGAGCTAAGTTAGGCAGCCAGCTAGCAAGCTGGCTTTACCTCAAGGTGCTCACCCAACACCTAGAGGGAAGCCTGGAGCACAGGGTTGGCGTGCTTAAGGTCTCATTCCTGGCCTTTCTGTATGATGGATCCCATAAATGTATTCAGCCAATCTCTTGGTTAACAGCCATAGGGCTGGAGGAGGGAGGAAACCAGATGAGAGCAGAGACAGTCAGAGGAGAGAGGGGATTGGATGGAGTCAAGAAAAGGGCTACCCAGAAGTCTCTCTACTCTGTCCACACAGATGGGGACAAAACTATAATGTCAGGACCCAAAGAAAGGGCCACAGTGGTGGGGATGTGTGCCAAGAACCACTCCAGCTTCTGGGAACAGAATAAAGAATTCCAGTGTCTTTTCTGGAAATAAAGGCCCGTACACATTCCGTGTCTCATGTTTGTTATAGATGAGACAGTTGGGGATGGCAGAGGCATGGGGGTGGCCTGGGGGTAGGAACGTGCATATCTGTGGTTGTCTTATCTGTGCATGCCTCTGCAATGTGGCCCTGCCACATCTTTGGAGCAATGGATGGACGTAGCTCTGTGGGCCTGGGACCCTTCACCTTATTGACATCTTTGTGACCTCTCCTGACCCCTGTGTTTCTGACCAAACTCTTATCTGAAAAATCTTGCATGTATCTGGGTTTCTGCCCCTATCCCTGCTTTTTCTCCTGCCCCAGAGAATGCCACTGTGCTGCCTGAATATGCAGAGGAATGTGGAGGGCAAGAGGAGAGGGGAGCACATGGCCCAGGCTGCTGGCCTACTGGCTATGGAAAACTACTGAGGCCTCCTGGAGCCCAGCAGGCCTGGCCTGACAGGCTCAGAGCCAGGTTCCTAGGCAGTCGCTCTTCCAGGCCCCTCCCACTCTTTTCTCTGCAGACTGGGGACCTGCTGAGATGGGTCCTCTAGCAGGCAAGGGAGCACAGCCTTTCCTCCCACCACCAGCCAGAAGGTTCGCCAGGCCTCTGCCCCTCCCTGGGTGTAGGCATCCCTTGGGGAAAAGAGAAGGGAGTGAGTTTTTTTTCCCTCTGAAGTCCTTCCCAGGCCCGACATTCTCTTCATTCTGTGAAGGGTAAAGGACAAATCTACCTTTGTTTCAAGGGCCTCTCTGGTCAAGAAGGTTCCTTATGATAATCTGGACTTACTCCCCCCATGTTCTTAGATCCACAGTTTCCCCAAGTTAGTCCCTCATTGCTCTTTTATCAGAGGCAAGAAAAGCTGTTTCGTTTGGCTTGAAGGAGATGAACCTTTTGACCTATGGGAGGTAGAGTACTTCAGATGGGGTGGGCATAGGTGGGCAGGGGAGGGGTATGGCCAAGAGACAGAGCAAGGGTGGGTGTGTAGGTGGGGTAGCTGAAAAGGGTTTGAGCTCCACAGAAGGGCCCTCAGAGACTGGGAGGATGGAAGGGCTGTTAGCCTATGGGTTGTTCTGCTCAAAGAGCCATCTATAGATGCACAACTGGGTGGGAACTCTATGGCTAACTATACAGCCCTGATCTGCTCACTCCCTCCTCTCAGCTAGTGACAGTCTGTCTTTCTCAGGGTTGGGAAGGATGAATAAGTACGTGACATCCAGGTACGGCCCTCTGTGTCTGATGTGGTGTAGGAAGTGCTCAATCCTAGACAGGATAAGAGGCCTGGCACTGGAACACATACCTGTAGTCCCAGCTGAAGGCTCAAGCTCCTCTTCAGCTGTAGACTAAATTCAAGGCCAGCCTGGGTTCCACAAGAACTTGTTTTAAAACGGAGGCCTTGGGGCTGGTGAGATGGCTCAGTGGGTAAGAGCACTGACTGCTCTTCTGAAGGTCCTGAGTTTGGATCCCAGCAACCACATGGTGGCTCACAACCATCCGTAATGAGATCTAACGCCCTCTTCTGGTGCATCTGAAGACAGCTACAGTGTATTAGGCTGGAGCGAGGAGCGAGTGGGCGGGGCTGGAGCAAGAGGGGGTAGGGGTGGTGGGGGTGGGGCCTGAACAAGCAGAAGTCCTGAGTTCAATTCCCAGCAGCCACATGATGGCTCTCAGCCATCTGTACAGCTACAGTGTACTCATACACATAAAAAGATAAATACGGAGCCCTTGTCTCAAAAACAAAACAAAGCAAGGGTTTGGAGAGATGGCTCAATGGTTAAGAGTATTTGCTGCTCCTGCAGAGGGCCCAGATTTGGTTCCCAGCACTGACACAATGGCTCGCAACTTGTTGTATCTCCAGTTCCAGGGTATATCTGACATTTCCTTTTGGCCTCCTCAGGCTCTGTATACACACTGTGCACTTACATACATGCACACAGATTACACATACACATAAACTAAAAAGAAATCTTTATAAAACAAAGCCAAAAACCAAAATGCACTCCCACAAACCAACCAACCAACCAACCAACCAACCAATATACCTCCTTCTACCTCCTATATTTGTGGCTAGTCCAGAGGGAAGAAGTAAAGCCAGGGGCCAGCAGGGAACAGGTCCCTGGAGTTGAGTGTCTCCAGGTCCATAATTATATCTCTGAATGAATTGAATAAAGGGCTAGGGACATCCTCAGGGGGCTTAGGAGCTGCCGGTAAGTGGGGGGGAAAACTCCCATTGAGGGGCCCTTGGTTTTGGCTCTGGGTGGCCACAACCTAGGAAGCCTGGTGTGCTGGACAATGTGGACCTCGTCCACATTTACCACCAGGCCCAGGGTTCTAGGCAGGTGGAGCTGACACGGGAGTATGAGACTCTCTGGAGGCATAGGTTTGGTTGACATTATCCAAAGGGACTGAAGAGACAGGAAAGGACCCCAGGTATGCTTCCACAAGATTAGAGCAGTGGTCAGAGTGGCTGAGGAAATCCTGGTGACTGTAACCAAGAACACTTGATCAGTTGGTTTCAAGGAAGACCGCTGGATGGGGTAGAGCGTGCCTTTCCTCCCAGCACTTGGCAGGCAGAGACTAGTGGATCTCTGTGAGTTCGAAGCCAGCTTGGTCTAGGAAGCTCCAAGCCAGTCAAAGCTACACAAAGAGACCCTGTAGAGAAAGAAAGGAGGGAATACTCAAACAGCCCTCGTCTGAAGAGCTTAGCGAGCTAAAGAGACAAGGTGGAGACTTCTGTGGAATTCTGTTTGTAGAGGAAGGGCAAAAACTTCGGCCAAGCTGTGGCCAGCTGAGGAATTCTTGAGGGCAGTGAGAAGTGAAGCAGAGGCAGGGCTCACCTCTGTCCAGAAGCTTGGCTGAGGCCAAGGGGATGATTGGAAGCTGCAAGACTTTGAGCCTCCAGGTGAAATGGGGTAGGAAGGCTCATGCTGTCTGCGGAGAGGTAGCTCAGACAGAGGAACCACCGCTCAGTGCAGCTAAAGCACCGTACAGTTAGTGAAGTGGACAGATTTCACTATGATACATACATACATACAATAACAAAAATGTTATGATCTTTTATGTGGAAAATGGAAAGCAATATAATACATATGTGAATTGTTTGCTGTGCCCATAGTAGAAAAACATGGTCACTGGAGAATTCTAGAGAATTCTAGGCAGAAGCAGGCCTCAGGTCCCAGGTGGTAACAAGCCACCCAACACGAGTGCTAGCTTCTGAATTCTGGTCTCATGACTGAGCAGCGAACACTCTTAACTACTGAGTCACCTCTCATGTTTTTGTTTCTTTGTTTGTTTTAGTCTTTGGAGACAGGGTTTCTCGGTGCTGCCAAGCTGTTCTGGAACTCACTCTGTAGACTTGTAGGCTGGCTTCCGACTCACAGAGATCGGCCTGCCTCTGCCTTCCAAGCTCTGGGATCAAAGACGTGCGCTGGCACTGCTCAGCCTAGCTCTTATGTTTTTGAGACAGATTTTCTTTTCTACTTAGCCTCAAGCACACAGTCCTCCTGCCTCTTGAGTGCTGGGATTTCTGGCCCGTGCCACCACGCCCAGCCTGAGCCATGTGTGCCTGCAGTTTTCTGAGTCCCGTTTGATTCAGCAAACGCTTTCCCTCAGCCATAGTCCGTCCTTGAGGAAGTTCCCCTTGTACAGTCAGGGGAACAAGGCTCACAGGTGAGAGCCCTCTCAGACGCTTTCGAGGAGAGTAACGAGATAGTGGGGACAGCAGGGCCACTGGGAACACAGTGTGCTGGCTCTGTAGGTCCTAAGTTGGCTACTGACTCGTGCTTGTGTGGGCTTGGGACCATAGGGTCTCAGAAGGGTTATGGATGAACTTCTCAAGGCAAACTTCCATCCCCGTAAACCATGGAGTCTGTAGAGATTCAGGGTGAAACTGCTACTTGCCTCATGAGTCTTCAGGTCTTGTGGAACTCCTTTGAGCCCCAGTTTCTTCATCTGAAAAATGGGAACCATATTTTTTGTCTCTTGCCTGCTGAGAACTGGTGAGAATTGAATCAAATCAGATCCGGTGTTTTGATGTTTAAGAACAAATGTTTGGAAAACACTTTGCTGTTTATCTGTATCATGTCATTGACCTTGCGGGGATCAGTTCCATTTTTTTGGTTGCACATTCCAGACAGGAAAACCACAGTTTGGAGAGATAAAGTTCCCTAATCCAAGACTAAAGTTGATTAGTAGGGATTGAAACCCAGGTTTCTAAAACCGAAGCCACGGAGCCGCGCACTTGGACCATGAGTGGAGAGTTGCTGCTCTCTGCTGGTAAGTGTTGGTACACCCTGGAAGGGGAGAGTAGCACTCTGCCTTGACTAGGAAGGGACCAGCTAGGAAGGGGACGGCTGAGCCCAGAACAAGCCGGTTCAGCCTTTCAGCCACTGGGCAGGATGAATGCGGATCTCAGCCAACAGTTGTGGCAGGCATCCGACAAACTCCAAGCTCTGTTGGGTTTTAAAGTGTGCATGTCCCACTTCAGGACTAATGGCTGCTTTGTCAGGGGGTGTTGTTGCAGTATCATGATTTTAAAGCTCCACTACATTGCTCTTTCTTTTAAAAAGTTATTACTTTTTTGCACACTTTATTTCTTTATTGTGTGTATGTGCGTATATGTGCATGCGTACGTGTATGAGTGCATGTGGAGGTCAGAGGATAACCGGCCTGTGGTGTCAGCTCTCCTGCTATGTGAGTCTGGGAGATCTAACTCAACTTGTCAGGTTCGTCTCACAAGAACCTTTACCCACTGAGCCAGCTCACTGGCCCCACTGCTGTTTCTTAAAATGTAATTCTGTATCTATGACTATGGTACAAGTCAAAGAAGAAAGAAGAGCTTTTTTTAAAAACTGATCCATTTGGGGACATTTTTATTCTGGATTGACAAATGTTTGCTATGGGAATAGTAGCATCATCTTGCAGACTGCTGTAGGCACCACCTGGAGATGTGCAGCTCAAAGAGCTTTCTTGTCTGCCCTCATTTTATAGTCGCTGTAACCTTATGAGGAAGCTCTAATTTTTGCTTTAGACATAGTAAATTAAACTCAAGGTCACTCTGGCCTTTCTGAAACCAGGGGACTTTCCAAGGCACCACGCTGCCACCCTGTGGCATCCTCGGGGGTTACTACCATGGCCATGGCATTGTGTTCCACGGGCTATACACCCAGTGCTTCTCAACTCCTTCCCCAGGGAGGGGATGTTTTAAAGTATCAGATACAACTAGGAGCAAAAACCTTCACATGATCGTAGGTGATTTAATTTCTGGGGAATGCCCCCTCCCATGCCTCCTGGTGCATAAATGTCTCACCAGGGTGTCAGGTATCACTTGCTAGTCCACCCATCAGACATTAGCAGTATGGAGCTCAGCATCAGTTCTATGCATTGGTGGGTTTTGACGGGGACTGGAGAGTGGCTGCAGTTCGGTGGAGACGGTGGAGGCATACTGTTCATTCCGCTAGGTTAACCTTCTCAGAGGCTGGAGCTCCTAGCGGGTGGGGTCCCTGGTTCCCATCATCGCTGGAGATCTTGTTCTTCAGTGAGCCAAGGAAGTTTGGGAATTTCTCCTTAACTTAAAGTTTCAGCAGATCATTTCGATAAGCTTTTGATATAACATACTTATATCAAGCTCATGTATCTAACCAATAAATTAAACACAGTCAAAAAATGGTGTTTCTGGATTGGGGAGATGGTTCAGCAGGTAAGGGGACCGAGCCTGATGACTTGAGTTTGACCCCTGGAACCCAGATGGTGGAGGGAGAAAACAGACTCTTGCAAATTGTCTTCTGACTTCTCGCTGTGTGTACAAGGACACTTATAGCCCTAACTCCAAGACAAACAAATAAATAATAAATGTAAAAAAGTACATTTCTTTCTCCCTGCTACAAACAACATCCTGAGAATCAAGTAAATATCCTCCAGGGTTTTTCTGATACAAACAGGTAAAGCCTGAAGTCCGTCCCTTCTTGTGCCCAGCCACACTCCTTAGTCCTTCTCTTTGGATCTGTTGGGACTTGAGTGTTGCTGTGTGTTTCCAAGTGGTGGGAGCTGAGCGAGGCTCTGAAGAACAATCAGTATGCCTGTTCAAGGTGGCTGCTGCCTTACATAAGGTAATTATAGAACCGACTGCGAAGGGGGAGGGCGGCTTCTCCTTTTCTTTTCTTCAAATAATTTACCTATTTTTATTTCATGTGCACTGATGTTTTGCCCGCACGTTTGTCTGTGTGAGGGTGCCAGATTCCCTGGAGTTACAAAAGACTGACAGCTGTGAGCTGCCATGTGAGTGCTGGGATTGAACACCGGTAAATCTGGAAGAGCAGCCAGTGCTCTTAACTGCTGAGCCATCTCTCCAGCCACTTCTTTTGGGGTTTGAGACAGGGTCTCTCTTTGTACCCATGGCTGTGTTGGAACTCATCATGTAGACCAGGTTAGTCTCAAACTCACAGAGATCTGCTTCTGCCTCCCCAGTGCTGGGGTTAAAGGCGTGTGCCACCACACGCCTTACTCAAATCTTCAGGTGGGTAGAAGGGATTGTTTTTATTGGTGAAAGGACACTGATATGATTTAGGGATTGAAAGGGGTTGAAATTTACCCAATATTCCCATTATAATCTTGTAATTCATTGTTTCTTTACCAACAATATGATCTCAATTATACCGAAAAGGAGATTAATTTACATGTAATTTGGTCAACCACAAGAACAGATTTTGGTTTTGGGTTTTCAGAAATCTAGACTTTGCAGTATAAGAAATAAAATCCTTTCTAAGCACAGTGGTGCACATCTGCGACCCCAGGCCTTGTGGCTAAGGTGGAAAGACTGTGAGTTTGATGTGAGCCTGGGTTCTGTAACACTACCTTATCTTTAAAAAGCACTGTCCCCCCCACCCAGACACCGTGTTCTCTTGCATTCTGTCCATATACTTAGTGGGGGTTTGGAGCTCTGACTTTCTCACAGGCTTTTGCTAAGTTCTTCAGCATGCCCTGAGAAAACCGCACACTCCACGGCCCTCACTTTTTTTTTTTTTCCCCACCATGATGTTCTATGACTGTAGCTGCTTGGTGTGCGAAAGTCTTGCTTGTCAAAGGTCATTGGCTGTAATATTTGCAGGTTCTGACATTGCGTGCTGTGGACTGACACAGTCCGACTTTTCTGACATGAATAAGGCAATCACCACTTTACAACACAAGAGATTCCATGAGTTCCAGACTCGTCCAGTAAAGAGGAGCCTGGTTGGAAGCAACGCCGTGTATTCTGGGAACGAAGGGTTTAATACAACCCTGGAAGCTTGAACGGCCAAAGAAATGAGGGTTTCAGGGTGACGCTCAGAGGCTAGATTTATCTGCCCACCCCAAACAGCTCCCGAACTGGAACACACACACACACAAGAAACAACAGTTTCCAGCTCTTAGACACGAGACCACACCAGAGCGATTTTGCAGAGCAGGAGACCAATAGATTGAATCTTTCAGTATCTATGCTTAGTGACTGGACACCTGTGGAATGCCAGTGATGTCCCTGAGTCGAGACACAGAGAAGACTGAGGGAACTAGAATTTTCCCAGCAGGGTGCCAGAGACAAGAGATCTGCTGAGACGAAATCTGCTGGTGGAATGTCAGAATGTCTTTTATGGCTGAGTGCCAGGATCAGAGGCAACACTACCTTAAAGGCAAGCGGTGGAGGGAGGGTGTGTTCTCAGCTAGACAAAGCAGAAAACCTTACAGTTCAGCCTTGCCTCCTCTCTGAATTCACGCTCCACATTCTCCACCTTTGTTCTGATCATACCGATTTCTGGCTCTGTGAAGACATACTGTTCTCTCTGCATGCCGTGCCTTTGCACATTCTGTTCCTCGTTCCTAGAATGCCTTTTTCAGTAGTTATCTGATGTTCACTCCACATCAGTTCAAGAATTTTTGACCCCTGGGAAAAATACAAACTGCCCACAAACACAGTCCAAAGGGTGAGCTCTTCTGTGCTTTTAGTAGCAGTGCTCGATCTAAATGAGATGGATACCGCAGAGCAAGAGGCACACACTTTTTAATCCCAGTACTTGGGAGGTAGAAGCAGGTAGATCTCTATGAGTTCAAGGTCAGCTTCTTCTACAGAGTGGGTTTCAGGACAGCCAAGGCTATACAGAGAAACCTTGTGTTAACCAAACCAAACCAAACCAAACCAAACCAAACCAAACCAAACCAAACCATGAGATGTACTATCAAGGCTCTGTTAAACCTACCCATTTAAAATCTTTTAAAGCTAAGCTTTACAAGTCCTCTGTACTTCCTGCGTGTATGGAGCAGATGTGCAGCTTCATCTTCATGCTGCTCCCCAACATCTGGAGTGGGCTTACATTGACTCTGTTGCCTGCCTATGGATCCTGTTCCCTTACTGGGCTGCCTTGTCTGACCTCAGTGGGAGAGGATGTGCCCAGCCCTGCAGTGACTTGAAGTGTGGGATGGGGGTGAGTGGGGGTGGGTATAGGCGGTGGGGGGGGGCTCCTCCTTCTCAGAGGTGAAGGGGAAGAGGGAGCCTGTGATTGGGATATAAAGTGAATAAATAAATAAATGAATGGAAAGGAAAAAAAAGTCCCCCCTCAAAGAAGGTAGAGAAACTTCCAGAGGGAGAAGGGAGAGTACACACTGGCCAGACTGGAAACAACTCTGGGATACCCAGCAGGGATCCAGAACACAGGAAACTCTGGGGATGACAAGCCACACTTGATGGTGGTGTACTTTTAATGACCCTATCTGTAGTTGAAAAAACTATTTTTTAAAATATATTTATCAATTGATTGTGTGTTTATACCCCACAGTGTGCATTCTCATGTGCGCGCTCGACTGTGAGTGTATATGTGTGTGCGTGTGTGTATGTGTGTGTGTGTGTGTGTGTGTGTGTGTGTACGCTCGCACATGTGGGTGTGTGTAGGTCAGAGGACAACTGTGGGCGTCGATTCTCTCTTTCCACTATGCCTTTTAGGCACTGAACCACGGTCATCAGGCTTGTAGAGCAAACACACACTGAGCCTCCTCAGCGGCCCTGGAAATCAAGTCTGATGGGGGCCTGTGGCATCACGGAGGCTGCCAGTGTTAGGCACGCACTGCACTACGTGGATTTCCTGACTGACGTCAAGTTGGTGCTGTTCAGAGATCCCTGCTGTGGAACCTTTGGGGGGGGGGGTTTGCTTCCCTTCCCGCATGTCAGAGCCTTTGAAGGGAGGGTTCTTGTGCGGCAGCAGTCCTTCTGTAAACTATTTGTGTTTAGAGCAGCTACAGGAGGCTTTGTTGGTTTTTACAGTGACGTTTTAGGACGGGGAATTTGGACATTACAAAGTCTTGTAAGTTTCTGCCCACACCGTCCTGGAAGGAAGTGCTTATAAAGCTGGATAGAACTTGGCTTGTGGGGGAGGACCAGTTCCCACCGAGAGTTCAGAGCTACAGTCTTTACTGCCTCACAAAAAATAATGTTTTTCTTTTCCGAGACAGGGTCTCACATCATCGCTGACCCTCCTGCCTCTACCACCCATGTGCTGGGATCACAGGCATGTGCTACCTCGCATCATCTCATGTCACCACGCACTACTGCGTCTGGCCGAGTTCTGCTTTCTTTCGTGAACTGAGGATGTGAAGAGCCTAAAGAGGAAGTGCACTGTAAAGGACTTTCCTTTTGAGGGGCTAGTCATTCTAGAAAGTTCCTTCCTGCTGACCTGTAGCACTGGCTCCTTCCTTCGGGCAGTTCCCATGCAATTATGGGTGTGCACCTGGTTTCTACCCGAAGTGCTGGCCAGTTTGCCTAATCCTGTGGTACTGTTGTGAAATCCTAATTACAACTTAGAAAAAAGTCTGAGCAAAACCCAAGATACTTCCTGATTTTTTCACGATGCTCATTAATCTCACTTTCAAACTCTGCCAAGGGTTAGTCTTTTGTTTTTCCAAAAAAAATTTTTCTTTTTTTGTTTGTTTGTTTGTTTTTGGGACAGGATTTCTCTGTGTAGCCCTGGCTGTCCTGGAACTCACTCTGTAGACCAGGTTGGCCTCAAACTCAGAAATTCGCCTGCCTCTGCCTCCCAAGTGCTGGGATTAAAAGTGTGCGCCACCACCACCCAGCTTTTTTTTTTTTTTTAACTTTTTTGTTTGTTTGTTTAAAAAAAAACAAACTTTTTTTTCTTAACATAATTTTTTTTTATCTGACTTTATTCTGTATGTGTATGGGGATTTTGCTTACATATTTGGGTGTCTTCAGAGGCCAGAAGAGGGCTACAGATCCACTGAAACTGGAGATACAGACAGTTACGTCGGTGCTGGGATTTGAACCAAGGTCCTCTGGAAAAGCAGCCAGTGCTCTTAACCCTGAGCCTTCTCTTTAGCACTTATTAGGCACTTCCTGATCTCCAGTATCTTGGCAAGGTCAGTTGTTTTGCTCTGTTGAAGGGAACAGCGGTCACCTTAAAGAAAGAAGAGACAGAAGCAGATATGAATGGCCGTGGACTGGGAACATAGATTTTCATTTCTCCAAATACCATGGTCCAATGCATTTAACAGCTTCATGAAGTTCTATAGGAAGAGAACAAGGGAAGTTGTAGATCAAGACCCCTTCAGACACACGGGTCAGAACATCGGGCAGGTAGGTGACAGCCACATGGGGGATCCAGCTATGTCGTCTGCTATCGGATGGTATTCTTAGTTTTTTACTTAATGGAAGCTAGGGGCTGAAGGGTCTGTGCAACCAATGGATTTTTCTAAGGGTCACAAAGATGTTAGGTCACACATGGTGATAAATGGCTATTGAGAGGGCTAAAGGTGCTCCAAGATAATTTGGCTCTGGACTTGCAATATTCTCTCTGTGCCATTAAAGTTCTCCAGTAGTTGGTCAGCGTCTGTAGCCACAGCTTCTTTCCAGGAATTCCCATCTCCCACAAACATCTGGAATGAGACTGGAAAGTTCCAAACCAAATGAGACCACTGGACTCTTGATTGGATTTGTATTGGATTTATAGATTAATTTGGGGAGCCATGTCATTTTTATAAGGCTGAGCTTTCTAGTGTGTGAACATGGCTGTGTAGGTGAGTATTGGGTTGGTCCTTTTAAAAGGTCTGTCAATGAGGTTTTATAACTGCCCCCTCACCTCTTCTCTATGTGTAAACTGCTTCTCTCAAGAATTTGTCACAGAGATGGGAAGGAAGGTGGGAAGCTGACTCACACAGACACTGTTAGAATTAAAATCTTCAGGCCAAGGACATTGAGATGACTTAGAGGGTAAAGTACCTGGGGACAAGCTTGCTGGCTTCATTTTGATCTCCAGGGCCCTCCACCTGGAAAGAAAAAACCGACTCCCACAGGCTGCTCCCTGACCTCTGCTCTCTAACCTCTGCTTTTGACCTCTGCTCTCTAACCTCTGCTCTCTGACCTCTGCTCTCTGACTTCTACCCACAAATTTTCCTACAAGTGACATGATTTCATTCTTATTTTAAAATTTACTTTATTATCTTACATGTATAAGTGCTTACCTATATGAGCAAGCATGCCTGGTGCTGGAGGATGCCAGAATTGACTGTTAGATCTCCTGGAACTGGAGTTACAGATGGTTTTGAGCTGTTAGGTGGTTGCTGGGAATCAAACCCTGATCCTCTGGAAAAGCAGTCAATGCTCTTAACCACTGAGCCATCTTTTTCATCCTTCTTTATGGCTGAATAATGCTCTACTGTGAATATATACCTCATTTTCTTTATTCATTCATCTGTTAGTCTGAACCTGTAAAATTGTTGTGAACGTGCTGCGTGACACGGATGTGCAGGTTGTCTCTGACACACACTAACTTAGAATCCTTTGTACTTATTCTAGGAGTGGTGGTATAGCCGGCTCGCACAGTAATTCTATTTTTAGTTTTTGAGGAAATGCCATGCTGATTTCCCCATGGCTGCCTACTACACATCCTCACCAGCGATGTATAAGGATTTCCTTTTCCTGAATCCTTGCAGTGTTTGCTATTTGTTTTCTTTCTTTGAAGATTTATTTTATTTTTATTTGTGCATATCTCTGTATGACTGTATATGTCATATATGTTCAGGTAATTGTGGAGACCTGAAGAGGCCATCAGAACCCCTGGAACTGGTTGTGAGCCACCATCTGGTCCTCTGCAGGACTGTTGATCTACCTCTGCGGAGCTTATTTGTTCCCTAATGATGAATGTCTTAGTCAGGGTTACTATGGCTGTGATGAACACCACGATTAAAAACAACATGGGAGAGAAAAGGCTTATTTGGGTAATACACCCTGAGTCCCAGTCCACTGAGGGAAGTCAGCACAGGGGCGCAAACCTCACAGGGGCCATGAATGAGTGCTGCTAACTGGCTTGCTCCCCATGGCTCTCTCTGTCTGTGTTTTCATAGAATCCAGGACCACCAGCCCCAGGGTGGTACCACCCACAATGAGCTGGGCCATCTCCCATCAATCATCAATCCAGAAAATGTACCACAGGCCAATTGAGTGGGAGCATTTTCACAACTAGAATCTCTTTTCTCAAATGATTCTAGCTTCTGTCAAGCTGACATAAAGCTAGCCAGCAGAGTGATTATTTAAATAGAATTTTATGCAGTGTGAGAGTTATAGATCTAGTCTCATTTTATAAGAGGGCATCCAAATTCTCCAATTTATTGAAAAGGCTTTTTTTTCCTCTGGTAAATGTTCAGGCGTCTGAAGCTGTGGGCCTGTTTCCCATGGGTCATGGCTTTTCCAGTCCTGGTTTTGTGTAAGTACTACACTGCTTTATTTTTTCTCATCAGTCAATGGAAGGGAGACTTTATTGTGGTCCCAGGTTCCAGGGCCATGGGACCTCCTTATCCTTTTCTTGGTCTTTTGTTGGAGGTGGGGCTTGTTGGTGTGGTTCTCACTTATTGGGGAGTCAATATTGTGGGGGTGTGGGCTTGTGTGGCACCCATGGTGGATCATCTTTGTGCTTCTGTAGTTGGGGAGGTTCTCCCTGCTTGAACACACACACACACACACACACACACACACACACACACACGCACACACACAGATACACACACAGAGACACAGACACACACACACTCACAGACATACATATACAGACACACAGATATACACACGCACACACACAGATACACACACAGATACACAGACACACAGACACACACACACTCACACACACAGACACACACAGATACACAGACACACAGATGGCACACACACAGACACATACACATAGAGACACACACACACAGACACACACACACACACACACAGATACACACACAGAGACACACAGACACACACACACTCACAGACATACATACACAGACACACAGATATACACAAACACACACACAGATACACACACAGAGACATACAGATACACACAGATGCACACACACAGACACACACACACTCACACACACAGACACACACAGATACACAGACACACAGATGGCACACACACAGACACATACACATAGAGACATACACGCACAGACACACACACACACAGACATACACACACACAGACATACACACACACACACACACACACACACACACAGACACACACAGAGGTTTCTATGTGACTTTTTCCCTAGATGTTGCTCCAGGCCATCTGGTTAACATATATATAAAACAAATTTATTTAATTATAGTAGGTGTCTGTAGTAACGCCAGTAATCATAACAACAATTAGCCAGATGGCGATGTTAATGGATGAACTCCTTGGTGCTGGGGATTTGGGCTCTGAAGGTGTGTTCACATAGCTGTGTCACCTCTGGGAGGGTATCCTCTCTCTCTTCTCTCTTTCTTCCCTTTCTTCCTTCTTTCTTTCTTTCTCTTATTTATACGAGTACACCATGGCTGTTTTCAGACACACACTAGAAGAAGGCATCGGATCCCATTACAGATGGTTGTGAGCCACCATGTGGTTGCTGGGATTTGAACTCAGGACCTCTGGAAGAGCAATCAGTGCTCTTAACCGCTGAGCCATCTCTGCAGCCTGGAAGTTATCTTTTCTTCGCTGCATGCGAGTCAAATGAGTTAAGTGGGTCAGATAATAAAATGTTCACACAATGCTAGAAAGTATGCTTTCTCCTAGAGGGCAGTACAAGCCACACAAGTATTTTAAAATACATTTATTGTGTGTGTGTGCGTGTGTGAGTGTGTGTGTGTGTGTGTGCACGCATGCAGATCAGGCTGGCCTAGAACTCAGAGATGGTTGATGAAATATGGGTTCATAGGACAGTAGGAGCTGAAGTGGAGATTCAGGCACTAGGCAGACTCTGGTCCTCATTGTATTTGTGAGGGGTAATTTTGAGGAGAAAACGCTTGTCTAATCTTGCACACTTACTCCTTTCTTCCACAGGAAGAGAGAGCCTGACTAAGAGGGAAACTTGATGCAGCCCCTTCCCTCAGTCCCTTATCTTCCCTCTTGGAAGAAGTCAATCTGCTTCTCATGTGTAAGTCTCACAGGGATGGGCCAGCAAAGGCGAACCTGCAGTTGCTGAGGGCTGTTTTGCTTGGATTGTACCAGTTAAGACAAACTCTGGGAAGAGTAACAGAAAACCAAGACAACAAGGAGGTGGGTGGGTTAACGTTTTTCCTTCCTAGATGGTCCACAGAGGGCTGGGACAATAGCTTCACCCTCCATAAGTCCTAGAAGTTCCGAATGTTTCCTGCTGCTCACGGCTCAATGAGAAGGGTGTTGTGGGAGTACAATACTGTCCCTATCACACATTTCCAGATAGAAGGGTGGAAGAGGGCTGGAGGAAGACAGTACACAGCCAATCTTAGCATTTTCTTTGAAGCTGCCTTGAAAAGAATAGCTTATGGAGCAGTACTCCTAACTTCAAGGGAAACCCGAAGACTCGCCTTTACTCTAAGCAGCCATTTCTTCAGTTCCAAATGAAGAAGTCTGTTGAAGGGGCTGGAGAGATGGCTCAGAACCTGCTCCCTGTCATGGAATTCCAGAGGACTCTGATGTCATCCTCTGGCTCACGTGGGGATTTACACACCCATCATTCATGTATACACATAAATCAAAGTTTAAAAAAATTAGCATGGTGTGGTGGCACATGCCTTTAATCCCAGCAGTGGAGAGACAGAGACAGGGGGATCTCTGTGAATGTGAGGCTGGCCTGGTCTTCATAGTGAGTTCCAGGATAGCCAGGGCTATGTAGAGAGAGTTTGCTAAACCAAACCTAACCAAACCAAACTTTAGAAGTCTATTAAAGTGAAAGAGGAAACAGATGCTTCATTGTGTTTACTCATTTCCGTAATTGCATGTGGTGAGAGCCAATCTACTTCAGGGTATCATCATCAATGATAGAAACAATCAGAGAGAGATTACATAGACGACCATTGGCATTTATTTAGGAACAGCAGTCAGTCTACCGAGCATATTTAAATAGGTTGAGATGTTTAAAGATAAAAGAAGTGGGGGCTGGAGAGAGATAGCTCAGTGGTTAAGAGAACTGGTTGCTGCTCTTCCAGAGGTCCCGAGTTCAATTCCCAAGGTGTCTCACAACCATTTATCTGATGCCCTCTTTTGGTACACAGTGTACAGGCAGATAGAGCACTCATTCAAAGTAAAGAAGTAGAATCTTTAAAAAAGCAGCATTCTTGGCCACAGTGATGCCGACAAGAGTGGTGGTATCACTCTGAGGCCGAACATAAAGTCTGTCTCCAGGCATACATCCTTGAAGAATTTGTGTGTGTGTGTGTGAGGTTGCGGTGACCCCCATGCAAGCTGGTGGTTCTGGGAAGTTTTTTGTGATGGTTATTATCAGGCAATCTTGTAGAAGAATCGTTTCTTTACTCCCCCCTAGTGTTATATATTTGCCATCAGGAAAGACATGAAGTGCTTCACTTATCCCAGCCCGGCCTTGAACCTGCCACACACCTGAGTACAACCTCAAACTCTTGAACCTTCTGCCTCCACATTAGGATTGCAGGTGTACACCAGCCTGGCTTATGCAGGGCTTAGCATCAAACTTGGGGCTTCGTGAATGCTAGGTAGGCACTTTACCAGCTGAGCTATGTCTCAGCCCATTTGGCTTTCAAGTTTCTATCTTATGCCGTCATGAGATTTAGTTAGTGTCTGAGCCTGTGTTTATGTAGCCTGCTGAGTCTGCAGCTTGCATTCTTTTTTTTTTTTTTTAATTTATTGGATATTTTATTTATTTACATTTCAAATGTTATCCCCTTTCCCAGTTTCCCCCTCTGGAAACTCCCATCCCATCTCCCCTCCCCCTGGCATTCCCCTACACTGGGGCATCGAGGCGTCACAGGACCAAGGGCCTCTCCTCCCATTGATGTCCAACAAGTCCATTTTCTGCTACATATTCGGCTGGAGCCATGGGTCGCTCCATGTGTGCTCTTTGGTTGGTGGAGTACCTGGGAGCTCTCTGGCAGGGCCTCTCAGGAGACCGCTATATCAGGCTCCTGTCAGCAAGCACTTCTTGGCATCCACAATAGTGTTTGGGTTTGGTGTCTGTATATGGGATGGATCAGTCTCTGGTGGAGGAGGAGTCTGTCTGGATGGCCTTCCCTTCAGTCTCTGCTCCACACTTTGTCTCTGTATTTCTTCCAGTGAGTATTTTGTTCTTCCTTCTAAGAAGGACTGAAGCATCCACACTTTGGTCTTCTTGAGCTTCATGTGGTCTGTGAATTTTATCTTGCTTGCTTTCTAAAGAGCCTTTCAAATTTTGTGCTATGGAGGTAATCTGCCACCAGATGTCATCAGAGTGCCTTGAGCCGAGCCACGCAACAGCTCTGATTGTCCTAGAAACACAACCCTCTCTGTCAGACAACAAAACCTGAATTCTATGTGCTATGTACAAAGATGTTTTCCTCAAAGGAAGGTTTTCTTTTCTTTCCTTTTTTTTCCTAGACAGGGTTTTTCTGTGTAATCCTGGCTGTCCTGGAACTTGCCCTGTAGACCAGGCTGACCTTGAGCTAGTGTGGAGTGCTGGGGTTGAAAGGCTAAGCAACCTGGCACATGCGCAGACTGGCAAAGGAAGATTTTCAAAAGGACTTGGTTATCACAGGGGCTGATTCACTGAGGGCTGACCCTACAACTCACATTCTACTAAGTGCCGTATTGTCTATTGTTTTACTATGTATATGCAGGTTTTGTCTGCATGTGTATATTTGTACCACGTGACTGCCGGGTACTTGCAGAGGTCAGAAGAGGGCATCAGATCCCCTGGAGCTAGAGTTACAGATGGTTTTGTGCCACCATGTGAGGGCTGGAAACTGAACCCAGGTCCTCTGGAAGAGCAGTGCTCTTAACCGTTCTTTCCAGCACTGCACCAGATTGTATTGAGAGAAGTTGGTAGTTCAAGGTTGTGGCAGCCAAAATGGATTGGTAGGTATGAATCTAGAGTGCATCTGAGAGAGCTTGTGTGCACTCTTCACTTCTCTCCAACATTGTCTTCCCAGTTCCAGAAGGTGTTGGGCCTCCTAGAGTTGGAATTATAGACAGCTGTGCAAGTGTGGAGGCCAAAGGAGAACTTGAAGGAGTTGGTTCTCTTCTTTACTACGTGGGTCCTGGGAAATGAACTCAGATTGTCAGGCTTAGTGACAGGGCTCTTTACCAGATGAGCTGTCTCACTTGTGTTTCTAGATAGAACCTTTGTCAGGTAGATGTTACATGGATGTTTCTTCCGTTCCGTGCCTGCCTTTCTCTCTGTCCTTCGTGTCATCTTATGCTCAGCTAGTGTGGAGTTAGGGGTGGTCTGATGTATCTATTTCTTCCTTTGATGACTTTGGTGTCAGTGCCATATACAAAGCCTGGGGTTCCGACGCTCCCCACTTCCTGTGTTTCCCCTGAGGGTTGCACAGTTTCAGGTCTTGTGTTTGGGTGTCTGATCCGTTTTAAGCTAGTTCTTGAGACGTAAGGCTTAATTTCATTCTTTTGCACACGGATAATCAGTTCTCTCCTCGCCAGTGATGAAAAGTCTCAGTCTTCTTGTTGAAATTCATGGAATCATTTAATCACATCTTCAGGGATTTGTTTTTGCCACTTCTGGTCTGCTCTGTGATCCATAAGTCTGTCTTCATACCAGCCCAACACTGTTTTGATAACTGTAGCTCTGTACAGCTCAGCTAACAGACAACAGCTTTGATAACAAAGCTCTGTAGCTTTGAAATTGTAAAGTGTGGTACCCTGGATTTTGACTTTCAGTGTTGTGACTATTCAGGGTCCCTTGAGAATTCATCTGTATTTGAGATATATGTTTCTATTTCTATAAAACGACTGGGTTTGGGATTAAAATGATATAGAGCCCGTACATTGCTTTCAATAGCACTGCTGTTGCAAAAAACTCGTGTTTTTTTTATATGTGTATGAGTGTTTTGGCTGTGTATATATACTACCATGTATGTGCAGTGCCTGATGTAGTCAGAAGTGGATGTTGTGAGCCATCTTGTGGGTACTGGGAATCGAACCTGAGTCCTCTGCAAGAGTACTCAGTGCTCTTAACCATGGGCTGTATTTCCAGACCTGCTGCCTTTGGTTTTTGAGATTTAGTATTGAAATGTAAACATTATTCAGTCTTCCCATGAACACAGTGTGTTTCTATGGACAAATGCCGCTGAGCTCTGCAGTTCTGTGGTCTCCGTATGCAATGTTTTTTTACTGCATGCATGGCTAGCTTGATTCCCAAGCATTTTCCTTCTTTGTGATTCTGTTGTCGTGGGATTGTTTTCCCCTTAACTTCCCTTTTGGCTTGTTCATTGTTAGCACATAAGAACACAACTGAATGGTGTGTGTTGGTTTGCTGGATTCATGTATTATTCTTAGCATTTTTTTTGGTATGGAATATTTAGAGATTTTTTTGTGTAAGATTATGTTGCTAACTTTAAAGAAGATTTATTTTTATTATTTTTAAGTATGTGTGCATGTGTGTCTATCTGTGGGAATGTGTACATGAGCATATGTGCATTCAGGGGTCTGAAGAGGGTGTCAGATTTCCTGCAGGTTTGAGTTACAGGGGTCTGTGAGCCTCCCTACAGGCAGGACATGCTCTCACCTGCTGAGCCATCTCTCTAGCCACTCATGTTGTGTGTTACTAGAGTCAGTATTGCCTCTTCCTTTCTGATATGTACTGTGGTGGTTTGAATGAGAATTCCCCCCATAGGCTCATATATTAGAATGCTTAGTCATCAAGGGAGTGGTACTACTTGAGAAGGATTAGGAGGTGTGGCTTTGTTGGAGTAGGTGTAGCTTGGTTGGAGGAAGTATGTCATTGGAGGTGGGCGTTGAGGTTTCAAAAGCTTAAGTCAGGCCCAATGTCTTTCTTCCTGCTGCATGGGGATCCAGGTATAGGACTCTCAGCTACTTCTCTGGCACCATGACTGCCTGAGCACCACCATGCTCCCTGCCATGGTGGATAATGAACTAAACCTCTGAAAATGTAAGCAAGACCCATTAAATGCCTTGCCATGGTCATGGTGTTTCTTCACAGCAAAAAGAACACTGATTAAGACAGTGAGTGTTCTTTGATTTTTCTTGCCTAGTTGCTCTGGTTAGGATCTCTAGAACTATATTAAAGTGCGGAAAGCTGGCGTATTTGTCTTCTTCTTAAAGGAAGAGTTTTTCACCATGAAGTGTGATGTTATCTGTGGGTCTTTGATACATTATTATAGCTATTATTTATGTGTATGTATGTGTGTGTGTGTGCGTATGTGTGTGTGTGTGTGTGTGTATGTGTGTGTGTGCGTAGGACGGAAGAGGGCAGTGGGTATGCATCTGTTACTCTCTGACTATTCCTTTTGAGGCAGGGTCTCTCCTTATCCGTGGGGATCATTTTTCCTCAGTTAGAAAGGGAGCTGTCAACCTTCGTGACTTCTGCTGTCTCCACTCCACTTGGAGCTGCTATTACAGGCATGTGCAGGATACCTGGCTTATTACATCAGTGGTGTGATCTGAACCCCTGTTCCCCATGATTGCACACATGCTCTGAACCATGAAGCTTTCATGCCCAGTCCCACAGATCTGGACTGTTTTGCTTTCCCTAAGGGCCTCACTCACCCTGTTTGTTTGTTTGTTTGTTTGTTTTTCAGAGCCATGGGGTGCTTTGCTGTCTGCTGTCTGTAGCTCAGGTTGCTACCAGCCATGGCCATGCCATGGGTCTGTCATTGCTCAGCACCTTCCACCCAATATCCAAATAACACTGATGCTGCCGTCTGACCCTGAGGACTGGGTCACACAGGACAAAGTCATTTCCTGCTGTGAGATTCAGACAAACCAGAATCCTGAAAATACTAGCCACTCCCCCTCCTCTCTGCAGGGAAATGGAGGATTTGGCTACTTCCAAATTATGCTATGCCAGAAAGGTTTTAGACAAAGATGTCTAGGAATGTCACGAAATCTTCTACCACTTAAAAAGCAGTTGCTTTGTGGCTGGAGAGCTGGTTCAGAGGTTAAGAGCACTTGTTGCTCTTGCAGAGGACTGGGTTTAATTTAATTCCCAGCACCCACAGGGTGGTTCACAACCATTTGTAACCCAAGGATCTAATAGGCACGCATGTGGTATACATACAGGCATGTAGGTGAAATATTTATATACATAAAGTAAAAATAAACAAATATATTTGGGTATGGTGGTGCACACCTTTTACCTCAGCACTCCAGGAGTCAGAGGCAGGCTGATCTCTGTGAGCTTGAGGCCAGCCTGGTCTATATACAGGACAAAATGAGATTTGTAGAGAGACCATGTTTTTGTTTTTGTTTTCCCCAACCAATAACAAATGTAAAAAATTAAAATAAAAGAATAAAAAGCTGTTGCCTTTTCTTGATTGAGCACCAGCTTGATTATTTTTTAAGTCCCTACTGGCTTCAAGCAGCCCCACAATGCTTTTCTAGTCAATCTGTTGTTTACTTTTTTAGGGGAGTGAGGGGCTGGTATTTTTATCTACTCATGTTAATGCCTCTGTCAGAGAATTCTAGAAGTTTTTTGATTTATTATTATTATTTATTTTGGTTTTTCTTTCATTTTTGATTTGTTTTGTTTTTATGGTAGCACATGTCTTTAATCTTTTTATTTATTTCTTTTTAACTTTTTATTTTATTTTACTGTGTGAATTTCTCATCACACATCCCAATCCCCCTCCCCTTGTACCCTCACTCCACCTATGTCTTGCAACCTCCTCCCCAGCAGAGAGAGAGAAAAAAAATCTCATTGTGGAAGTTGTACGTTACATATTTCACAGGATATCATTTTGCCCACACTTCTTTGCTTACAAATGTTATTGCAATGAGTCATTGGTCTGGTATGAGGCCTCTGGCTTCTGCTACAAAAACATCAATACTGAACCTTACTGGGACTCCTCTCTGATATCCTGTTGTTGTCCTGTGTCATGGAGGTCCTGTAGTTTTAGATCTGTAGAACCAGTCCCTTCACATACTCCAGCACTTCATCGATGGAGTAGATGGTGCGGTGGGTTATTTCAAATAGCTGGATCTGAGCCTGAGAGGTATCTGAGCTGGTACGTCCACCAGCATTCCCACATCCACACCACTGGAGTAAGCTCTCCTGTCCTGCCATGGTTGCCCCATCCAATGCTGCAGCCAGCAAGGAGCAGACCCAGCTCTTCTGCTCTCATGGCCTCAGGACTGGCTCAACTGCACTCATACCATCTGGGCCAGTCCTACTATGCTGCCCAGATTGGGCGCAGGGAGGGCATCATCTCCCAAGTGTTGCAGAAGGCAAGAGGATGGATGGGCCAGTTCTAGTCTTATGACCCTGGGCCAGTTCTCCTATTTGCCATTGGTGGTGAATAGAGGAGTGGAGGAGGGTATTTCTCCCTTGTCCCTGCCACTGCACAGCAGTCAAAAGGCAGGGCTGGCTGTTCACACTCATAGCCTTGGGCTGGTTCACCCACATTCCCCATCTCAGGGCCAGTTTTCCTGAGCTTGCTCTCCTGAGTGTTGCAAAGGATGGACAGGGCCAGCTCTCTTGTCTGCCTTAGGTGGCAAGGGGAGAGAACAGGGGAGGACATTTTTCCCTTGTCCTTGTCTATGGACAACAGACAAGTTGTAGGCCCAGTTCTCCCCTGCTCACATCCTTGGGCCAGCTCACTTGTATCCCTCCCACCAGGGTCAGCTCTCCTGTGCCTTCCAGGTGAGGTGTAGGGTCTGCTCTCTTGAGTCCTGCAGCAGATGAGGGGCAGGGACAGCTCTCCTGACCCCAGAAGGGCCAGTTACTCTTTCCTGCTGCAGGTTGTGAGGGCAAAAGGGAGGAGAGAGGAGCTCTCTCCTGAGACTCCACTGCACAGAAGATAAGAGGCAGGGCTGGTTCTCCCAAGCTCACACCCTCAGGCTGGCCACCTGTACCCCCCCAGCCCCCCATACAGGGCCAGCTCTACTGTGCTGCTGCCGTGGGCCGGCCGATCTGGGCCTCCCTCAACCCGCAGGAGAAACAGGGGTCCTAGTCAGGTCGACAAGGCGTAGGCGAATAAATGACGGCAGAGACGACACATGAAGTATAAGGTCTAAATGTATTTCTTAGAAATGGCATCAGACTTTTACAGTTATTGCAAAAGAGAGATGGTAAATCTGGCAGCTCAATAGCTGAGGTACATCTGAGGCTATCTGAAACATACTGGGTCTAAAGCAGCAGCTATCTCCTCTGGACTGGTACTGCTTCCACCCCCCCACCCCCCTCCGGCCCAAGCGCTCTGGGCCTGGGGGAATGCAGATCGCAAGAATCTGAGTCCTAGCCCATCTAAGTTCTAGTGCGAGCCCTTCTTCTCCCAGTCCTAGTGCTAGACTGAAGTCATGACCCACACCAAGGTCAGCAGGGTCTGGTAGCTAGGTGTGAAGCAGGAGGAAGAGGGGTGGAGCCCTCCCTGTTGAGGTATTCTTATGTTAATTCTCTGGTTCTTGCTGGAGACAGGCAGAGGGGAGTCCCGACCTAACACTTTTAGCTAATGTCCTAGAGTGAGGGAAACCCTTCAATTACTCTCTAGTAGGTAAAACATTAAACTAGGATAGTTGGAAACATTGTATCAGCCAGGAGACAATGCCCAATCTTAACCATTTACAAATCATTTCTTGGGGTACCTTTATGCCTAATTATGAGGCCTTGTTGACGATTGGAAAGACTAATCTGGAACACATCTGAGTTAGGGGATACCAGCGACTAGTCTGAAATCCAGGAGGCACAGAACCCCTTTTGGGGTCTTACTGCCTCATCCTTTATCAGGATTTTATCCCCGATATTTTGGATGTGACTGGAATAGACGAGTGTGCGTAGCATGCTGCTCTGGGGAGGAAGTGCAGGGGCTGCTCTCCTGAGGGCAGGGACAGATCTCCTGCTCTCATCACCCCGCTGCCAGCTCTACTGTGCTCCTGGGTGATGGGTGGGATCCACTCTCCAGAACAAGCAGCTTGCTAGGGACAGAGTATGCTCTCCTCTCTAGGGCCGGCTCTCCCATTGATGTTCAGGTGACGGGTGGAAGTGGCACAGCCCTTAGACATCCAGGAGGCAGCCCACACCTTGGACAGCTGCCTGGCCTCTGCTGCAGGGCCGCTGACCCAGACACGGCCCCTGGTGGCAGCACAGGCCAGGACCCCACATGGTCGTCTGTGGCATCATTGCTTACTCACATCAGGGTGCTCCTCACTACCCTCCAGTCTCCAGTTCTGCCTCTCTTCATGTGCCCACCTCCTTCTGTTTCTCTTTCTCTTCCATTTCTCCACTGTTGATCTGTGTACCGGATGCTATCTGTGCAGATCTGTGGGGCTTTAGCCCTGCCAGAGTGGTCAAAAGGTTGTGCTCTCTGAAGGGGGAGAAGCCTTCGGTGGCAGAAGCCACACAGCAGGGCCACTGAATGGAAAGTGACCTTGGTAGGCTAGAGCAGCTTCTATTCAGGAGAAAAGCTCTCTTCCCGAAAAGTGTTGCAGTTCTTACGTGACAGATGCTCTCAGACCATCTTTGATGAAATAACTCATGCACTTTATTCCTTGTGGATAGGGTCTTATATATATTTTGGTTAAGTTAGGGTCTAATGGCAGATGCTTTCTATTGACTTGGTCTGAGATGTTAGGGATGCCTCATCTGCATGTGGAGGGGCTTCAGGTGTTGCCCCTATGTGACTGATTGTCACAGTCCTCTCCATGGGATCCTGTGGTCACATGTTCCAGGACAGGAACCTGGTCGGGAGTAGGTGAAACATCTACTGTCCTCAGGTATGAGGGTACTTGGGTTTCAGAACTCACTCTACCTTGCCAAGGTTCCTGGTATAGTCCACTTCCCCACACTCTACCACTTTGCTCCTCTTAGTGGTGCCCAGGGTCTCTGAGAGTCTGGGGTTGTCTTAGGAGTGGTCTCATGAATGCTATGTCCTGTTCATGCATTGCGGCACCAGGCAGGTATCATGTTGGTCATGACATCCTCCTGCCTGCCAGGTCTTTGAGGTGCTGCACTGCTCCCTGTCCGGGCCCTATGGGACTGAACTGGTGGTCATCTCAGACTTTCTTTTTTCTTTAGGATGAATGTAGGCTACTCATCATTCAGATGTTCACAGGGTCAGTACACTGAGTGTAGACACAGCCTCTCTCCTCTCTGCCACCTACTGATACACATGTGATGCAGCAGCTACACCTGCAATGCCTCTAAGGACAAGGTTTTTTGTTTGTTTGTTTGAGATAGGGTTTCTCTGTGTAGCCTTGGCAGTCCTGGAACTTGTTCTGTAGACCAGGCTGGCCAAGAATTCAGAGATCCAATTACGTTGGCTCCCGGAGTCCTGGGATTAAGGCCATGTATCACCATGCCTAGCTTGTTAATATTTTTATTACTATAAGTTTTATCTTTATATATATCACAGTTATGATTGGGATTAGGTTTTACAGATAACTATCTGGCTTGAATTACAATGCTTACTATATAGCTCGGTGAATGTAGTAGTTTCAATGAGGGTGGTCATCATAGGCTCATCTGTTTGTATGCTTAGTCACCAGGGAGCAGAACTCTTTGAAAGGATTAGAAGGTTCAGACAGTGTGGCCTTGTTGAAAGAAGTATGTCAATGAGATGGGCTTCCAGATGCTACAAACTCATGCAAGGCTCACACTCTCTCTCTCTCTCCCAGCCAGCAGACCATGATATAGCTTTCAGCTACTTCTCTAGCACCATGTGTGGCACTGGGATGTCAATGGACTTCATTTCTGACACTGTAAGCAAGGCTCCAATTAAATGCTTTCTTTTATATGAGTTGCCTTAGTCATGGTGTCTCTTCACAGCAATGGAACAGTCATTAAGACAGTGAGAATTATTAATTTTTCTCTGTGTCTCAATTTTCTTCATCACCCAAAGGAAGGACAAAGCTAGTACGCTCCTGAGAGAGACATGAGAGGGTCACTCATATGGATGGTGAGAAAACAAATGACTGGAAGATTGCGCTGTTGGCACATGTACTTGCTATAGATATTTTTACACCTTTTTGATCTAGTGACCCATTGTATCCTGGAGACTCAGAGGGGATTGGGTTGATAAAGATGGAGAATGGCTTAACTTTGCTGCTTAGCCTGATTCGAGAATTCTGAGAGTTGGCTGTAGTACTGAGAAGGCAGGCTGACTTTGGACAGTGGGCTTCACTGTGTTCCAGAACTGTGTATTTCCTTTCTCTCCCATTTCCTTATTTGTACCATGGTGCCTGTTTGAATACAGAATGTTTCTCTTGACTGTTTTTTATTGATCTAATCATTGACTTGTTTATAGAGTCTTCCCTATTCATGTTTCCTGGGGGCAAAGCTAATTGTTTTGGGTAGGATTTCCTAGAACCTTGTTGGGCTTTCTGTACTTGGCTCCCTGAGAGTTTTGTTAAAATGTGAACCAGACTCTGGGATTAAATCCAGAAGCTAGGGCCTTGGAGCAGCATGGAGGGTTGGTTTAATTTTGGGAAGCAGGTATTCATCTTTCCTGTGTGTTCAATTAACTCTAGTTTTTTTGTTTTTGTTTTTGTTTTTGTTTTTTAATATTTGCCAGGGATGGCAGTGCACACCTTTAATCTCAGTACTTGGGACCAGAGTCAGGTGGATCTTTGTGAGTTCCATTCCAATCAGGGATATATAGTGAGAGCCTATCTCAAAAATCTGGAATTTGTTCTTTTTTCTTAGACTAGTCTTTCTTTTTCTTCTTCTCCTCCCCCCTCCTCCTCTTTTGCCTTCTCCCTCTCCTTCCTTCCTTCCTTCCTTCCTTCCTTCTTCTTTCCCTTCTTTCTTTTCTGCCTCTAACTAGAAACAACATTATGCTATGGAATGAGTTAGATTTCCAAGTTAAACAGCCCTGACTTCAAATCTTCTTCTCATTGCCAGTTCACTTGGAAGGAGAGCAGCCCATCTCTCGGAGGTCCAGGGCCTACCAACGCTCTATGACATAATCTCTGGATGGGTTTTACAGGTCTCAGATTCTCTTGAACATGATACAATATGTTTTATGTATTGTTCAGTTGATACATACACTTAGAGGGTTTAAATGGCCAATGGGTCAAAAAGTAGCCTGTATTCATCCTTTCAGACCTTACCTTAATATCCATTTCAGACTCACTATCAATGCTTGTTTTCTGTGCTTTGGATTTATGGAAGCTGCTCCCTCACTGGTTGTTATAGTTTGTGCTTGAAGAGGCTCCTAAGAAAGTTTAAATGTTGAAGGCTTGTCTCAAGATGGTGGGAGAGATGTTTAGACTGTGAGGACACCAGCTACACAAATGGTTAATTCTCTGTCGATTTTAGAGTAGAACAGCTTATTAGACAGTGGGACCTAGACAGAGGAAGTACGTCATGGTGTCATGCTTTTGAATGTCCTACCTTATCTGTGGGTCCTTCCTCTCGTACGCTCTGTGTCATAAGGTGAGTGTCTTGTTCCACCAGATAATCCTCACCATACCATAATGTTCTTCCCTATAATGGCCCAGAAACAACAGAACCAAATGAACATGGAATAAAACCTTTGAAACCATGAGCCAAAGAAAATCTTTCTTCTGTTTGTTGTTTTTGTCATGTATTTTGTTATGGTGATAGAAAACTAATGAGTCCCCAAACTCCAAAGTTAAAAGATGTTGTTGGCTGCTTCCATGGGAGACTGTCTTAATTACTGTTCCATTGCTATGGGGAGATACGATGACTGAAGCATTTAATTAGAGGCTCACTTACAGTTTCAGAGGATAATTCCATAACTATCATGGTAGAGAGTGTGGCAGCAGACAGGCATGGTGTTTTTGCATTAGCTAAGAGCTTTACATCCTGATCTGCAAGTAGGAGAGAAAGAGAAGGGGCAGGGTGGCTTTTGAAATCTCAAAGGCTACTCTACTCTCAGTGATAACCTCTTCCCACAAGGCAACACCTCCTCCAACAAGGTCATACTTTCTAATCCTTCCATAAACAGCCTACCAACTATGGACTAGACATTCAGACAGATGAGTCTGTGGAGGGCATTTTCATCAAAGCACCACAGGCACCAACCCAAGCTTGGCTATTTATATATTTCCATCTGGGAAATGACCTAAAAAAGAGTAGACAGTTGACAACCAGCTGTGTTAGCAGGGGAAGCATCTTTTGGCACATAGAGCAAGTGGCCACACCCAGTGCTCAATGGCCATGGCATCATCTTTCAGGCTGCTTCTCCAGCTTGCCGCATGTTCTACTTTGGTTTTGGCCTACTTCAGCAACTCATTTCGAGCCTTCCTATTGATTTTGCAAGCTTCTTGATGACCTTATTCAAGTTTCTCTCTGACTAACTCAGATTTTATTTCCATTGTTTGTAGTTAAGTCTCTCACATGGAAGGTCTGTGTCCCTGTGAGAGTCTCTGCTATTCCTGAGTTCTCATACAGATGCCCAAGTCATTTTCTCCAAGTTCCTGATTGATTCAGTCTTGCATTGTCCTTTCTCCCTTCTTCCTGTTCCCTTTGTGCACAGCTGATTCTGTGCTTCTTGGGGTCCCTCATTTCTATGTCCAGTGGGTGGAGACACATTTTTGTGCTCAGTCTGCTGCCCAGGTCTGTTCCTGCACTGCTTGCTGGCCTGTTTCTTCTGGACAGTGAATTCTTAGGAATTAAGGGTGATACATGTTTCTCCCTAAGGTTGTTCCTCACCTCTGGTCACTTTGGACAGGACAGTGTGGGCTCTCTCTTTCAGCAAGGGACATCAACACAAAAGTCTGAACTCTTGGCATTAATCCAGGCACAGGGCAAAGCCAACATCAGATATGCAGACAGTCCTATGCATTTGCCATAGCCCATGTCCATAGCATCCTTTATAGGGAGAGGGTACGCCTCACCTAGCTAGAAAGGAAATTGAAAACAAAGAAGAAATCCTGGTCCTACTAGAGGCCCTGTGGCTATCAAAAGAGGTAGCTGCTATCCATTGCAAAGGGCATCTGAAAGGGGAATGCCCAGAGGAGAGGCTCAAGGAAACAGGCTGCAGACTTAGCTACCCAGAATGCAGTGCTAGAACCAGTGAGGTCTCGCTAGATCTTGGTCACCCTATCTGAACCCAAATCACTCTAATGTCCAACCCATACACAGGATGAGACCAAGTGGGCAGAAAGGGAAGATGCCAAGCAGATGTGTGGCAGTTCTTACAGGATGGGAGACCTATACTCCAGGCTGCTCTTGGAAGACAAATGCTTAAGAGGCTCCATCAGCCCACCCATTTGGGGAGATTGAAAACTGCTGAGTCACTCAGGCCCACATATTATATCCCTCAACTAGACAGGCTTGTCAAAGACATAGTGCCCTGATGCATCTTTTGTGTACAAGGAAACCCTCAAAGAGGAAGAAAGGCCCCCAAAAGGAGTCCATGCCCAAGAAAGCACTCCCTGGGAACACTGGGAAGTGGACTTTACCCATAGTTCTTAGGTATAAGTATTTCTTCACCTTCACAGATACTTTCTCTGCATGGGTGGAAGCCTATCCCACCTGGATGGAAAGAGCCTTACTGGTCACCAAGAAACTCCTCCAAAAGTTAATTCCTGGATTTGGGTTGCTACTCTCTCTGGGATTCAAGCAATGGCCTAGCCTTCATGGTCCAAGGTTCCCCAAATCTGCCAAAAATTTCTAAACATTGATTGGAAACTAAGCTCAGGGCAGATAGAAAGGATGACTAGGGCCTTAAAAGGGGCTTTAACTAAATAAGTCCTTGGGACCAGTGAAAATTGGGCCAACCTCCTACCATATGCCCTTTTAGGAGTGTCTTAGGATTTTATGGCTGTGAAGAGACAACATGACCACGGCAACTCTTATAAAGGAAGAGCTTATAATAAGCCCTCTTATTTAGTTGGGGCTGGCTTACTGGTTCTGAGCCTTAGTCCATTACCATTGTGGCAGGAAACATGGCAGCTTGCATGCCGACATGGTGCTGTAAAAGGAGCTGCAGGTTCTGCATCTCGATTTGAAGGCAGCATAAGAAGTCTGTGTTCCATTGTGGGTGGAGTGTGAGCATAGGAGACCTTAAAGTCTGCTCCTACAGTGACACATCTAACCCAACAAGGCCACACCTCCTAATAGTGCTATTCTTTATGGGCCAAGCATTCAAACACATGAATCTATGGGGGAATACCTATTCAAACCACCACAAATAGGCCTCATCATCCTATTTGAAATCATTTGGGAGACCACCCCCTTTCCTCCTTAAGCTATTCATAGGCAGAAATTACTAACCGTCCCTTGCTTGAGTTCTTACAGGCCCTGCAACAGATTCAGAGGACTATTCACTAGGCAGTTCAAGGGGCCGCACCTTTGCCCAAGTTTATGCTTGCCTAGCCCGGTGACCTTGTGTGAGTAAAGAGAATTCCAAACCAGGGCCTGGAGGCAATGCAGAGAGGCCTATGTCCTGTGGTCCTCACCTATCCCCGACCTGCGGGATCTAGTTATTCCATGGGTTTCGAGGGGAACTAAACCTGGAATAGAATGGGCAATAAAAGGAGAGGGAGGCCTTGCAGATCTTTTGTCAAAGCCTCGTTTTAATAATGCCCAATGGCCAGTATATATACGTTACAGAAAAAGGAAATGAGGAGGGAGTGAGGGGAATCCGGCTGGAAGAACGTAGGAGATGGGAGCATCTGGGCGGATGTTCGATGGGGAGTTGTCTCTGTGAAGATCAGCTCCAGGCACCTCTCAGCAGACATCAGGTAGGCGGGCAGGGTTACAGCAAGAAGCACAAGACTGAGATCATGTAGGCAAATGACCGAAGCTTCAAGGTCAGCAGCGTCTGGTAGCTAGGTGTGAAGTAGGCAGAAGAGCAGTAGAGCCCTCCCTGTTGAGGTATTTTGGTATTTCCTGTTAATTCTCTGGGTCTTGCTGGAGGCAGCACTGGTTACTTCCTAGCTAATGTCCTGGAGTGAGGGAAACCTTTTCTAACTATTGTGGACTGTCCTAAGGAATGTGTTTGACCTTTATTGTTGGTTCTGAGGAAAACCTGTCTAGCAAGGCAGAATCCCTGAGAGAAATACTAAGCTAAGGACAGCTTGGTATTAGGATCCCAGTTCTCAAGCCTATTGGCTCTGGGGTGCCAAGCCAGAGAGTGCTCAGAGAGTGTTTTTGGTTCCCAACACTCACCATCTCCCCTGCAGAGAAGGTCACTAGTCACCTGTTGAGATTTGGTCTTTTGTTATGCTAAATACTGGTTGCTCCCAGAGACTAGATGATGTAGACTCAGGTGACCTTGCTATATGACCTTGCCCAACAAATTATCCCTGATTGGTGAATAAAGATGTTGACAGCCAAAAGCTGGGCAGAAGAGACATAAGCAGGATTTAGGGTTCCCAGGTTTGGGGTCAAAGAAGACCATGAGTAGAGAGAGGAAGATGGAGATGGAGAAAAGGCCATGGGGTAAGAATCTTAAAATCATGGCCTTGAGGGCATTGGAGTCAAGAGCAGTTCAGATGGAACATGGCAAGTCATATTGTGGGGTTATTGGCATGGAAATACATATAATATCGAGTGTAGATATTTGCTCAGCTCTAGTGCTGATTAAGGCTTATATAAATTAAAGATTGTGCACCCTATCCCACAGATCCACCACACCTAGCTGAAGGAGGCTACAGAAGATAACCACACATTCTCTGACCCCCTAAAGATAAGACTGACAGGGATCCCATAATTATGGTTGTCGAAGATAACCACACATTCTCTGACCCCCTAAAGATAAGACTGACAGGGATCCCATAATTATGGTTGTCCTAGTTTGTCTTCTTTGATCCCTGTGGAAAGACCCCAAACTTTCATAAACCAGGACCCTGGGTATGGGAATTAAGAAAGACCAGGACCTAGGAGCTCATAGCCAATCTACTTACCAAAACGCAATCCACCTTCCAGGTAGATTTCTGTAAAACGTTACAGGCAGAGGCATCTGGGGATGGTTCATTCACACCTGGGGCTGTGGGGCCATGGGTGAAGAGAAGAGCTCTGATCTATGCAACACTATGCCTTCCGGGATAATGTTCCCTGCTCTCAGCCGCCAGAAGCCAGGGGACTATTACTGTGCTCAGTGGGGTTGTGAAACTGGGTCCTTCTTGGGGCACACTGATTGCTTCATAGTCCTAGAGAGAAAACCATCATCACCTGCCTGTGGCTACAGGCAATGCAATTCCGTATCCATAAAGATTATGGCTTGGCAGGAAGCTGAAAGTCATTATTGGGAAACTGGTAGAACCTGGGGAGTCAGGTTATACCTGAATGGTCCAGACCAAGGCAGCAAATATACTATTAAAAAACAAAACAAAACGAAACCCTGCTCCTAGGGCAATCCAGCCCATTGGGCTGAATGGGTCCATTAGCCTGAACCAGCCCATCTTGGCATCCAAGAGACAACCCCCATCACAGGTGGTAAGTGTGAGCCTTAAACCTCCAGTTTGTCCAGGAACTTCACCAGTAAACTTAAGGATAAAAGTTAAGGAGGTAGCTGAAGCCAGCCCCCTGGTGTTTGGTATGCTAGAAGTTTCTTAACCATCTCATCCAGATGTAGATAGAGACTGCTGCTGCCTATGCCTAAGTCCCCAACCTCCATATTATGTTGGGGTTGGAATTGATCAAACAATATGCTCCATTCCAACCCTAACAGCTGTAAGTGGGACCAACCTAAACCCCCTGTGGGAAGGGAAGGGTGTATGCTCTCAGGGTAGTTCCCCCAAGCAGATCCTGTGGTCAGATACAGGAGCTTGACCCCAGGAATGGAGCTTGAGTGTATTTCCAGGTCTCGTGGAGCATCTTCTGATTGTTTGCACTGGTGGAGAGCCTACTCTTTTGTGTCCTCGTGCATGCCACACCACAGGTGTTCACTTACAATGGAGAAGAGGGCAGGGTCCACTTAAATCTAGATCTGGGCCCTTAACACTGTTTTTCCCCCCTAGTCCAGAACCTAGTCACTCTGATAAAAGCAGCTTCCATCTCAGACTTCTTGCCACCCCACACTCTTGCTGAAAGCCCCTGTTTGAATTCTGTTACTTGGAACTAAAAATGTTCTGACTGTCAGTGACAGATGGGTATCAGAGAAGAGCTGTCTAGATTTAGCAATGTGCCATGTTGCAGTAAAAGATGGGAATTTTCTTTTCCTCTTCCTCCCTCCTATATCTTATGCCAGTCTTCCACAGAGCTCCCACCAGCACTTCATCATGCTTGCCTCCTGGGTCTTCAGAGTCTGCCAAATGAGGAGGGCTTCTGACTCATCTGCCTTTCCTTTTTACTTAGTTGATTCCCCCAATACTCAGGAATAAATCTTGGTTTCTGCGAACTTGGAATAAAAATTGAGTCAGATTTGGGACCCAAACCTTGAACACATGAGGAGGCAGATGGAGGAGGGTTGATTTTCCACTGTTTCATACTCTTTGTGTTTCTGCTTCTTAGCCAGGGGCCATATGGTGCAGGTAAGTATTGGCAGGCTGATGAAAATAGCACAAGTGTGCACATACTCATACATATACACTCATACATATACACTCTCTCTAACACACACTCACACATATACACATATACATACACACTCACATACCTACTCATACACATACACACACATATACATACTCACACACATACACAATCACATACATATACACACAATCACACACACATATACACTCACACACATACATCCATTCATACACACACATACATGCACGCATGCACACACGCATGTCCGCACAAAGCATAAAATATGCGATCTCAGTCCTTTGGGGCTGGGTCTCCTGGTTTGGTTGGCAACATGATCTCAGTAAGGTCTTCAGTCCACTTAGTACTCTAGATGGGAGTGAGGGGGTAGGGAGTTGTGGCTCAGAGGAGAAAGCATCTTGGAGTTGGAGAGGGATTAAGGGAAGATTTGAGGAGGAATAATTTAGGTTGGTTGTGTAAAGGCAGTTGGGTTTTAGTGAGGGGAGAAGTGGAGAAGGAGTTGTCCTTGGTGTCCTTTCAGGACCTGTGTAGACTATGACAGCTAGAGGCAGGGGGTCTAGCTGGTGAGGGGGGAGAGAGTTAGTCAGGGTGGCTGAGATGCCATTCGTGCATAGTTGGGGGGTGGGGGTGGGGAGCAGGTAAGAAATTCTCCTTTCCTACCTACTTGTGCCAAGATGAGAGGCTATTGGTTAGGCGTACAGCAATGGAGTTTGTATGTATTTGTGGGTGTGAGCGTGTGCATCAGTGTGCCATTCAATGTGATGGTACCTTGGGGTTTGTCTGCGCTTTTAGAGATTTCTAGTTGTTACACAAATCAGGTATTGATACTTTTTTTCTTTTTACTTGTTACTGCTTTGTAGCAGGAGACAATTTCTTTCAAGCTAAAGGCTGATTCTGGAATGCTCCAGCCTTGACAGCTACCCCCTGCCTTTGTACACCCTGGCTCTGCTGTTTCCCATAGAGGCAGGGAGTGAGACAGAGAATAGGGGGTGATGTCTCTTGTCAGCTTCCCAGCTGGGCTCCTGCTTGCAGACCAAGGGACCAGTGATGACCACTCTCCTGGATCTCTGCCTCCTTTCATCTTCTAGCCTATTCTCTTAGATCTTCCCACAGATTGTTCTTGGTGGTGGAGGTGGGGACATCCTGATTGTTAGCAAAGGGCCTCTAACGAGCCATCTGTCCTGGAGTGGCCTCCTTGTCCATCTGTCCCGGAGTGGCCTCCTTGTCTACTGCAGCCTGAATATTGCGGGAGGCGTGGATGCCAGACTTGACGGCGGTGTCTATCCAGCCGTGTGGGTGACTCGTATGCTCCCCAGCAAAGTAGATGCGGCCCTCTGGCTGGAAGAGCTCCTTCAAATAGTCCACAGATTGGTAGGGTATGGACTGTGCATAGGCGCCAATGGTGAAGGGGTCTAGAGACCAGTGCTTGATTGCTGACCTTGGGCACATGCGCTTTAGCTCGTCCTTTGGTATGCGGTGCACTGCTTCAAGGTCATCCAGGACAACATCCATCACCTGGTTGGGCTTCAGAGAGGCTAAGAAGATGGAATCATCATCCACAGTGAAAGAAGCCAGCAGGACTCCCCTGCCTCCTGGCAGGCTGTGGCTGGGATAGTAAATGAAGCGGGAGGGTCGGTCGGTGATGGAGTAGCCTCCCCGGATGCCATCCTGTTCCCAGAAGCGTTTGTTGCACACTAAAACCACCTTGGAGGCACCGGAGTAATGAAAGGAGCGCAGGGCTTGTGTTTTGTCCCGGGATAGAGGTGGCTGGAAGGTGATGAGGCGTGTGGCCTTGGCTGAGGCAGTGACGAGGGCATAATCTGCCGTGAGTGTGTGCAGTGCAGAGGTGGGCCCGTCTGTGCGGTACAAAACCTCAACCTTGGGCCCATCTCTCACCACTCTTTCTACTCTGGATGCCAGACGGATGGTGCCAGGCTTCAGGCTGGCACCGAGGCCATTGGGGAGTTGGTCAAAGCCACCAGTTATCTCTGAAAATCTGCAGGGGTGGAAAGGAAAAGATGAGTGGGAGACACTACCAGACCTGAGTGTCCTATGGTCCTGGGCATATTTACGGCCTGAAAAGGGAAGACCCTATCTCCAGCCCTCTTGTGTGGGATGTGTTATAAACACCAGCCCGGGTGTCAGGCAGAGGTTGTTGCTTGAGTGCTCCTCCCTCCCCCAACATAGTAAATACCCAGTAAACCAGTCCTGGGGAGTGGATCCTTCCTGGTCCCAGGTCAGTCTTACTGGTCAGTTTTGGAGAGGGTGCTAGCAATCCTCAGGGACTCCAGGAGGGACTTATAGTAGCCAGCATTCTCATTCATCATATCCCCGATCATCTCGACGGCCCCTTTGCTCAGCATTCCTTCCTTTATCAGGGACGCCTATGGAAGGGGGCACCATAGATGCAAGTGTGGGTTAGAGGGTCTGATATACGGAGGCTTTAGCAGGGGCCTGGGTCCAGCAAAAGTAGATATGGGCAACGGCTTTGACTGTAGGACTGGGGGGGGGTCCTGTAGGCAGCTCATCACTTTGCCTGCATCCTGGGGTCTCTATCACTTACCTTGGTAGAGTAAGAGTCATAAAAGGACAACAGCTGGCTGCAGTTGAATGTCTTCGTATGTGGTTTGATCTGCAGAAGGGGAAGAGAGGTATTATTAATCTGGGCTTCCAGGTAGCCAGGACATCTAGGCGGTTGCAGACAAGGTCATAGGGCAACAGATGCTTCACATGCCTTTGGATTAGAGTCAAGATCTTCAGGTGGCCCCTGGAGAGGCTAGGCCAGGAAAGGGCAGTCCCCAGAGTTCCTGGGTGTGCCCTTTCCCCTGAGTATGCCCCCTTCATTTTTTTTTTAAAGATTTAATTATTATTATACATAAGTACCCTGTAACTATCTTCAGATGCACCAGATGAGGGCATCAGATCTCATTACGGGTGGTTGTGAGCCACCATGTGGTTGCTGGGATTTGAACTCAGGACTTTCGGAAGAGCAGTCAGTGCTCTTACCTGCTGAGCCATCTCTCTAGCCCTGTCCCCTTCATTTGAAGATGCTATATAGCGAGGCTTTTGTTGAGGCAGAGTTTCACATAGCCTAGGTTGGCTTCAAAGTCACTATATAGCTGAGACTGCTCTTCAGTCTCGATCCCCCTGCTCTATCTCCCAAATACTGGGATTAAAATTGGGTACTGTCGCACCTGACTTGATATAGAAGACCTGTTCAGGACAGACACTGAAGGTAAATATTCAGTTGATAATATACTTGCTGAATAAGACTGAGGACCTGCGTGCTATACCTAGCATCCATAGAAAAGTAGCGTGTGCTGGGGCTGGAAAGATAGCTGTATTTTTAAGAGCACTGGCTGTTCTTCCAGAGGACCTGGGTTCAATTCCCAGTATCCACATGGCAACTCACAACTGTCTGTAACTCCACTTCCTGGGGATCTGACACCCTTCCACAGACACACATACAGGCAAAACACCAAGTCACCTATTAAAAAGGGTGTGAGCCAGGTGGTGTTGGCACATACTTTTAATCCCAGTACTCAGGAGGTAGAGGCAGGTCGATTTCTATGAGTTTGAGACCAACCTGGTCTACAAAGGGAGATCCAGGACAGCTCAGGCTACACAGAGAAACTTTGTCTCAAAAGCCAACCAACCAACCAAACCAACTAATCAACAAACAAACAAACAAAGCAGGATGTAGTATCACATGACTGTAATGTCAGTACTGGGAAGCTAGAAACCATAGGATCCCTGGGGTTTTGGCTAGCAGTCTAGCAGAATTAGCAAGCTCCAAGTTCAGTGAGAAACTGCCAAAGGTAAAATAAAATAAAGTAGAAAGCAATCAAGGAAGACACCTTGTATTGACCACTGACTTCTACAAAAATGTGTACCTGCATCCATATTCACCTAAACACACACACACACACACACACACACACACACACACACACACACACACCCTTTAAGTTAAAGGATCTTCACTCTCAATCTTGAATGATTGATTCACTACCAAGGGCTACCTAATCTACTTCCTTCTTTCTTTACACTGTTACTGACCAAGACATGGCCCCTGAGTTGGTCAGAGACAGAAGGAAGGGTTGAGGGTGGAGCTGAGTGTGGTGACAACCTCAACAGAAGTTAGAAGGTAGGGGAGCAATCCTAAGAGTATTGGGTGGGAGTCAGGCGATCTGAATCCACATACTGACTTGCTGTGTAACCTTAGGCACCACCCCTTTCCTTCTTGATCCCAGCAGGGAAAGGCAGCGGGTACCTTAGCAATGGCTTGGAAGTACAGGTCTGTGGCTGTTTTGTTCTCCTCTGTGGACCTTAGGGGGTAGCCCAAGATCTCTGGGTTAGCCATGAATTCCGAGGCACGATAGCGCCGTCCATTGAGTAGGTACCAGGTGTTGCTATCATACAGTTTGAACTTATTCAGCTTCAGGCCAAGCTTCTGGATATAGGTGTGGGTTATCCTGGAGCAGAGACAGAAGTAACATCCTTGTTCCTTCTGGTCCCACATTAGAAACTAGTTCTAGTAAAAATCAGTGTAACTTTGTGCTGAGGAACTCAAACTGATTGCTTGCTCAATTGTAATCTCATTAAATGTTGTGAGCATTATTAGCTCCCCTACTTCCAAGGCTGTAGAGGGCAGGATGCTCATAATTAAGGCCCTTTATGGAATCCTAGCCAGTAGGACTTTAAAGTATAGACAAAGGTCCTTTGTTTCAGACAGCATCTGAGATCCCACTGTACACTTCTAAGTAACTTCGAGGCTGTATTTAAGTGACTCCCACTTTGGGCTGGTGCAGGTGTTTTTTGTTTTTGATGGTTTGGAGGGTAAGTGTGGGTTCGTTCAATTTATATTAAATGCAAAAAGAAAATCTATTGAGATCCACTGTAGAACAAAATTAGTGCTGAACAAATGACAGATGCTGTTAATAGAATGGGTTATAATAGAATGGGTTATAATTTCTCAGCTTCTTTCCATGCAGCTGACAACCATGAGACTACCCATATTTACATTGTAGTTTGGTGAGCTGGAAGTGATGGCTGTCAGTTTGGGAGCTATCATTTCTTGGGTGACCCTGCGTTTCCTGGGACCTCGGCTATTGAAGTGGGGGATGAGTATCAGCCCTGACTAATTGGGTTGGGTCACATGACACAGGGCTGCCTAATCTACTTGTCCTTTCTTTATACTGTTGCCGACCAAGTCATGGCCCCTGCGTTGCTTAGAGACAGAAGAGAAGGGTTGAGAGTGGAGCTGAGTGTGGTGACAACCTCAAAAGAAGTTAGAAGGTAGGGGAGCAATCCTAAGAGTATTGGGTGCTGAAAGATAGCATCAGGGTCCCTCCCACATTTTCCATACCTTCCCCCCCTCCCCCCCATTCCCATATTCCTTTTGCTTCTTCTCTTGCACAGGACTTACCTGTGGCTTTCTGGGATTCGCATGGCTCCAAGTTCGAAGTACCAGTCTTCCTCCTTGTTTCTGATCGTGAGCACCCGACCTCCGGTGTAGTTGCTGGCCTCCAGGATGGTTACCTGGAGATCAGAAGAGCTGCTGTCATTCTTATGGAGGGCTGTCTTTTTTTCCTCACCCCACTTCTTACCTCCAAAGAGCCATAGGATCTAGTCTGGAGGCCCTGAATGTACAGGGTAACCTCCCTAGGGCTGTTTTGCTCCAGAGGGTCCTGAGTGATTTGAGGCTCTCGCCTGGTAGCCTAGGTCTTCTCTTTCGTCTCCATAAGATCATAAATGGTGGTTAGCAATGCTTAGGGCTCAGGGGTTTGGAGGCTAGCGGGTACACTCACTAGTGCATGGTCAGGCTAGTCACTTGTTTTCCACCCAAGGGGGCAAATGGGAGGCTGATGATCAAGGCTTCTCAAGATCTTCTTACCTCGTGACCAGCATCCTGTAGGGTCTTAGCTGCCACTAAGCCTGCCATGCCAGCTCCCACTACCACCACACGCTTAGACAGTGGTGAGGTATGGAGGCCATTCTGGGCTATGAGAAGTAAGGCCTCGTAATCGGGATCCTGGAAACACTTGACAAGGTCCTCATCGAACGCAAGGCAGCTGGAGATGGACAGCAGGATCCCCAATATTAGGATTCCTGGGGGCAGAGAAAGCAAAGGGGTGGCCTTCCTGGAGCTAAGGCTCTGGGGCCTGTTTAAACAGGCTCTAGAGGGGACCCTGGGGAACCAGTGCAGGGCAGTCAGATGAGGGCCTCATCTGGCAAGTGTGTGGTTGTAGATATGAATATTTGGTATTAAGAGTGTATGAAGGCGATTACGTTGTGCAGCATATGGGTATACTGTGAACTGCAGTGTTATTTATGTGCTTAATGTGTGGTCTGTGAACATGGCTTGCACCATGGAAGCTCATGGCTGTGGGAGGTGACTATACATATGTCTATTCCTGATGGAGAGTGTGCATGTGTGCTCACCTGTGACTGTGTCAAGGACTGGGGCTGTGTAGACCTGTCAATTTGTATGCGGGAGTGTGACTGCAGTTTGCATTTACTTCATATGACTGCACACTTCAAGACTGTGTGTGAGGGATGCATTTGTGGAATGGATGCCTGGATGCGACTGAGTCTGTACAGGAAGGTGATGTAGACTGAGAGCTGGAGTGTGCATCAGGCTGGCTTTAGTGTGAGAAGGATGGGATGTGTTCCTCTGCTTGAGTGTGAGGGAGAATGTGGGTGCTTGTGTGGGTTCTGTGAGTGAGTCTGGAGAGTGAAGCTGTGAGGAGAAGAGTCAGGGAGCAAGGAGGAGGGAGAGGGAGGGTGTGTCTCCTGGTGAAAAGGTGAGTATATGCAGGAGGAAGGTTCCCTTCTCCTAGCAGGAATGAGGAGTGACGTGTGGGAAACAGGCAATCCTTGCTTCTTCTTTTTTCTTCCAGCCTCATCTGTGGTTTCTCAAAGCTTCCTTCTCAAACTATATTGCACATGATGTCAAGATTAGAACTCATCACTCAGACAGTTATATCTTGAATGGCTTGATTTTCTCATTCACAGCTGGTCTTGTCTGACAGGAAGGGCTATTTGCTTCCTTCGGTGTCACCTGCTCTTGAGTGGACCAGGTAAGGACTGTATAGCCTGAGCTCCATCCAGAAGCTGAGCTTTCGGCTGGTGAGAACCCCCTTAGTTTGTTCTTTGTAACACTGAGGCCATTGAAACTCCCTGAAGGAATAGAACTTTTAGGGACCCCTGGCAGAGGAGGTATATTAGTCCTTTCCTAGTGCCAAGACATCTTTCCACTGGGACAACTCATTGGAAAAGAGGAGAGAAATTACCAAGCCCAAGGAAGGGGATCTCTAAGTCTCAGCTCCCCCTCCCCGCTGCTCTGCCTCAACCTTCTTATCCACTCTCCAGACCTTACAGTTTCCCCTGAGCCATCAAGCAACTTTTGTTTCCCCATCCCTCTGCTCCGCCTTTGAATGGCTCCAACCCCTGACCCCTCTTCCAGATCCATCTCCACTGAATTCGTTTTCAACATCCTGAGCCATCCCCGGGTAAAGCTGAATTCCTGTCTCAGCTCTAACTCTCTTTACTCTTTATATGGTCCTCAGCTGAGACATCTTCAGACCAACCCATTGACCCATGTCCCTTTCCGATCCACCGTCTATGCCTCTTTCAGTATCTAACTCTTCCTTGTTCAGTCTCTTCCAGACCCGGAGGAGGACCCACTTACCATTCTTCTTGGCCATGGTCCTGAAACTCCGAGCTGAACTCCGAGCCGCTCCTCTTCTCTTTATGAAGAAGCAGCACCTCTTTGGCAATATTTGGCTCTTATCCCACCAATCCGTCTCTGGCCCTATTGACTCAGCCAAGCAGGGTGGCCCTGCACCAAGGGCTGACCTGTCGGGTAAGATGACAATAATAACTGACTTCACCTCCCCCTCATCTTCAATCCATTTTCCCCCTGACAGTCTCTGCTCCTCCCCCGGCCCTCCTATTGCTAAGGAGCAAGAGGGGACTGGGAGCTGGTGGGCCATTGTGAAGTTGCTGTGACCACCCTGGGAAGGGCTGAGGGTTGCGTGGGACATCTGGTCTCTGAACTTCCAGCACAAGCCAGAGCTCCTGACAGCCAACAATATAGAATGCCTGTTTTCCCCTGGCTGGTGCACCATGACACTTTACTTTGATGTCTGTTTGGGATAGGGATTTGGCCAGGAGCTCCTGTACAATAATCATGCCTCTTTGCTGCTCTCCCTCGAAGGTTCCCAGGTAGGCAGAGGTCTCTAGCCTGGCCCATTTCCAGTGGAGAGCATTTTGTGCTGCTTCCTCTGGGACCTCCAGGGAGTCCTTTAGACACAGTGTACTTCTCTGGCAATGTACTTCCTTCCCATAAGGAAGGGAGCCAGGTAACTAACTGTTCTGCCAAGACTAGCTTTTATTCACAGGCTGGCTGGCGAGCGAAATGAACAGAAAGTCTGCATCCAACCAACCAGCAGTGTGGGAGCTGGTGGGGAGGGAAGGAGTGGGGGAAGATAGGGCCCAGGACTGGGATTCTGGCATCTGATGGTATGAGGGAAGGGTAGTAGCAACAGAGATTGACAGAGCGGGGTTGAGTTCTGATTTGTCCTGGAAGATTTGTGTGTCTTGGGATATAGAATCAATACCTTTTGAAGACTTTATTTATTTTATGTATGTGATGAACACACTGTAGCTGTCTTCAGATACACCAGAAGGGGGCATCGGATCCCATTTACAGATGATTGTGAGCTACCATGTGGTTGCTGGGAATTGAACTCAGGACCTCTGGAAGAGCAGTCAGTGCTCTTAACCACTGAGCCATCTCTCCAGCCTGAATTGATACCTTTTGAACTTGGGTTTTCTTTCTTTCTTTTTTTCCTTTTTGGACAATAACATTTTCTGTTCTTTATTAAAGAGAGGAAACGCGAATAGAAACAGTATCACCTTCTTCCTCCTCCCCCAACATGGAGTTCACACCCCAGGATCCCTGTTAGATGTCTAAACAGCAGATACTACCACATTCTATCTAAAATGTCTTTTTTTGATGAAGTTTAATTTATGAATTAGACACAGGAAGAAACTAACAAGATGAGGCAGGAGAGATGGCTCAGCAGTTAAGAGCTTTGGTTGCTCTTCCAGAAGCCCTGAGTTCAATCCTAGCAATTATAGATGGTGGCTCACAACCATCTGTAATGTGATCTGATACCCCCCTCTATATGTGCAGATAGAGCACTCATATATAAAATAAATAAATAAATCTTAAAAAAGAAACTAGCAACAAAAATAATAAAACAGAACAATTATAGCAATATACTATGATAAAGTTACAGCATCACTAGCTTTATACTTTGGGGGTGCTATTAAAAACAAGGGTGATTTGAACACAGTTTGATAACCATGATGGCTATCAAGTGACTAATAGTTGAGTAGCATATACAGTGGACAAAGGAATGGATACATTGGACAACAAAGTAGATATATTGGACAAAGAAATTGATATATGGGAATTATCCAAATCCCAAGAAGGACAGAACACAATGGGGTCAGATGTCAGTGTGATTTTATCACACTACTTAGAACAATACCTAATTGAAGATTTATAAATTGGCGTGGTGGTTTAAACGAGAATGATCCCCAGAAACTCATTTATTTGCAGGTTTAGTCGCCAGTTGATTGGAAAGGATTGGGAGGTAAGGCCATAGGTTTGTCCTTGCTGGAGAAGATATGTCCCTGGAAGTGGGTTTTGAAGTTTAAAATGCACATGGTGGGCCCCAGTCTCTTTTTCTGTCTCTGTCTCTGTTTCTCTGTCACTTTCCCCATCTCTCTCTGTCTTTCTGTTTCTGTCCCTCTTTCTCTGTCTCTGTTTCCATCTGTCTCTGTCTCTCTCTGTCTGCTGTCTGTAGATCAAGATGTAAACCTCTCAGTTACTGCTCCAGTACCATGCCTACCTGCTTGTTCCCTGCTGTGATGATAATGAACTCACTCTCAGAAACTGTAAGCAAGCTTCTAATTAAATGCTTTCTTTTATAAAGAGTTGCCATGGTCATGCAAAGCAATAGAACTCTTCAAAGCAAAATAACAATAACTAAGACAATTGGTTATTTCCAGAATTTTCCATTGTAAAATTCAGGCCATAATTGAGCATGAGTAACTAAACTCTCAGAAAGCAAAGACACAGATAAGAGGGTAGACTACACTAGCTAAGGAAGGAAAGCTGTGGGAGTTCAGGGACTCTTACCATTCCTGGGTTGGCTCTGTATTCTCAAAGGGCCTGATCAGTGGGACCCTCAAATTATCTATTCTTAATTTATTTTTAAAAATAAATTTATAAGCCTGGCAGTGGTTGCGCATGCCTTTAATCCAGCACTTGGGAGGCAGAGGCAGGCGAACTTTTAAATTCGAGGCCAGCCTTGTCTACACAGTGAGTTCTAGGACAGCTAGGGCTACACAGAGAAACCCCGTCTTGAAAAAAAATTATATATTTATTAATTTATTCTTGCATATATTACATCCTGACCCCAGAGTCCCTGCCCCTATCTCCTCTCAGTCTCCCCAACCCCATCTCCCCTCTCATCCTGATCCACTCTTCCTCTGTTTCCCTTCAGAAAAGAGCAGGCCTCCCAGGGATATCCACCAAACATGGCATAACAATTACAATAAGACTAGGCACAAACCCCCATATCAAGCCTGGATGAGGCAACCCAGTAAGAAGAAAAGGGTCCCAAAAGCAGGCAAAAGAATCAGTGACAGCTCCTAGGGGTCCCATGGAACACCAAGTTACACAACCATAACATATACAGAGGACCTAGGTCAGACACATATATGCTCCGTGATTGTTGATTTAGTTTCTGTGAACTCCTCTGAGCCCTGCTTAGTTGTTTTTTTGTGGGTCATGTTCTTGTGGTACCCTTAATCCCGCTTCTGTGGCGTTTCAGCTTGGGTTTTCTTATATAAGATCCAGGGCAATAATACCGTCTTCTTAGGGATTTAATTTTTTTTTTAAATAGAAGTATCTTGCTATGTAGATCAGGATGACTTTGAGCACCAAATATTCCTGATGGTTTGGATTACATCACCATATGCTTCAAGGCTGATCTGATATAATGCGTAGAGTATAGTTGTTTTCTGTAGGTTTGACAGGATCACCATGATCTTGAAGTGAAACAGGTATGGCAATTTGGAAAGAACTGGGCCATAGGCAAGGCAATAGAGTAATCAGAAAACTCTAAGTCTAGGATAATGTAATTATTCTATTATAACCATTATAGTGTTATCATGCTGGAACCATTATAGAGTTATTAGCCAGGTCTAGGATAATGAGGTTTTCAACACACCCTCGTGGAAGGAGGTGGGGGAAGTTCTCAAGTCTTTCATCTGAGACTCCAGCCACCATTCCCTCTGACCAGCTGCGTAGGATCTTGGGGGTGGTAGGATATATTAGAGATAGAAGGTTGACTTGGGGAAGGGCTTTGATGGTGGAACAACCCATGAGTCACCCATGCTCCTGTAAGAAAACCAGTAGCTCATTATTTTGGCAGTGTAATCTGTATGAAGAATCGGCATAGCATTGTGTGTGTGAAATGGTATCTTTTGATGGTTTTGATTTCTATTTCCTTGATGGCTACTGATGAGGAATATCTTTACCATGCTTATTGCTCAATCATGCATGCCCTTAAGAGAAATGTTTATTTAGGTCATTTATCCATCTTACCAATGAGTTAGCTCTCTACGTTATTGAGCTTTAAGGTTTTATTTTTTTTAATATCGATTTTATATTATGTGTATACATGTTTTGCCTGCATGTATGCACCATATATGTGCATTGCCTTTGGAGGACAGAAGAGGGTCTGATCCCTTGGACTTGCAGATATAGAGGTTTGTAAGCATCCAGATAGGTACTGGGAACTAAATTTGGGTCATCTGGGAGAGCAGCAAGTGCTTGTAACCACTGGCTCTCTCCAGAGCCCTGAGCTTCAAGACTTTGAAATATATCTTATAGATACAAGTCCCTAATGAGATACTTAATGTGAAAATATTTTACACTCATTTGTATTATCACTTTCTTTTCTTTTTCTGATATTTTGTTATTAATTCTTTGAAGATTTCATACAATGTATTTTGATCATATTTAGATCATATTCATCCTGACTCCTCCTCTTAGCTCTTCCTAGATCCATCCCCACCTCCCTAACTCCCCAACTTTGTTTCCTATTTTAAAAAATGTATTTAATAACCCATTGACTCCACAGCACCAGCTGTTAATATACTTATAGGTTTGAGGCTATCCCTGGAGCATGATCAAATTGCCAGGTGCAGAATGGCTTTGTAGCTCAATGGAACAGAACACTTGATGTTCCTGCTCTGTCTCCCAGGTGCTGGAATCACAGGCACGTGACATCATACCTGACCGAAGTTTCTTGATGGTATTCTTTGTATTATAAATGTTTCTACTTTGATAAAAATTCAATTAATTTTCTTTTCTTTTTACTTTTGGAGTAGATTTAAGAAACAATTGCCTGATCAAGAGCACAAAAATGTTTTCCTATGTTTTATCTTAAAAGTATCATTTAGGCCTTTTTATTCATTTTGAAGTAAATTTCTCTATGGTACATGGTAGGGGCCCATTTTTATTCTTTTGCATGTAGGGCATTCATTTGTCACAGCACTATTTTTGAAAAACACTATTTTTCTTCATTGAACAATCTTTGTGTCCCTGTTGAAAATTAATTGTCAAGAAAAATTTAAAGATTTATTTATTTTTATTTTATGTTCATTGGGGTTTTGCCTGCATGTATGTCTCTGTGTGAAGGTACCAGATCCCCTGGAGCTGGAGTTACAAATAATTGTGAGTTATCATGTGGGTGTTGGGAATTGAACCTGTGTCTTCAGGAAAAGCAGCTGGTACTCTTAACCACTGACCCATCTCTCCGGGCCCTGACAATAAAATTTAAGGCTATGTCTAGACTGTCAGTTCTAATCTACTAATTATGTTAGTCCTTATGCCGGGCCACACTGCTACAGTCTAGTAGTAAGTTTGGGCGACAAAAGCCCTCTAACTTTATTCTTATCTTTCAAGGTTGTTTGACTCATTCTGAGTTCCTTGACTCATTTTAAGAAAGCATCGTCTAGGATTCTGATGGAAGTGCATTGAGTCTGCTGATTAGTCATTTTAGAATATATTGGCATTTTAATACTCTGAAGTCAGGACTGGAGAGATGGTTAACCATCAAGAGCATGTACCACTTGCTCAGTTCAGTTTGAAGCACTCATGTTGGGTGGCTCTCAACTGCTTGTAACTCCGGCTCCAAGAGGTCTGATGTCCTTTTCTGGACTCTATGAGTACCAGCAATCACAAATCTACATACTGACCCACACATACACATCATTAAAAAATAAAGCTTTAAAAACAATTTAAATCTTCTGACATGTGAATTTTAAAACTCACAGAGTTACTACACGATCCGAATGCACATCATTAGCAACTCAGTGGGATTTAGCTTTTCAGGCCCACAACAGACACACACCATCAAATGCCAGTGTACATTCAGGATGAGCACTGGGAGTCTCTGAAATCAAGATCAGATTGTAGGAGGATGGTGTCTAAATGGTCTGCTGCTAATTTCCCCTCTACAATCTGAATTATGGTCTCCCCGGTGAGTTCTCTATGATTGAAATAGGGACAAATGCATACTGGTTACAGATGGTTCTACATCATGTGCCTGCTCCACTTAAAAGTTGATAGCTAGTCGGGCAGTGGTGGCACATACCTTTAATCCCAGCACTTGGGAGGCAGAGGCAGGCAGATTTCTGAGTTCGAGGTCAGCCTGACCTACAGAGTGAGTTTCAGGACAGCCAGGGCTACACAGAGAAACCCTGTCTGGAAAAACCAAAACAAACAAACAAACAAAATCCAAAAAACACACAACCTGCTTATGATGTGTTATTTTATTCTTCCCTCCCTCCTTCCCTCCCTCTCTCCCTCCCTCCCTCCCTCCCTCCCTCCCTCCCTCTGTTCTTCCTTTTTTCCTCCCT
>NW_022196900.1:76388925-76450481 GCF_008632895.1 Mastomys coucha | reverse complement strand
CTTCCTCCCTCCCTCTCCCCTCTCCCCCTCCCTCCATCTCTCCCTCCCTCCCTCCCTCCCTTCCTTCCTTCTTCCCTCCTTTCTTTCTTTGGGGGACTTCACTTTTCAGGAGTAGGTATTTACTGACCTCGAAGTCATTTGCTGACCCAGTGGTCCCTCAACGAGGCCTCGTCAGCTTGGGCCAACCAGGGAGTGCCTGGTTGTTAGGATTGTAGTTAGCTTTGAGCTTTGCCTTTCTCAAAGTTCAACACCTCCCTGAAGTCTGTGGGCTCATCTTATTGAGGAAGAGACCTCAAGACATTCCCTGATTCCTCCTGCTGACCTCTGGGCTGGCAGCCCCATGTCCATGGTGGAGTGGGACCAGCTCTCAGCAGCCAGAGATGATTTGGTCAGAGTTCACGTACAGCCATTACCATGAACTTAGATAATTAAGCACACTATGTACGTTGGCCACTCATTCTTTACTCAGGAGGCAAGTGGTGTTTTTAGGTGTTGACTTTTCCATTGTCAAGTTACGTGATCTTTGCCAGATGCCTCCTCTCTTTTGGATTCATCTGTCTGAAAAACAGGCAGGCAAGACCACTCTTGACCCTTAAGTATTTCTGATATTAAAAGTCAAGTTGGCTAACACTTCATCCTCCCTAAGGCCTTAGACTGATTCTTTCCTGAGACAAGTAATACCATCTTTCTGAACCTCACTTTCCTCCTCTAAGGTCAGAGGAATCTCCTTCTGCATTGGCCTGTCTTTTAAGAGCTGAAGTGAAGCAGAGGCAGGCTGATCTCTGGGTTTGAGGCTAGTCTGCTCTATATAGTGAACTGCAAGATACATAGTGAGATTGTCTCAATGCAAAAATGCTAAAGTGAGAGGTAGAAACACATGGGAAGAGTTAGCTTGGTTCTGGAAAGGATTCTGGGCTCCCTCCCTTCCTCTCTCCCTCCTTCCTTCCTTTTCTCCCTCCCTCTCCCTCCCTTTCTCCTTCCCTTTTATCTCCCTCTCCCTCCACTCCTTTCTTTCTTTGAACTTGAATTGTTCCCAAATTCTGTAGTATAAATACATCTCTCATGGCCAATGTCAAGGCAGTAATACTCTATCCCTGAATGTGTTTTCATTTTGACTCATTACCAAACAAATCCAGTAGACTAACAAATGGCATTAGAACTCATGGAATGCTGTCCACTGGTTACCACAGTTACATGGGTGAGCCTCCATGTGGCATGGCCCCAAGGACCACATGTCCTGAGGACTTCTGTTATACAGTTCTGCTCTGCATAACACGTCCTTCTTAATTGAAAAATTATATGAAAACTCTAAGTGGCTTCCAGTCCCTCACTGGGCAGTATTTCTGGCATTCACAGTACTAATGCTTGATCTCTTTCAGGCATTGCTGCTGGAGCACGGTAATGATTCAATCACCACCTTAGAGAAGTACTTAGAGACGTAGATCATCAGCAATGATCACCATCCTTAGAAAACATTTGGAAAAATAAAATTGTTAATGGAGCTAGGTTGAGATGTTTTTACTGCTGGCTCTGATGAGAAAATCTTAGGGAACAATTTGAAGTTCAGAAAGGCACACTCTTATTAGTTAAGCTAGGGACTTTTTATGGTTAGGGAACAAGAACAACGGCAGCACTGGCTGAAGTGACTCACTGAGGCTGGACTGCTGATGCTTGATTCCTTATACTCAGTTTTGCCCTCAGCTTCCTGATAGGATTTACTAAGAACTGCTGATGAGTAGATATGCATTCTGAGGATTTAAGGTAACTATTACTGATTGTTATATAAAAGTTTAGATTTGTGATTCTCTTAAGATTCTTGCAAGATTACCTTTAAAGGTAAATAGTAAAATAATTACTCCTTTCTTTTAACCCAGATTGCTTCCTGGCAATAAGAACTGGCTGAGAAAACTCCCTTGCTTGCTTACACTTTGTTAATCTATAGCAAGTTGCTTAGTTACAAACAAACAAACTGAAAATACATACATTTTCTCAATATAAATTTTAAATAACTCCAAACATACTAACTATATTTTAAAATAATACATCGATTCTAGTTTTTTTAAATAAACATAAATAGATAAAGTCTTTTTGTTTGTTTGTTTGTTTTGTTTTTAGTAGAGCTTAAAATCTCGGCTGTTACTTAGTACAAGCCCAAAATAAGAACAATTTTTAGACACTGGAGCTCATTGTAATAAAGCTGTACTTCAATGACTCTCACATCACCAAAGGATTTTACCTCCATAGTAGCTAAGCTAAAAGTTGACAGTTCTGTTGCACCAAGGAGTGAATTGTAGACACACTTTTTGGATACAGATTTTCTGCTATGGTCATTCTCAGCCCACAGAGAACATGTTACATTCATTTAAGAAATGGTGTGTGTATTAAGATGGTCTATCCATGAATTCATTCACCAACCATTTCAATGGTTCTGCTTGGAGGGTGGCACAGACATTAGGTGAGGGTAAGAATGTGGTTCATTGGCTTTGATAGTTTGGAAAAGCATTCATCTCAGAGAAAGAGTAACTTATAAAGTCCTCTTCTTCAAACTTAATACAGTAGTTACAAACATCAAGCAAAGCAGCCAGTCTCTCCTTGTTGTTCTCTTACAAGCCACCTCCCAAGTTAATTGTCTACCTTTCTTTTGGTTGTATAAATACTTTTGAAACAAGTAAGCTGTTCTGAAAACTGTAGTATAGTATAAAACCATCAAATACACAATCACACTAATAGAGAGACTGATATAGGAGAAGCATGATTTCAAGACCATTATGTGGTACACACCTAGACACTTTCATGTACAAACAAACTGAAAGTGTATATGATCGCACAATATTGGACCTATTTCTCCAATTACCAAGTTAAAGAGATCACCAGATGATAGCCAACAAATTTCTAATTCCTCATACTTTTGAATTTCAATCGATTAGGATATGTGGATAATATTAATTTTCATATTAACAGACATTAAGAAAAAGTAATTATTACCTCCTGTTATTTTTATTGTTAGAGATGGAATTATGCTTGTGTAGCTTTGTTGAAAGATTACTTTCTTGCTCCTTCTAGGGTGTAGTTTTGCTCCTTATGTTGGTGTTTTCCATCGATTATTCTTTGTAGGGCTGGATTTGTGGGAAGATATTGTGTAAATTTGGTTTTATCATGGAATATCTTGTTTTCTCCATCTTTGGTAATTGAGAGTTTTGTTGGGTATAGTAGCCTGGGCTGGCATTTGTGTTCTCTTAGGGTCTGACTGCTATCTGCCCAGGATCTTCTAGCTTTTTTTGTTTTTTGTTTTATTTATTTATTTTTAATTAATTAATTAATTAATTAATTAATTAATTAATTTATTGAGACAGGGTTTCTCTGTGTAACCCTGGCTGTCCTGGAACTCACTTTGTAGACCAGGCTGGCCTCAAACTCAGAAATCTGCCTGCTTCTGCCTCCTAAGTGCTGGGATTAAAGGTGTGCGTCTCCACCACCCGGAGTAGCTTTCATAGTCTCTGGTGAGAAGTCTGGTGTAATTCTTGTAGGCCTGCCTTTATATGTCACTTGACCTTTTCCCCTTACTGCTTTTAAAATTCTTTCTTTGTTTAGTGCATTTGGTGTTTTGATTATTATGTGTTGGGAGGAATTTCTTTTCTGGTCCAGTCTATTTGGAGTTCTGTAGGCTTCTTGTGTGTTCATGGGCATCTCTTTCTTTAGGTTAGGGAAGTTAGTTTTCTTCTATAATTTTGTTGAAGATATTTACTGGCCCTTTAAGTTGGGAGTCTTTACTCTCTTCTGTACCTATTATCCTTAGGTTTGGTCTTCTCATTGTGTCCTGGATTTCCTGGATGTTTTGGGGTAGGATCTTTTTGCTTTTTGTATTTTCTTTGACTGTTGTGTCAATGTTTTCTATGGTATCTTCTGCCCCTGAGATTCTCTCTTCTATCTCTTGTATTCTGTTGGTGATGTTTGCATCTATGACGCCTGATTTCTTTCCTAGGTTTTCCAACTCCAGGGTGGTCTCCCTTTGTGATTTCCTTATTGTTTCAATTTCCATCTTTAGATTCTGGATGGTTTTGTTCATTTCCTTCACTTGTTTGATTGTGTTTTCCTGTAGTTCTTTAAGGGATTTTTGTGTTTCCTCTTTAAGGGCTTCTAGCTGTTTACCTGTGTTCTCCTGTACTTCTTTGAGGAGTTATTTATGTCCTTCTTAAAGCCCTGTATCATCATCATGAGAAGTAATTTTAGATCTGAATCTTGCTTTTCTGGTATGATGGTGTGTCCAGGACTTGCTATGGTGGGAGAATTGGGTTCTGATGATGCCACATAACCTTGTTTTCTGTTGCTTATTTTCTTATGCTTGCCTCCTTCCATCCAGTTATCTCTAGTGCTACTTGCCTTGGCTAAATCTGACGGGGGCTTGTCTTTCCTGTGATCCTGGTTGTTTCAGAACTACTCAGAATCAGGCTGTCTCTGTGATCCTGTGATTCTGGGATCCTGTGATCCTGGGCCTGTCAGAGTGCCTGGGAGTAGAGCTTCTGGGTATTATGGGAGTGGAGAGTTTGTGCCCAAGGTCTGCTCAGGGCACTGGCCTAGACAGACTGGAAGGAACCCGTGCCACTGGACTGGTGGAATTCCTGTGTGCCTGGGTCCTGCTGGTTCCCCAATTGTAATTTTATATTGCTTGAAAGATTTTGCTGGGATGTATAAGCTATGGAAGAAAGAATAAAGTGGGAACATTGTTCCTTCCATCCATCAACTATGTGTATGTATATAAAGCTTTTCTGGGTGAGTGTTGGAGCTTGCTCCATCTACCAATTGTGTGTATATATGTATGTGTGTGAATGTATGAAATGCTTGGAGCCTGCTTGCTGGAGCTTTTCTGTAAACATTCTATATGTTGATTTGTAGGTCTGAATGCATGTATGTATGTATATATTTGTATGTATGAATTTATTAGATTCTGCTCTTTATTTTATCCACCCTGTATGTGTGTGTGTGTGTGTGTGTGTATTTGTATATATGTATGTATGTGTGTGTGAATTTGTGTGACTGTGTATATGTCTATCTGTAGGTCTGTGTGTATGTATGTATGTATGTGTGTGTATATATATATATATATATGTGTGTATATATATACATATATATATATATTTATGTGTATGAAGTCATTGGACTCTGACTTTTATTTCATCCATTCAGTGTATATGTGTGTGTGTATGCATGTGAATTTTATTTCATTCCTTCTCTTTCTTGATGGCCCCAAAGAGTGAAAAGAGTTCATAGTTTTTCCGATGGCTACAGGGAATGCCAGCCCCAATAAATTAAGCTTTGTTCCCTCAGAGAAAAGTCTGCTGAGTGACTTCTCTGATTGCTGGTTGTCATTGGCAGCAGCCCCTTTAGGTGTCTGGATCCATTCCTGTCAGTGGCTCTAAGCACTGACCCCCAATGGCTGCCTGCCTCAGTTTACACACCACATGGATGCCAAAGCCGGTCATTGGCACTAACCATTTGTCAGCTCACAGACACAAACTGAGTAAAATGTATTCAAATAATTAGTATAGAAAGGGTTTTCAGGGGCTGGCGAGATGGCTTAGTGGGTAAGCCCACTGACTGCTCTTCCAAAGGTCCTGAGTTCAAATCCCAGCAACCACATGGTGGCTCACAACCACCCATGATGAGATCTGATGCCCTCTCTCTGCTGGTGTGTCTGAAGTCAGCTACAGTGTACTTATTTGTAATAATAAATAAATAAATCTTATTAAAAAAAGTGTTTTCAGTGTTTAGCGTCACTGAATTTTTTAATAAATTAGCTAATTTATTAACTCTTTGGGGAGGGGTGGCAGGGTCTCATTATGTATCCTTGACTCACCTGGAACTCACTTTGTAGATCAGTTTGACTTTGAACTAATAGAGATCCTCCTGCCTCTCTGCCTCCTAAATGTGGGGTGTTTGAGGTCTTTTTTTTTTTTTTTTTTTTTTTTTTTTTTTTTTTTTTTTGCATTGTTTATTCTTTTGTTGTTGGTAGTTCGAGGGATTGATGGCTAGGGTTCAAGCATAGAAGCTGAGGGCTTTGTCTTTGAGCCACATTTCTGGCCACATGGTCTTTGATTTTAGTACAGTTTACTGAAATATTGTTTCATAAATTTCTAAATTGTTATCAGTTACTCTGCTGGTCTGACTGGAAAGGACCTCACAATTCAACGTCCTTCTAAATACCTGGAAAACAGAGCACAGAGAGGTCTGGGATGGTCGGTCATTCAGAGCTGTAGAATGTTGATCAGCACGTGTGCCAGAGGGCTCTGCTCTGTCACCTTTAGTTCTCCCAGCTGTCTCAGAAGGGTGGAGCTTACCACACACATTTCAAAGAGGGAACAACTGAGTCAGAATAACATTGAGAACATGCAACAGAAGTTTCTAGATCTGGATCCAGAGTCTGTCTCTACACCTGTAAGATGTGAGCTCCTGGAGGGGAATCACATCGTGGGGGTAGCGCTGAAGACCTCTAGATGTTTCTTGTTAGAACTTGGTTCAGGACTTGGCATAAAGTTGACAGACTCTTAATCATCACCGACTGGGTAACTTGCATAGGTATTTTATAGGTGGAGAATGGAGGACTTTGATTTGCTTAAAAGTTTGACTCAATTATGGTCAAATTGACATGTTTAGGGCTGAGGAGTTTAGGCACTAAAAGAGAGATCAGAATAAAGATTTAAGTCATCATCTGTGTTCACGTCCCTTCTCCTCTGCTCTCAGCTTCTCTTATTCCTCAAGCAGTCCTGAAAAGGAAATAGGTCACTGCCCCTCCCTCTGTGGCTTGGTTTCTTATTCTCTGTCCCCAGAGGCCTTTGTGTGTGTGTGTGTGTGTGTTCTTGTTGATCAAGTTTGGAGAGCTTCATCTTGGCATGGGGCAGGCGAGGGCAGAGTTGTGGAACCTCAGCAGTTTGTCCTGCTGGAGGAGGCTGAGATGGCTGAGTCTGCATCCCAGGATCCTTTGGGCAGTGCCTTCAGGGCAGTGCTGGCTTGCTCCATGGAGGAAGTCAGAAGGCTCAGTCCCCCAACTCTCAGAAACCTTGGGGCTGTTCTGGAAAAGCAGCTTCCTGGAATCCCAACTCTCTGGACTCAGCTGCCCCTGGGGCTTCCTGATCCTTTCCTGTTAAGAGCCAGCAGTGACAGTCCTGTGGACCCACTAGGTATGAGGTGGCTTCTCATCTTTAGGCTGTTGGCAAGATCCAGGTGTCTGTGAGGCTGATGCTCAGATGTAGCCAGGACATTGCATCAGTTTTCCCTGTGTACATCCTAACACCCCTGTAGCCCTTTCCCTCATGGCCGGCTCTTCTTTCCCAGCTGGACACAATATCAGTCAGCCCTCTCTCCCTTCTTCCTTCTTCAGTCCCCAGATAATTACTTAGAGAATTCCAATATGTCACCAGATTGCTCATTAATTTTGCAACTCAGTTTCCATTGACTTTTCCCTGCCTTTTCAACCCAGCTCTGTGGCCTGGCACATTCAGGTAGAGACTAGATGGAAGACATCTTACAACAAGATGTGCTTTGTACACATCCTCCCTCTCCCTCACTGAGGAAGGTTTGCTCCAGTCTTGTGTTTACTTCGGCTTTTACTTCTGTTTCTGCTTCTGCAGAGGCCATGGCTCCACAACATCTGGGGAGAAACCTCAGCAATCTCTATTAGCTCAAGGAGACACGTATTGTGAAGACTTTGCATCCTTCAGCTCCCACTCAGGAGCCTGTGTGCCAGAGCAGAGAAGGCAGTGACTGAGAGCCAGGCTCTGAGGCTGGACCACCTCAATTCATCTCCCAATTCTATTAAAGTATACAATCTGGAACAAAAATGTCCTTTTTTTAAAATAAAAATTAATTTTATTTATTAATTCTCGGTGTATTTTTGGGTGTGTGCATGTGCACACATGGGTGCAATATGTGTTCTATGAATTTGGACACGGACACTACACATACATGGAGGATGTAGGACAACATTTGCGATTTGGTTCTGTCTTCCTGCTGTGCATTCTGAGGACTGACCTCAGGCTATTAGGCACACATAGCAAAAGCTTTTCCCTCTACGGTGCTTGCTACCTATTTCCTTTATGTCTTAGTTTTTCATACTGGAGATGTAGGCAAACATACTTTCCTCAGTGACTTCTTGAGAAGTTAAGATAGAGTCAGTAGAATGGCCCAGGGCATTTAAAGTTCACTCCCGTAGTGGTTCCAGCCTTCTTAGTATGGGCTATATTGCACTGTAGTCTTTCTGGTAGTTGTGTGTCTATGGAAGTGAAACGCTGAGGAGAGATGATCAAGAGTCCTTTTTCACAATTCCCGAATGCTGAGCCTTTTTTGTTTTTTTTGTGAATGTTTATTTAGTCTCTATTGTGAAAATTTATTTGCTCTCTATTATTCTATTTTCCTTTAAAAGAGGACCCAGTGTATTCTTTTTTTTTTTTTAAGATTTATTTATTTTATGTGTATGAGTACACTGTAGCTGTACAGATGGCCATGAGCCATCAGGTTGGCCCCGCTCCTCTGCCCCGCTCACTGCGGTGTAATACACTTAGCTGTCTTCAGACACACCAGAAGAGGGTGTCAGATCTGATAACGGGTGGTTGTGAGCCACCATGTGGTTGCTGGGATCCGAACTCAGGACCTTTGGAAGAGCAGTTAGTGTTCTTACCTGCTGAGCCATTTCGCCAGCCCCTCTATTATTCTATTATAGAGTTGGCTTTCTTACTGATATCTAGGAGATCTTTAAAGTGAATACCAATCTTTTGAGTACCACTCCTTAGTACATTCTTTTCTGTGACTTTTGTCCTGGTGGTAAGTGCTTTTTTTTGTGTGTCTAGTTTAAGAAATCTTAAACCACCTGGGCAGCACAGTAGAGCTGACCTTGGTGGTGAAGGTGTGAGTGAGCCAGCCTTGAGGGAATGAGAGCAGGAGAGCTGGTCCTGCCCCTTGCTGACTGTGGCATTGGGTGAGCTAGGCAGGGCAGTGCTGAGGAGCTCATCCTCATGGTGTGGGTGTAGGAGAGCTGGTGGGTTGGCAAACTCAACTACTGCTCAGGTCCAGATCCAGAGCTTTGGGTTGGACCACACCAATATCTACCCCATATGTGAGCTGCTAGACTGTGTGAAGGGGCCTGTCCTAAAGATCCAAAGCTGCAGAATCACCAGGCAGCAACAAGATATTTAAGAGAAGTCCTAGCAAGGATCTAGCACTGACAATGTAGCAGAAGCCAGAGACTTCGAACCAGACAAGAGACGGATTACAGCAATCATTTGCAATTTATTGGGGCAGACTTACAGTTTCAGAGGTTTAGTCCATTATCATGATGGCAGAAAACATGGCACCATACAGGCAAACTTGGTGCTGGAGGAGCCAAAAGTTCTATTATCTTGGTCCACAGGCAGCAACAAGACTGGATTCCACACTGGGTGGGGCTTGAGCTTAGGAGACCTCAAAGCCCACCCTGTGATACACTACAGCTTCCACATTGAGATTATTTTTTTGGGGGGGGGATTTTGTTTTATTTATTTATTTGTTTGTTTAATTATTTATTTATATTTTCTTACAGGATGGGTTGCAAGAGTGGGCAGATATGAAAGGATCGGGAGATGAGTGGAATTAAAATGTGAAATTCACAAAGGATCAATAAAATTTTAAAAAAGTTAAAAGAAAAAAGGAAAAAAATAAACTTCACTTGGGGCTGGAGAGATGGATTAACAGTTAAGAACACTGGCTGGGTTTCCAGATGTCCTAAGTTCAACTTATAGCACCTACACATGACAGCTTATAACCATCTCTAACTCCAGTTCCAGGCGGATCGAACACCCTCTTTTGGCCTCCTGAGGCACTGCACACATATGGTACACATATACATGTGCTGGCAAAGCACATATAATTTTTGATTTTGATTTTATGAGGTATTACAGTTAAAAGATTGCATGAATCTCAGAAGAGACTCCGAACCTGGACTTTTATACTTTTTTGAGGCTGTATAGATTATGGGGACTTTTGGAGTTGGACTGAATTATCTCATTATTTTATGGTTACAAGCTTATGAGGGCCAGGGAATGGAATGTGGGAGTTTGAATAGATATGGCCTCCACAGACTCAGGTGTTTGAATACGTGGCCTATGGGATGTGGCACTATTAGGAGGTGTGGCCTTGTTGGAGTGGGTGTGGCTTTGATGGAGGAAGTGTGTCATTATGGGGGGAAGGCTTTGAGGCCTCCTAGGTTCAAGCTCCACTCAGTGTGGAATCCAGTCTTCTTGCTGCCTGTGGACCAAGATAATACAACTTTTGGCTCCTCCAGCACCAAGTTTGCCTGTATGGTGCCATGTTTTCTGCCATGATGATAACAACTAAACCTCTGAAACTATAAGTCTGCCCCAATGAATTGTTTTCCTTTATAAGAGTTGCCATGGTCATGGTGTCTCTTCACAGGAATGAACACCTTAACTTAGATATATGGCAAGGCCCCTTGCCTGCTGGGCCATCTCGCCAGCCTGTTTTTATTATTTTATTTAAAAATGCAGCACTCAATTATTTTTATCTACAGAAACATGCTAATTCATTTCTTTAGCTGCGTATGGCTACACAAACCGGGTTCCTGAAGGAAAGGCAGGGGCCTGGAAGAAAGGGAGGAATTGGATGGCAAGAGAAATAACCACACCAAGTTCCTGATCAAGGTCCAATGTGTATTTTAGAATCTGAGGAATATATTGGCAGGGAAAAACCCATCCCCTAGTAAGCCAGGATCTTGTGGCCAAATTAGCATCTTGTTATTCTGTCTGGAAGGCAGGTGAAGCAGCTCAGCAGGGCGTGGCTCCTAGCAGGAACTTCAAGAGAGGCCGAGATGTGGCAGAACAAAAAGGCTTTGTTTATCTCAGAAACTCCACCCAAGTGGGCTAGCTGCTTTGTGGCAAGGTCTGCTTCAGCCCACTTGAGACTGGGGGAGGTCACATATTTCAGTTTTTCTTTGTATTTTTTCACCCATGCCATCATGAAATCTATAGATGATAGATTTATTCCTTCTCTTCTAATAGTTAACCTTTTATTTCTTCCTATTACTTTATTTCACTGAGTAAGAACTCCTGTGAAAAGGGATTTTTATTTTCAATTTTAGTGTTAGAGAATAAGCTGCCAATGTTTCATTATTAATTTCAACACTTGCAATTATCTTTCTTTGATGATGATAACTGAAGACACTTATTATCACATCATGAGAGCATCAGATGTCCTGTAAATGGAGTTACAGATAGCTGTGAGCCACCATATGGATGGTGGGAATTGAACCCAGGTCCTCTGCATCAGCAGCCAGTGCTCTTAACCACATAGCTATCTCTCCAGTTTCATGTTTAATTTTCTTTTTTTGGTTTTTCGAGATAGGATTTCTCTGTGTAGCCCTGGCTGTCCTGGAAATCTGTAGACCAGGCTGGCCTCAAACTCAGAAATCTGCCTGCCTCTGCCTCCCAAGTGCTGAGATTAAAGGTGTGTGCCACCACTGCCCAGCATGTTTAATTTTCTAAAATTGTGTTTTGTAGTTTCCTAACAATGCTTATATAAACAATTGTTATGTATTTTCTGTAATGTTTTTAAATGTTAACAAAATTAGATAAATTGAAATTATGTATCTTTTTTCATCATAATGTAATAAAACTTAAGTCAATAAAAAATTAAAAAAAATTTATTGCCATAAAGAATTACTTATAATTTAGAACTGCAAGACATAAAAATGAATATTCAATGACATCTATAAGTTAAAAATATATGGTTTTAGAATACATGACCATAGGTATAAAAAATAATACAGGAGACATGTCAAAGTCTAGAAGTGACTAAAGAGGCTAGTGGTGTGTGCCTATGGTGTCAAACTTGGGGCCCTAAGGTGGGAGTATCCAGAACTGAAGATGGTCTGGGCTACATATTGGGACTAATTTTTCAAAAATATAAGCAGAAAAATAAAGCCACATTCTATTCTTTTAAAGCAAAACACTGCAACACAACACCTCATTAACTCTTCATCCCACAAAGACAGGAACTTAATTATAGTCTGTTTTAAGAATGTAGAAACAAGTCAGAGACCCTGACAGGAAAGACTTTGTAGTGAGGTGGTAGAAAACCACCTGCCTTGATAATGATGGTGGAACACCAGTGTCTAGTGTCATTCTCTTTGTGGACTGCCATTTGTCTCAAAACCACATTTGAAATCACTACCTTTTCCTTATTGAGTGATCTATATATCCACGACTGGAGTCAATTAGCTCATATCTGAGCTGTTAGTTCTAGTCTTCTCTTACACCAGTACTTTAACCTCCTGGTTTCTAAAGCTTTGTGGTAGGTTTTAAAATTGGGTCCTCCCATGTTGTTCTTCTCCTTCAAGACTGTTTGGCCTCTTCTGAGTCCCTTGCACTCTCCATTGCACTTTGGGATCCATTTGGCAATTTCAGTAAGGTGTGAACTAGGACTATGACAGAGGCACATCGAATAAGTTTAGGATTTGTTGGCATCTTACCGATAGAACATCTTCTGAGACAGGGAACCACAGCCACCAAATTACTATGTGATCTCAATGATCAGATGAACTAGGTGGTTATCTGATGTGCTGGGTCACAAAGCTGGCGTGCCCAACAGGAGTACACTATCATATGTCAGGGTGCACACACTGATATCTCTAGCACCCCGTGAAGGCACAAGTGGCTACATGAGGAAGGGCCCCAAGTGGTCTATACTTGATATATCCCCTCCATAGCCTAAGCCTGTGTCCCCATGGGCATGTCCCTCTGCTGGATTGAGGAAGATGAGCAAAGTGATGACACGGTTCTGTATGATCTGCCTGCCCTATCTAAAATTAGTGGAAAGTGGAACACTGTGTCCTGTTTCAGGGATGTGCCTGAAGATGGTGGTGAGGAGAAACCCTTCCAGGGGACAAAATACTGTATAGGACATTTAGTTGTTCCTTTGGTTTAGAAGGAGAAATATCTTTCAGGTAAGAGTCTATATTCATGAGGCTTTTGTGACTCATGGATTGGCTACATGGTCGTGAACATCCATGGACTATAATGGTAATATTGTGGGTAGCCTTCTTAGAATTGGGAAAGCATGTTAAGATGGCTCTGTCTCACATGCATCTGCATCAAAGGTGTCCTCAACAGGAAAGGATGTGAAGAACTAAGTGGATGGGAGCAATCTCTGCAGATACCTGCCAGTCTTTCCCTGGCTATCCCCTCACTGCTTGTCATGGTTAATCTTCAGTATCAACTTGACTGGACTTAGAACCACCTTGGGACACACATCTGGGTATATTTGTGAGTGTTTCCAGAAGGGTTTAACTGATGAAGGGTGTTTTGCCTTGAGGGTGGGTGTCTCCTCTCCAGGGATGGGTGGTTCTAGAAAGTATAAAAGGAGAGAGTGGTCTGAGTAAGGGCATCCATCTGTGCTTTCTGACCCTGAAACTGTTTCTACTGCAGTGAGTTCCCTGCCACAACTGAGTATGCTCCCAGACCCTCAGTCCAAACAAACCTTTCTCCAAGTGGCTTTTGTCAGATATTTTATCATAGCAATGGGAGAACGTAGCTAATAATGTGCCCAGAGAAATGATGAACAGCAGGCTCAGGTGTCAGGGACGGAGGTTGTGCAGAGGCTCAGCAGCATGAGCTTCCAACTGGCATAGAAGCAGGTCTGGCTTCACTTTCCTTTACTTCTCTTCTTATAAAGAGTTACTTGTTAAACATTTAGCATCTCATGCCTTGTGTAACATCCTAGAATGCAAAGAATGTGTAGACAATGGTGTGTCACTAACTCTCCAGTTCAGTTTCCTGACCTGGAAATCAAGGGTAACACTACATTTCATAGGGATGTTCTGGCTGTGAAATGAGTTATTTTATGTTAACACTTGGACAAGGAAGAGACATTCTTAGACATTGTTCTTGCCTGTGATTATGAGCATCATCCTTATGCTGTGTTTGTTGTTAGTGTTGTTACTTTTATCATGTTGACCAGCATCTCCTAAGCTTGCCAGATCTGTGTGTCAGTCTCGGTTTATAGATTATAGTGTTGAGATCCAAAGTTCAGGACTTATGAAAGTGATAACACACAGGGCTAGTCTGTGATAGGCTAATTTCCACTGGACAGAAGAACAGACATTTCTTCAAATTCCCAGAGAACAAAGCAGAAGAGGGAGCCTGGGGTGATAGACAGGGCCTACAATTGGGACACCACATAATGAAGGTCTCAGGTTCCCACACGAGCCCACCTTTTTGAGAATCACTTTTCTTGGGGAGCCATGGGAAGATGTTAGTCTTTATGAATGAAGAAGGGGGAGTTGGAGATGTTTATCTTAAAGGACTCAGACAACAAACAGCAAAATGCCCACATCAGCATCACTGAATCGCTCAGGCTTGGCCACCACAAAGGCTCAGTGTCTGTCATCAACCTTCCCGTCTGTGAAGTGGGGACCCTAAAACTTACTTCACAGGCCTACTGAGAGGACCTGGTGAGCAAACATAGTGAAAATGCTTTGTAAGCTGTGACTTTGAGTGTGATGTCCCAAGGGACTATGTTAATGCTCTCAGTGTTTAGCAACAGCACAGCCTCCTGCTCCTCTTCTCCAGCTTCCTTCTCCAGGCAGCAACCCGGAAAGCCTTCTGAAGTACTCATCTTATCAAATTAGTCAGTTCCCACATGGTCCCTCAATGCAGCATTGTCATCTGGGGGCCAATGAAAGAGTCCCTGGTTTGTTAGGACTGGGGAGGCTGCTAGCTTCCCGCCTCTTCAGATCTCACCATATTCTCTTTTGAGTCCTGTGAACCCACCCAGGTTAAAATAACACCCTAGAGTTTGCCTTCTCCCTCCTGCTGGCCTCTGGGATAGCTCCTTGCTCACCAGGAGCAGGAACAGCTGTCAGCATCAGGAGAGATCTTGATTAGAGTTCAGGTGCAGCTCTGACTTTAAACATGATTCATCATGTGATAGACACGGCAGATTCCTCTTCCACCAAAGAGACGGACAGTTGGTGAAGTTCTCCCATTGACTAACTGCATGACCTTTGCTAAATCCCTTCCATCTCCAGATAAATGAAGATTTATCTATGAAACAGGCAGGAAGGATCATGATGAGTTTCTGTCACTAAAAAGACAGGGTAGCTGACACTTCAGTACATGCCCTCAGATGGGCCACTGCACGTCTCTAAACTTCCTTTTCCCCATCTGTCAAAGGGGACGCGGATGTTTATCTGGACTGGACTGTTTCTTCAGAGCTAAAAAGTGGGTCAGTGACATGAGGAAGAAGAGTTAAGTCAGTGCTGGGGACCTTACGCTGAGCCTTCATGGTGGGGGCTGAAGCACTTCTGATTTGTATTGTTTGTGGTACACTCATAAATAAATGCACTCATCATTGCCAATGTCATGGTAGCAGTACATGTCACCAGATGCTGAGCTTATACATCATTGTATAGTATTTCACTAAATGAATCCAGTACACACTAGGTAGCTGTGGTCATTGGACTATGCTTGGGCAGGGAGTGGCACTATTTTGAGGTATGGCGTTGTTAGAGTAGGTGTTGCCCTGTTGGAGGAACTGTATCACTCTGGGTGTGGGCTTTAAGACCCTTGTCCTAGCTGACTGGAAGCCAATCTTTTCCTGTCTGCCTTTGGAATAAGAGGTGGAACTCTAAGCTCCTCCAGAGGCTGCATGTTCCCACTTTGATGATAATGGACTGATCCTCTGAATCTGTATGCTAGCACCAATTAAATGTCTGTTCACAGCAATCAAATCTAAATGAAGAGTGTAGCCTTCAGAACACAGGATTTAAGGAGACTTGAACATTCATTGCTTTTACTTTTTTTTTTTTTTTTTTTTTTTTTTTTTTTTTTTTTTTTTTTTTTACAATGCTGTGAATCAAATTCTAGGCCTCAAGTCCACTATCTAGTCAGGTGTTAGGTATCTGAGTTGTATTCTTAGCCACACTGTTTTCGATGTCAGTATAACATCTTTAATTGTAGTTTTTTAAAAACTTATTTATTTATTTTATGTATATGAGTGCATTGTAGCTGTACAGATGGTTGTAAGCCATCATGTGGTTGCTGGGATTTGAACTCAGGACCTTTGGAAGAGCAGTCAGTGCTCTTAACTATTGAGCCATCTCTCCAGCTCTTAATTGTAGTTTTAATATTGACTATGTTTCAGGACCAGTTCATGATCTTTCTCTCTCTCTCTCCTTTTCTTTCTTTCTTTCTCTCTTCCTTCCTTCCTTTCTTCCTCCCTTTCTTTCTTTCTTTCTTTTTAAAATTCACTTTACATCTCACCCCCTGCCCTTTCCCATTCCCCCCCTCACACAATCCTTTCCTTATCCCCTTCCCCTTCTCTTCTGAGCAAGTGGGGACCTCTGGGTATCCTGACCCTGGCACTTCAAGTCTCTGTGAGGCTAGATGCTTCCTCTCTCACTGAGGCCAGACAAGGCAGCCCACCTAGAAGAACATATCCCACATACAGGCAACAGCTTTTGGGATAGCCCTCATTCCAGTTGTTTGGGACCCACATCAAGACCAAGCTACACATCCACTACATATGTGTGGGGAAGCCTAGGTCCAGCCTATGTATGCTCTTCCCTTGGTGGTTTAATCTCTGAGAGCCCCAAGGGTCCAGGTTAGTTGACTCTGTTGGTTTTCCTGTGGAGTTCCTATCCCCTTCAGGGCCCTTATTAATGGCTCTGGTGGCCAGGGGAGGATCCGGCAAGACCTTGTTGGAGGTCCATCTTGTCTGAATACATCTCTGAGCTCCATGTAAAGTGGAGGTTGCTCTTTCTTAGTGGAACTTCCTACACTTCTCTGCCTAACCTCAATGGGAACATGTCTCTCAGCACAGTTGTCTGACCTTCTTTGAAGATGACCCTATACAAAGCTTCCTCAAGTACCACTCTTTCCTCCTGCCTATAGGATAAAGATAATTCTGTACTGGGTTAAGCCTTACTGCCCTTAAACCTAAGAACCATTAGATGCCTTACCCCTGGCACAATAAATGAGCTGTCTCTCTGAAGCTGACTCCCAGAAGGTCTTTCAGTCATACTAATGCCATCCAAACCCTGCTAGTCACTTCTGCTTCCTTCACCTTTGTGGTTTGGTGACAGACAACCCGTGGGGAAAAGAGAGGCCCATAAGATATCTCGATCCAGTCTTTCAACTCTGGAATACTTAGGAAGCCAAGGCACAAGCATAATGCAGGAATGTCCATTCCATGCATTCATGGTCATGGAAAGTTGGCCAGCTCTTGTACCAGGTGCTCAGCATCACCACACTTAATTCATAGTCACACACAACCGCAGACAGGAAGAGGTCACTGCTGACAATTTACAGAAGAGACAGCTGAGGCAGAACAAAAAAATGCTTGGGAACTTGATATATCTGGAAACCCAAGTTTGATTATGCACCTAAGAGCCATGATTCTCTGGGTGACGTTACTCATTTCACTGGCAGGGTACTGCTACCCTGAGAATTTCTAGGAGAAAGACTGACTCCATGATTATATTATTAAAGCACATTTTATTTTAGGGTACAGTGGCCTGTCTGACTGCTTATCTCTAAGTCAGGATTTTATTTATTTTTTATTTTTTTTAAGATTTATTAATTTATTTAATGTATGTGAGTACACTGTTGTTGTCTTCAGACACACCAGAAGAGAGCATCGGATCCCATTACAGATGGTTGTGAGTCACCATGTGGTTGCTGGGAATTGAACTCAGGACCTGTGGAAGAGCAGCAGTCAGTGCTCTTAACTGCTGAACCATCTCTCCAGCCCGAGTCAGGATTTTAGAAAGCAGTCCCTGCTGGGCTCTTGAAGTCCCATTTATGGGAGAGATAAGGTGTTCACAGGGTCGAGAGAGTTGGCTGTTATCAATTGTTAGAAAAATCCAACAAAAGAGAAAGAACAGGGTAAAGATTACATCATGTGAACAGAATCCCAAGTTTAGTGTAGGTGGCCATCCCACAGTCATGTCTCTGACCCACAATTGTTCCTGTCTGAAAGAATTACAGGGATGGAAATGGAGAGGAGCCTGAGGAAAAGAAGGTCCAGCGATAGGCCCAAAGTGGGATCCAGCTCAAGGGGAGGTCCCAAAGCCTGACACTATTACCGAGGCTATGGAGCACTCACAAAAGGGACCTATCATGACTACCCTCTGAAAGACCCAGCAAACAGCTGAAAGAGTTAGATGCAGATATTTGCACCCAACCAATGGACAGAAGCAACTGACCCCTGTTGTTGAACTAGAGGAAAGCTGAAAGAAGCTGAGGAGAAGGGCCATCCTGTAGGAGGACCAGGAGTCTTAATTAATCTGGACCCCTGAGATCTCTCAAACACTGGACTACCAAACAGACAGCTTACACCAGATGATATGAAGCCCCCAACACACATACAGTAGAGGACTGCCGGTTCTGTGTTCATTCAGAGATGATGCATCTAACCCTCAAGACACTGAAGGCTCCAGGGAATTTAGAGGTCAGGTGGGGTGGGGACATCCATGCGAAGACAGGAGTGTGGGGAGGAGGTATGGGATGTGGAATAGTTGGAGTTGGATGGGGGGCGGATAAAATATGGAGTGTAAAAAATAAAAAAAAGAAAAAAGAAAAAAACGAAAAAAGAACTTAATCTTTTTTTAAAAGATTTATTTATTTATTTATTTAATGTATGAGTACACTGTAGCCATCTTCAGATACACCAGAAGAGGGCATCAGATCCCACTACAGATGGTTATGAACCACCATGTAGTTGCTGGCAATTGAATTCAGGACCTCTGGAAGAGCAGTTAGTGCTCTTAACTGCTGAGCCATCTCTCTAGGCCAGGAAGTATTCTTAATTATAAATGGAAACCTTAACTTGCAAGGACTTAACCCAGATAAAACCTGAACTTATTTCTTATCTATAAACAGAAACTTTAATGAGCACAGGACGAACGGAGTTATTCTTAACTTTTTTTTTTTAAATAGTGAAAAAAATGTATATTTAGTAATTCTTAACTGTCTTAACTGCAAACAAAAACCTTAACCTTCAATGTATATTGTTCCTGCTTTGGTCTCTCAGTAGATCCTGCTGACCTCCAATGACAACGAGTCATGGTGGGGAGTTAAATCCTCCTGTGGTAGTAGTGTCTCAGATATTAGATGCATAGTTCAGGAAGGGATAGAGATCTGACTCAAACACGGTTTCATTGGAAGTCAGGGCTCAGGGTCTGGGCAGTAAATGGATTTCAGGTCTTGACTGTTTCACAGTCTATGTTCTGAGCTGCTCATATTCTTCAGTTAGCCTGTTAAAGGAAAAAGGTCATTACTTCTCCACATAGAGTTATTTCCTTGTAATGTGTCCCCCAAGAGTCTCTTCCTTGTAATGTTCTTCTTGACAGCATTTAGGGGATCCATGCTGGGGACAGAAATGTCCCTTTCCCAGTTCTTCTGGGGGCCAAGAGAGAAGGCAGGGTTATAAGAACCCAGCAGTTCATTCCACTGGGAAGAGGCTAAGATGCGGAAGCTCCCATGGTGTCTCAAGATCTTACAGGCAACATTGTCAGGAGCGGTTCTCCTCTGTGTGGAGAAGGCAAAAGACTCAGACTTAAGCTCCAAGAAACTTTGGTTATTTTCGGGAGACTGGGCTGCCCAACATCTGGATTCTCTCACTCTGTTGCCCCAGGGTCTTCTTGGCTAGTTTCTTTCCCATAAGAGCAAGAATCAGCCACTCAGTGAGAGCTTGTTGAATCCATGGATGGTAAGATGGCCAGTGGCCTTGGGCTTTTGGGTGGGGTCCAGGCATGTGTGGGGCTAGAGGTCAGAAATAGCCAGACCAGCCATCTCTGGGTCTTCCATGTATACATTCCAAAATCTTTCAAAAGCTTCCCCAAATTGTCTGCTCCCTCTCTCAATTTTGTTCCCTTCATTCCTGCCTGTCTGTCCTCCTTCCATTATGAGAACTTACTGTTTCATGCCACATTCTCCATAGGTATTGGGAACAAACAGTACAATGTTCTGAACTCTAAGAACTCAAGTTGCAAAACTACATTCTTGAGAGAGCAGTGCTGGCCTATGTAGAAAGGAACTTTTCTCCATCACAGAGTGGTAGCTTGGCATGCTTCTTAGGGTCACGACAATTTTACTCTTTGGTTTTGTGGACTCATCTGGCCTTGAGCAAGCTGTGTAGCTGAGTCTGTTCTTAAAATCCTGATCCTCTGTCCTGGGACATGGCGCACACCTTTAACTCCATCATTTGGGAGTCAGAGGCAGGTGGATCTCTGGGAATTGGAAGCCAGCCTGGTCTATATAGTGAGTTCCAGGACAGCCCAAGTTACCTAGTGAAACCCTGTCTCAGAAAAAAAAAATCCCAACCCTCAACTTTCTAAGTTCTGGGATCACAGGTTCAAGCCTCAGACACATGGTTATGCTCTCCCCTCTCCCCCGATACAGTGTTCCTTGTAGCTTGTTTTCACCTGGAATTTACAACCTTGCTGTCATCTCTCCTGAGTACAGGTCTCAGGCCTGAGCCACAAAGCTTAGAAGGGACACTGTCAATGAAGACAGAGGCTATTGATGTGGTAAAACAAAAAAGTGTTAGTCAGCTTAATGGTGTCACCGGAGGTGCCATGGAAACTGTATTTGAAAGAGGAGAGAAAGGGGGAGGGATTTTTCATCAAATATCTTGAGTTCAAAATTTCTAAAATCTCCTTCAATTTGTGTTTTTTTTTTTTTTAAAGATTGTACTTATTTATTATATGAAAGTACATTGTAGCTGTCTTCAGACACTCCAGAGGGCATCAGATCTCATTACAAATGGTTGTGAGCCACCATGTGGTTGCTGGGATTTGAACTCAGGACCTTCAGAAGAGCAGTCAGTGCTCTTAACTGCTGAGCCATCTCTCTAGCCTCCCTCAATTTGTTATCTCTGCCTTTGAGTACAGCTGTGGCCTCCCACACTCAGACATGAGAGGAATCTCAGCATTTGAGCTGGTACAGACAACTATCAGCTAATCATCAGCTCTGTCTTAGGAGCTCTGGTCTGTGCAGCATCTCAGCAGGCTCAACTAGAGGACACTGAAGACTGCATCCCTCACTTCCCACTTGAGAGCCTGTGTGCCAGAGCAGAGAAGGCAGTGACTGAGAGCCTGGCACTCAGCCCGGCCATCTCAACTCCTACTTCTAGCTGTAATCTTTTTTTTTTGGTTTTTTGAGACAGGGTTTCTCTTTCTCTGTGTAGCCCTGGCTGTCCTGGAACTCACTATGTAGACCAGGCTGGCCTTGAACTCAGAAATCCACCTGCCTCTGCCTCCCAAGTGCTGGGATTAAAGCCATGTGCCACCAATGCCCATCTTTTTTTTTTTTTTTAAGATTTATTTGATTTATTTTATGTGTATGAGTATACTGTAGCTGCCGCTTGCTCTGGTGTAATTCACTGTAGCTGTCTTCAGATGTAACAGAAGAGGGTGTCCAATCTCATTACGAGTGGTTGTAAGCCACCATGTGGTTGCTGAGATCCAAACTCAGGACCTTCGGAAGAGCAGTCAGTGCTCTTACCCGCTGACCCATTTCGCCAGCCCTCTAGCTGTAATCTTGAACACCCTGCTCTCTCTTTAGGTGTTAGTCTTTTACCTACAACATGGTTTAAAAATACTCCCTTCAGTGAGTTGTTGCGATGTTTTACTAAAGTTGGTGAAACAATTGCTGGGATATATAAATTATACAAAATAAGTAGTTGTTTTGTTATTGCACTTTCTTTTAAGATTTATTTATTGCCACAGACTGGGTTTTGCGGGGACCCCTTGTTCCACAGGGTGATAAGAATTCTGGCCTGGTGGGCAAAGAATTCAGTGGGTGACAACGACACAAAGAAGTGTGGTATCTGAGTGTATTTGCACAAAGTGAAAATCAGGCTTATATAGTATACAGAAACAGGGTGAATGTGAGGGATCACGTAGGCAGGTAGGCAGGTAGTGGTCACATCAAAGTCAGTAAGATCAAACAATCAGGTGTAAGTGCTCTTCCCCTCTGGGCTATCTTGGCAGCCCTAAGCAAATTCTCTTGGTCTGAAGCAGGTAAGCACCAGGAGGTCCCATTCTAGCAGCTCCTGGGAATGTTTTGGCTTGTAATGCAAACATTAGTTCTGGGAAACTTTTCAACTACTCTCTAGTTTGTAAAGCAATTCTGCCTTGTGTGGCACTGCTCTTAGAGTTCTAACTATGTTTACAGATAGCAATAGTGTCTGATTACTATCTCTAACTCTGGAGACACCCTGCCTGATAAGGCAGCTTCCTTGTGGGAATCATAGGCAATAATGCCCAACCTTTATTGCTAATTCTGGGGACACCCTGTCTGCTAAGGCAGCTTCCCTTGTAAAAATTCCAAGCTAATAACAGTTAGGAAATCAATTAGGATCATTGAAACACTGTGGAGGCCAGGAAACAATGCTAAATCTCAATTTTAGCTAATAACAAAATATTTCTTAGGGCACCTTTATGCCTGAATAAAGAAAGCACGAAGATCTCACCACAGACTAGCAGAGAGCAATCTGGAACACATCAGAACTAGGAGATGTCAGCGACTGAATACTCAGGAGACTGGCTCTCTGTGAAGCATATGCCTCAGGTCCTTGATCAGGTTTTTTAGACCTGACACATGGACACAACTGAAGTAGATGAGTGCTGCGTGACAATTTATTTATTTACTTTTATATTTCTGAGTACACTGTAGTTGTCTTCAGGCACACCAGAAGAGGAAATAGATCCTGTTATAGATGGTTGTGGGCCACCACGTGGTTGCTGGGAATTGAATTCAGGATCTCTGGAAGGGCAGTCAGTGCTCTTAACCTCTAAGCCATCTCTCCAGCCTATTGTTATTGCAAAGGTAGAAAATCATCCATACAGTCTCTACTCTGTTGTGGGTCATTCTCTCAATTGTTTGGGAATTCAGTCCAAAATTATCATCAGACCACTCTAGGATTCTTCAGACTGTAACTGGCCAATGAACAAGAAATGTAGGATGTATCCTGCCTGGGTTAGGGCTGGGAGGTGGGAACACAGCAGGGAAGGTTTTCTGGCAGAGCTGTGGCCACAGTGTGTGTCCTCCCCCATGATGAGAAGCTAAGCAAGCAGCTCAAGGTGTGAAAGAGGCAGAGGGGTGCAGGACACTGGGAGACTATGCCTGGAGAGAGGGGAGATGGAGGGGACCCCTATGCTATGAGGCTGAAGTGTTCACAGAGCAGGCAGGTGAGGAAAGACCTGGCCCAAATGATAGAGCTGGGGAACTCTTAAAAGGACTCAGACAGCTCCAGCATGATATACCACCACCTCAACCAACCCCACCCCTCAAAACTACTGCAGTAATCATGGAGAGATGCTAAGAGGCAGGGAGAGCATGGGCGGGGGAAGGGGAAGGATGCTGACCTGAATGCAGGTTGAGGTGATTGGCTTCTGACCTGGGGTGAAAGTGAAGGATGAGGTGGTAGCCTGGCCATGTGAGGATGAAGGGAAGGGACAGTGAGGAGGACTTGAAGTCTCTTCAGTATTTCAGCTCAAGGTTGCACTCCTGCTTTATTCACTGTGCTGGTTATTGGCACTTGACTGATGCCCTATTGCAGACCATTTTGAGTCATGTTTTGAAGTCCCGGTTATGAATATCTTTTCTTGACCATCTGCACGGATATGCATAAGCATGTGTGTGGGAATCCAATTCATAGCTGACTTGCTGGTAATGCACTCTGTGCTCAGTTGCAGGGGATATGCACCAATGCAACAACTATTGGAAGAACCATTTGAGTTTGCTCTTCTCCCATTGGCTCCAGCTGCCCTCCTCACTAGTGAGCATACTTTACTGTAGCCATCCTGGTCCGCTAGAGGTGATGGGAGCCTGGGAGACTGAGCAAGTGTAGGTAGGGATTTACACTGTAACTGTGCTGAGGGCGTCTATGCCTGATTGCTGCTCATTCAGGTAGCCGCCTATGAGAAACGCCCATCCTGGTCCGCTAGAGGTGATGGGAGCCTGGGAGACTGAGCAAGTGTAGGTAGGGATTTACACTGTAACTGTGCTGAGGGCGTCTATGCCTGATTGCTGCTCATTCAGGTAGCTGCCTTTGAGAAACGCCCATCCTGGTCCGCTAGAGGTGATGGGAGCCTGGGAGACTGAGCAAGTGTAGGTAGGGATTTACACTGTAACTGTGCTGAGGGCCTCTATGCCTGATTGCTGCTCATTCAGGTAGCTGCCTTTGAGAAACGTCCCTTCATTTTCCATTTATCCTGTTGGAGCGGTTGCTTTGGTGTGTAGGTACAGATTTTTTTCCCTAGTTCTCTACATAAATCTTTCCGGTACTTCTTTTTAATTCATTCTGGTCTGGCATTCTTTTCTCTATGGTAAATATTTTCCATATTTTTCTCTTTTTAATTAGTTAATTAATTAATTAATAATTTATATGTATTCAATTTACATCGTACTCACTGCTATTTTAGTTTTAAGATTTATTTAGTTTTACCTATATAAGCACATTGTTGCTGTCTTCAGATACACCAGAAGAGGGCATCGGATCCCATTACAGATGGTTGTGAGCCTCTATGTGGTTGCTGGGAATTGAACTCAGGACCTCTGGATGAGGAGTCAGTGCTCTTAACCTGTGAGCTATCTCTCCATATTTTTTTAAAGCAATTTTTGTTTATCCCTCCAAAACAACGAAGATATTTATTTGGTTTGATTCTAAACATCTGGTTGCTTTATATGTAGCACTTAAATCAATGGTACACTTGGAATTGATTTTGTGCGTGTGTGTGTGTGTGTGTGTGTGTGTGTGTTTGTGCACAGAGGTAGGGATAAAAAAGAGAGAGAGAGGTTACTGCCACTCATTTGCATCTCCTAGAAAGGTTGTCAGGTCCCCAGAGCACAGTACTATAAAATTATATCATCAATCATAAGACAGTGTATGCATGTGTGTGTCTGTGTGTGGTCAGTGACTCACATGGAATTCTTCCTCAATTGCTCTCACCTTATTCACTGGGCAGAGTCTCACAGTTGAACCTGGTGCTCATCATTTCAGTAAGTGTGTACTTAGTGCTCTTGCTATGGGCATCCTCTGTCTCTGCCTTCCCAGAGGATGTGAGACAGTATCCGACCTGTCATGTGTTATGCGGTGTTTCCAAAGATTATGTGAGATACTTATCTATTAAGCTGAATCAATTAATAGTTACTAATAATTAATAGTTAGCTATTCATCATAATCCAGGGAAATGAGTGTCATCATCCTCATTTTATAGATGAAGAGACTGAAGCACTGAGGAGTCAAGTAACTTGAGAAGAGGGGAGAACTAAGCAGTGTGCTTGGAATCAACACCCCAGCCTTCCTACTTCTGTAGATGCCATCTTGTTGGGCTACCATGTATCAGGAGCCACAGTGGGATGGACACAGTTGAATGTTATTCTTTTACAGGCTTGGTGATTTGCATGATTCCAAGGCAGATCCAAAGTTGGGTTTCTGAGTTCCTCCTGTGTGGCTTTTCCAGTGACCCCACAACCAACAGCATCCTCTTCATTGTCTTTCTTCTTATTTACCTGAGCTCAGTCCTGGGCAACAGGCTCATCATCATGCTGGTCTGCCTGGACACACAGCTGCACACTCCCATGTACTTCTTCCTCTGTACCCTCTCCCTGTTGGATATGAGCTATGTCACCACCACCATGCCCCAGATGTTGGTGCATCTTCTTGCTCACTCTCAGACCATCTCCTTTGCTGGCTGCTGGCTGTTGGATGCAGATGTATGTGTTTGGTTCTCTGAGCATTACCGAGAGCACCTTCTTTGTTGTCATGACTTATGACCGGTATGTGGCCATTTGCTATCCACTGCGTTACACTGTCATCCTCAATTGGGGCCTGTGCATACAGTTGGCAGCAGGGACTTGGATCTCTGGTTTCTTTTCCTCTTTATTGTTTATTTTCTTCACCATGAGTCTGCCATATTGTAAGCCCAACAGGGTCAACCACTACTTGTGTGAAGGTCCTTCAGTGTGTAGCCTGGCTTGCATGGATACCCACCTTATTGAGATGGTGGACTTGGTCTGGAGTGTCTTTTTGGTTGTTATTCCAATTTCCCTCATTGTGGCCTCCTACATTCGTATTGCCAAGGCAATTCTCAAGATCAAGTCTACCCAGGGCCGCTGCAAGGCTTTCTCTACCTGTGCCTCCCACCTGACTGTGGTCACATTCTTCTTTGCTCCAGCCACTTACATCTACATGAGGTCCAACTCCAGCTACTCCCCTGAGCGAGACAAGCAGATATCACTCTTTTACAATGTCTTCACAGCCTTGCTCAACCCTGTGGTCTACAGTCTGAGAAACAAGGACATCAAGAGAGCATTTCTTAAGGTGATGGGACATGGTAGGGTCTACTGGTGAACCAGGATCTTGGGAAGCTGGATTTTTTTTTTTGAGTATTCACTATTTAAGAAAAGGACAACATCTTTATTTTTATGAAACTGACCTGGTCATTTGAACCAAAGTAATACTTAGTACTTGGGACAAAACATCATGAAACTAATGTGACTTATTGATCGATAGGTTTCTTTTTTTTTTTTATTTATGGTTTTTCGAGACAGGGTTTCTCTCTGTAGCCCTGGCTGTCCTGGCACTCACTCTGTAGACCAGGCTGGCCTCGAACTCGGAAATCCGCCTGCCTCTGCCTCCCAAGTGCTAGGATTAAAGGCGTGCGCCACCACAGCCCGGCTGATCGATAGGTTTCATGAAGTATAATTCCAAACACTTGGTAGCTCTTGTTCGTAGCTATTGGTTGGCAGTGGCTTTCTATGCTCTCATTTTTGTCTTGAAGGAGGAACCTTATATCCAACATGTGATCCTTTAACAGAAGCAGAGAAGCAGTTGACAAACTTACCATGACTCAGCTTGTGAAGGGTGGCCTGCTTCTCTTCCCACACATTCTTTTGGTCAAAGCAAGTAGTATGGTCCAGCCTGACAGGAGGTGGGAAGTTCTTTGTCTATAGAGAAGTAATATGAGTCATTTGGCCATGGTCTGATATGTTGGTTCCTCTACCTAGAAAACAGCAAGTAATGTGTAGCATGTAACTTGGGATAGTTCACAGAATGGAACAGCATACCTATAAACCAACAGAAAAGATGCCTACTATAAACAGCACCATAACATAGACAGCAGAAGGCTGAGGCAGTACATGCTAAGTATTACAGCATGTGTGGTCATGACAATATTATGCTGATGGTGTGTGGCACAGAATCAATACATCTCAGAGATCAAACTTCACATATACATTCAGTGTGGTCTATGGGTATCCATGGTGACCTCTCCAGTGAAATGATGTATTACTGAAAGAGAAGGAGCTGGGTTCTCATCAGAACCTCCTAATGTCTGCTCTAAGTTACATGCCGCATTCAAGGGTGCATCTAACCTGTGGCCGCAGGTTCTTTTCCCCCCATTTGATGGTGACAGATATGGACAACCTGTCATCTTCAGAGTAGAATTCCATTCAGGAAATTCCTCTGCGATTCAGTGCCTGAACCATTCTTTCATTAAAGAGGCCTCAGTCCCTCCAATTTTATTCTGTGGCCTGACTTCCCACATTTGTAAAGAAAACCTTGAATTTTGATCTCCCTGCCTTCACCTCCCCAGTGTTGGGATTATCGGAAGGAGTACCACACCTGGGCGAGTTTTTGCCTCTTTGATGATGCCCTTTGATTATAAAAGCTTTCACTTTGGTAAAATCCAATTCATGTCCCCCCCCCTTTTTTTAAAGAGAGAAATCCACACTGTCTAGTCCTGCCTTGTCTGGAACTCACTATGTAGACTCAGATAGCCTCAAACTCACAGATATCCTCTAGCCTCCAACCTCTTTATGGTATTGCAGCCATACTCTATCACTCCTGGACAAACTTTTTTTTTTCTTATTAGATATTTTCCTTATTTACATGTCATATGATATCTCCTTTCCCAGTTTCCCCTACAAAAAAGAAAAAAAAAGAAAAAACAAACCAAAAAAAACCAAAACCCAAAAACCAACAAGAACGCCTGTTGCCTCCCCCAACCCCCTGCTTGTCACCCCACCCTCTCCCACTTATTGGCCCTGGCATTACACTGCCTACACTGGGCACAGGACCTTCATAGAGCCAAGGGCCTCTTCTCCCATTGATCGATTTTGCAATCCTCTACTGTACACATGCTGCCAGAACAATCAGTCCCACCATGTATAGTCCTTGGTTGGTGGTTGAGACCCTGGGAGCTCTGAGGGTACTAGTTAGTTCATATTGTTGTTTGTCCTAAGGGGCTGCAAACCTTTCAGCTCTTTTGGTCCTTTCTTTAACTCCTTCGTTGGGGACCCTGTACTCAGTTCAATGGATGGCTGTGAATCTCTACATCTGTATTAGTCAGGTACTGTCAGAGCCTCTCAGAAGACAGCTATATCAGGCTAGCTTATCCTTCCTTCAGTCTCTGCTCCATAGTTAGTATCTGCAACTCCTTCCGTGGGTATTTTGTTCCCCCTTTTAAGAAGAAATGAAATCTGGACAAACATTTTTATCTCGTGTTATTTTGCAGTAGTTCTAAGAAATTGTTTATTGATCCAATGTCGTGAAAATTTACTCCTGTTTTGTTTTTACACTGTCTTTTAGGGTTTTCAAATTTTTCTTTTATTTTTTTTCCAACATGATATTTTTATTGATTATTTGAAAATTTCACATAAGGCATCTGTCTTAGATAGGGTTTTACTAGTGTGAACAGACACCATGACCAAGGCCATTCTTATAAAGGAGAACCTTTAATTGGGGCTGGCTTACAGTTTCAGAATTCCAGTCCATTATCATCATGGCAGGAGGCACAGCAACCTCCAGGCAGGTTTGGCACTGTAGGAGCTAAGAGTTCTACATCACCATCCAAAGGAAGCTGGGAGCAGACTAGCTTCTGGACAGCCAGGTAGAAGGCTCAAAGCCCACCCTACAGTGTCATAGAATATCTTGTTTTTTTCCATCTATGGTCATTGAAAGTTTTTATGGGATTAGTAATCTGGGCTAGCATGTGTGGTCTCTTAGAGACTGCAAAATGCCTGCCCATGCTTTTCTGGATTTTAGTGTCTCTGTTGAGAAGTCAGGTCTAATTCTAATAGATCTGTCTTTATATGTTACTTGTTTTTTTCTCCTCATGGTTCTTAATATTATTTGTTCTGTACATTTAATGTTTTGCTCATTATGTGGTGGGAGAATTTTCTTTTTTGGTCCAATCTATTTGGTGTTCTGTATGCTTCTGGTATGTTAATAGGCATCTCTTTCTTTAGGTTAGAAAAACTTTCTTCAATGATCAAGGAATCATTGATCTGGGAATCTTCTTCTTCTATTCCTATTATTCTTAGGTTTGTTCTTTTATAGTGTCCCAAATCTCCTGGATGTTTCTAGATTTAACATTTTCTTTGACTGACATATCATTTTCTTCTATTATATCTTCAGCACCTGAGTTTCTGTCTTCCAGCTCTTGTATTCGATTGGTGATGCTTGTATCTGTAGTTTATTTTCTCTTACCTAGGATCTTCATCTGCAGAATTCCCTCAGTTTGTGTTTTCTTTATTGCTTCTATTTCCATTTTCAGGTCTTCAACAGTTTTATTCATTTCCTTCACTTGTTTGATTGTATTTCCCTGTGTTTCTCTAAGGGATTTATTAATTTTCTCTTTAAAGCCTTTATCATCTTCATAAGATTGGATTTAAGGTCATTTCCTTACGCTTCAGCTGTCTCAGGGTATTCAGGAATTTCTGTAGTAGGATAACTGGGCTATGGTGGTGCTGTATTCCACAACTGTTGATTGTGTTCTTAAGCTGGCTTTTACCCATCTGGTTTTATAGTTATTATAGGTTTAGATGCAGATTTCTGAGTTTATCTTTGTTGGAATGGTGATTTTTTGATGTTTTCTCCACTTCGGTTTCTCTTTCCTCTCTGTCTTCTAGCCTAAGTGGCCTGGGGTTCTAGTGTTTAGGAGTCTTCAGGTACAGTAGGGTGTCTCCTCTGGGTTTTTTGTGGCCTGCATGTCCTCTTGGGTTTTGGGTGCTGACCTAGCTTCTGGGCTACCTAGTACCAGCTTGCCTGGGGTCCCTAGTGTCAGAGTGGCCTCTGGGAAAGTAGGCAGACTTTAGGGACCAAAATGGAGTGCAGGGAATAGGGTGCAGTTAACAGTTGTTGGGTGTGCTCTAAGGGGACCTGGCAGGTGTAGGGTCTGTGGTGCTGTCATACCTGGTTGTCCCTAGTACCAGCTGTCCTCTAGGAATGCAGACAGAGGTGGTTGTCACTGGTGCCAGCAGGTCTCTGGGAATGTAGGTAGAATTGTGGGCTAGAAAAAAAATTGCCCATCATAATTTTAAGGGTTCTCTTTAATGGTTTCTTGTCGAAATCGTTTCTTTTTCTTCCGGAGGGAGGTGGGAGATGGGGAAAGAGGTTGTCACAGAAACTTTAAAAGCCTCTCATTCTCAACTGTGGGCCTGTAGTCACCATTGATACCTCTGTGGAAGGCGCTTCCTTACCCATGACAGCCATCAATAGCCCAGATCATCTCCTTCCACATGATTTCTATGGAAAACCCAGACCACAGACATCAACAGGGACCTTTGGCTGTAGTGTGGGCCACAGATAGCAACATGGCCCCCACTGGCAGTACAGCCCAGGGACATCAACATGACTTCAGGCAGCAGCACAGACCATGGACTTCCACCACGTCTCCAGTCAGAGCACAGACACAGCCTCTCGATGTGGAATGGAATGTGAACACCAACATGGCCTCAGGTGGCACTGCAGGCCACAAACAGTCATATGTCCTCTGGTGGTGAATGGATCGGAACATCAACATGGTCTCAAGCAGCAGCATAGTCCACAGTCTCCACACAGCACAGACCACAGACATCCATATGGGCCACATGTATCAACATGGACTGTGGAGGCAGCACAGTCCATCCACTCACATCCACATGATCACATGACACCAACATGACCTCCTGGGGCAGCAGGGACCATGGAGGCCTTTCCAAGGGCCCTGGAATTCAGAATTCAAACTGTTTACCTTCTCAGACATCCTGTCATTGCTCAGAGCCAGAGTGATTTTGTACCTGGACAGAGAACCTGGGGACAGAGCCTCCACGAGCTCCAGGCAGCCACACACTGCTGGTCCTACTCAGCAACAACATGCTCCCCCATTGGTTGCCGCTCATGTTGTGCCTCTCTGCTCTACGCCCACTGCTCCTTTCCTCCATCTTTCCCACCTCTTTATTGCACATTTGTTCATTGGAGTGGCATTGTGAACTGTGTGTCATACTTTATATTTTGTTGCCAAAACAGATGTACATGCAAATACTTATTGTAAGGAGTCATTGGCCTGGTTCTAGGTTTCTGAAACACCACTAATACTGGACTCTTATGGACATGTGTCTTGTATATACTATTATTGCCCAGAGTCAGGGTGATCTTGTAGCTTGGAAGGGTTTCCAGGAGCAGGATCTGAGAAAGCTCTCTCTAGGCCACTGCATACGTTCCAGCCTTCATGCAGGCCAACATGTGGCTCACTAGGTATGTCAGTTGTGCTTGCAGCCTGTGGACAGCTGCTAAACCCAGCACTCTCCTCATCCCAGCAGGGCAAGCAGCAAGGGATGTAGAAACAGAGGCTTCATGTTACAGGCTTTGCTGCTGGTCCATGCCTCCCTGAAGACTGAATAACCGCGCTGATGAGCACCCGCCCTATTCAGCAATGACATCTTTTCTGTCTGCTGTTGTCATCCTCCCATATGGCTCCCTCATCTCTAGCTTCTCCATTCTCTTCCATCTTTCCTTCCAACTTCATGAGGCCACTTTTAGGCAGCTTCTTCCCATAAGACCTGCCTTACTTTTAGTTGCTTGGGAGGTGTTTTGGGCCCTGAAGACTGCCACTGTGTCTCTCTTTGGAGTCCCCATGGGTCTCTCTGGCTCCTCAGAGTGATCCTGTGGTCTTGCAGGTGCCAGTGCCTGCTGCCATCTTGAACCTGTGTTTTAGGTTTTGATCCATTCTGAATTAGTGTTGTCTATGGTATGTTTCAAGGGCCAAGTTACATTCATTCTTTTGTGGATATCCATGTATCTCATCCACATTTTTGAAAAATATTATCTTTTCCCCATTGAAAGATTTTTATGTTCTAAACTAAAATTGTCAGCCAATATGTTTTAGTACTGGTGTCTGGAGTGACAACCCCAATTTAATAAATTCCATGTCATCTCAGGCAGGTGTCATCCTTTTTGGTTTGCTATGGCTTTATGGATGGCTTCAAAATTGGAAAACATCTGTTCTTGCACTTTGTCCTTCCCTTTTCAAGATGGCTGGCCTTCAAGGGAGGATGCTTCAATCCCACTTAGAAGAGGGAACAAAAGAAACATGGGAGGCAGAGCAAGAGAGGGACCTGTGTGGGAGATGCAGGAAGAAAAAGGAACTCAGGATCAGGCATGGTGGGAGACAGGAGAGAAGCCCAGAGGGCCAGGAGAATTCATTGAAATATGCAACCGAAGAGTGTTGGAAACAGGGGGGAACCTCTACAAAGTCCCTGGGACCTTGGATGTGAGAGGCTCCCAGGACTCAATGGGGATGACTTTAGCTGAAATGTCCAACTGTGGGGCAATGGAATCTGAAGAGACCACCTTCAGTAGATAGACAGTGCCCCTAGTGGAGGGATGGGGCCACCTACATTACATACCTTCAAAATTTTTGACCCAGAATTTTCCAGTCTAAAAGAAATGCAAGGACAAAAATGGAGTATAGACTGAAGGAAAGGTCATCCAAAGAATGGCCCAACTTGGGATCCATCCCATGGGCAGGCACCAAACCCTAACACTATTACTGATGCCATGTTGTGCTTGCAGATAGGAGCCTAGCATGCCTGTCCTCTGAGAGGGTCTACCAGCAGCTGATTGAGACAGATGCAGATACTTACAACCTACCATTGGACCCCTGTAGAAGAGTTGGGGGAAGGACTGAAATAAAAGAAGGGGATGGCAACCCCATAAAAAGAACAATAGTGTCAACTAATCCAGACACCTCAGAAATTCCAGAGACTGAGCTACCAACCAAAGAGCATACATGGGCTGGTCTATTCTCCCTGGTACATACGTAGCAGAAGATTGCCTTATCTGGCCTCAGTGGGAGAGGATGGGCCTAATACAGTAGACACTTGGTGCCCCAGGAAACGGGCATTCTGGAGGGCTGAGGCAGGGGTAAATAGGAGAGTGAGGGGGTCAGTGGTGATGGGTAGATGAGGAGCACTGTCTCAGTTGCAAAGGGGAATGAGGTGAAAAACTCTAGGGAGGACCAAGAATTAGGGCAACATTTAGAATGTAAATAAATAAAATAATTTAATAATTAAAAAAAATATGGCTGGCCTTGTAGTCAGTGGTTTATTGCTGTGAAGAGACATTATGACTATGGCAACTATCATAAAGATAAGCATGCAACTGGGGGCTTACAGTTTTAGAAGTTTAGTCCATTATCATTGTCCTAGTTAAGGTTTTGTTGCTGTGCAAAGATACCATGACCATGGCAACTCATATAAAGGAAACATATAATTGGGCTTGACTTACAGTTTTAGAAGTTTAGTTTGTTATCATCATGGCGGGAAACATGGTGGAGTGCAGGCAAACATAGTGCTGGAGAAGGAGCTGAGACTTCTACATCTTGATCCACAGACAATGGGGGGTGGGGTGGGTAGACTGAGCCACACTAGGACTAGATTCTGAGACCACAAAGCCCACTAACACACTGACACACTTCCTCCAGCAAGGCCACACCTCCTAATAGTGCTATTCCCTATGGGCCAAACATTCAAGCACACAAGTCTATGGAAGCCATTCCTATTCAAAATACCACAGTTATTGTGAAGTTACATCCTGATCCACAGACAAAAAAAAGATACGGGGCTTGGCATGGGCTTTTGAAACTTTAAAGCCTCTCTCCTGTGAGTGACACACTTCTTCCAATAAGGACATAGCTCCTAATCTTTCTAATCCTTCCAAAGTCTTCACTCCCTTGTGACTAAATATTGAAATATGTGAGCCTATGGGGCCAATCTTGTTCAAACCACCACAGGCCTCTTCTGAGCCCCTTGCACTTTGCATTGACCTTTAGTGTTCAAATTAAGTCCTGGTTCTTCCTCCCAGCCCATGCTCCCAGAAATAAGACTCAGACTCAGATTCTATCTACAAATACCTTGGCCATATAGCTAGGCTCTACTCTGACTAGCTCATAACCCATTTATTTTAACCTACATTTTGCCATGTGGCTGGTTACTGTGCTCAGGTATCGTGTGTCTGCCTCCTCTCTTTTCTAGCTTCTCTCTCAAAATTACTTCTCCTCCCGCCTTTATTTTCTGCCAAAGCCATAGGCCATAGGCTTTTTAATTGACAGGTGAGGCATCCATACAATACAAAAGCTGATCTCTTTAAAATTCCCCCTTTTAGTACAATAAAAGGCTCTTTTTCTTTCATATATAAACTGAATACAATTATAACAATTATGAAAACTATAAGGTATGATACACATTTATAATGTCTAGTCCATTTATATTTGTCAACTTAGATAAGGTATTTTCTCTATCTATTGTGACTGAAAATTTTACTGGATTTAGTAGTCCGGACTGGCATCTGTTGTGTCTTAGATCTTCAGAACATCTGTCCAGGCCCTTCTGGCTTTTAGAGCCTCCATGGGGAAGTTGGGTGTAATACTAAGACATCATCTGCCTTTACATGCTACCTGCTCCTTCTCCCTTGCAGCATTTAATGTTCTTTCTTTGTTCCGTATGTTTAGTGTTTTGATTATTATGAGGCATATAGACTCTCTTTTCCGGTTCAATCTTTTCTGGTTCTCCTATTCCTACTATTCTTAGGTATGCTTTTTTATGGTGTCCCAGATTTCCTGGGTGTTTTGTATCAGGAGTTTTTCAGATTTAACATTTTATTTGATATATCTATTTCTTCTATCATGTCATAAATTCCCGAGATTCTCTCTTCCATCTCTTGTATTCTGTTGGTGATGCTTATGCCTGTAGTTCCTGTTTGCTTACCTAGATTTTTCCCTCTTTAGAATTTCCTGTTTGTGTTTTCTTTATTGTTTCTATTTCCATTTTCAAATCTTGAACACTTTTATTTATTTCCTTCAACTGTTTGTTTTTCTCTTGTCTCTCTTTAAGGGATTTATTTATTTCCTCCAATGTTTTGTTTGTCTTTCTCTTGGTTTCTTGAAGGGGTTGGTTCATTTCTTTAAGTACCCCTAAGGGATTGCTATAGTAGGATAGCTGGGCTCTGGTGGTGACATATCGCTCTGGCTGTTGCTGATTGTGTCCTTATGCTGGGGTCTAGACATCTGGATTTGTAGTGATTACAGGCCTAGGTGCAGATTGCTGGCTTTGTTCTTGTTGCATGGATGTCTTGTTCCTTAGTTTCTGTTTCTTCTCTGGACTTCGGGCCCATGTGGTATGTTGCTGTGCAGAGAATCTCCACCCAAGCTAGGGGTTGGACTTCTGATGGCAGCTGTAGTTTCTTGTCAAGCAGGCATCTCCATCTGAGTTGGGGGTAGGAAGGTTGGTAGACTGCTTGGTGTGATTTGATCCAGAAGGGAATCTCTGGAATTCTGGTGGTTGGTGTGGCCTCTGGTCCAGCAGAGAGTGTCTGTCCAAGTTCAGGACTTGGGTACAGTGACAAGGAGGAGAGGGGACACTGGGGATAAGGTGGACAGCCTATTTGGTCTTCTGGCAGGTGTGGCCTTTTGTTGGCTACAGGGTGTTGGCCAGGGAGCAGAGAGTGTGTCCCACTGTCCAGGGGCAGTGGGCCCAGCTGGTCTTCTGGCAGGCATGGCCGATGGTTGGGCAGGGAATATTTTCCTAGGGAAAAGTTCCTGTTGTAACTTTTTTTTTTTTTTTTGAGAAATGGTAGGTTTATTTCAGTTCCTGGTTGAAGGTCATAGTCTATCATGACAATGAACCACAGAAGAAACATTGAGACAGGATAATTCAATGTTTTAAGGTGCATGTTCATGTTACATTTATTCCATTATAGGGATATAAAAGAGTCATATGGAATCCAAAGGATTCTAGCAAATTAAGCCAACTTCTGAACCTTAAAGTCGTTTCGTGATAGTTTTGTTTTTATAATACAGAAATGCATATGAACTATCATCCATCAATCTACCTCAGTTGCCTTAAAGAGCTTACTAAACAGTCTTACTGGAAGCTTCTCGTGGCACACTTAAAATGTTCCTTCACCATTTTTTATGGCTTCTTTTTAAAATTTTTAAAATATTTCTTATTAATTATTTTATTTATTTGCATTTCAAATGTTGCCCTTTTTATCCTTCACCATTTTTTATTACACCAGTGCCACAGAGATGAGAGGATATCACAAGATGGGAGTTTATAGCTAGAAATGTGTCTTATGCCTACCCACAATCTCAGCACCTAAAACTCAAAGGCAAGTACATAAAAGTTCAAACCTTTTCTTTTCTTTTTTTTATAATACTTTTTTGTTATTTATTCACTTTATGTTCCTCTCACTGCCTGCCTTTCAGTCACCCACAGTCACTCCTTCCCACAATCCTTATCCCCCATCCCCTCATCTCCTTCCCTCCTGGTATTACCCTGCCTGGTATACCAAGACTCTGTGGGGCTAGATGCATTCTCTCCCACTGAGGTCAGACAAGGCAGCCCAGCTAGAAGAACCTATGCTATGTACAGGCAACAGTTTATGGGATAGCCTCCACTCCAGTTCTGTTGTAACATCTTTCTTTTTATTAGATACTTTCTTTATCTACATGTCATATGATATCTCCTTTCCCAGTTCCCCTCCAAATAAAATAAAATAAAATAAAATATTTTTTAAAAAAGCCAAAAACAAAAAAACCCCTGTTCCCTCCTCCCTCCCCCTGCTCACCAACCCACCCTCTCACGCTTCCTCGTCCTGACATTCCCCTACACTGAGGCATAGAACCTTCACAGGGCCAAGGGCCTCTCTTCCCATTGATGACCGACTTGGCCATCCTCTGCTACATATGCTGCTGGAGCCATTAGTCCCACCACGTGTACTCTTTGGTTGGTGGTTTAGTCCCTGGGAGCTCTGAGGTACTAGTTAGTTCATAGTGTTGTTTGTCCTATCTTAATATGCAAAGTCCCATTGTAGACACTGGTGTGTCACTAACTCTCCAGTCCAGTTCCCTGACTGGAAGTCAAGCATAACACTGCATTTCATAGGGATGTTCTGGCTGTGAAATGAATTATTTTAAGTAAACCCTGACAAAAAAGTAACATTCTTAGGTATTGTTGCTAATATGATGACCATTATTGTCCTTACATACCGTTTGTTGTTTTTGCTGACATCATTTGCATGCTGCGAACATTATTTGCATGCTGATCAACATCCTCTTGTTTGTCAGGTCTGTGTGTTCCTCTGTTCTCTCACACAGTCTTCAAAATACAAACACAGGACTCTGGATGCTGAGAACCTATGTGGGAAGATCCTGTGGTAGGCTTATTAAGTTGGACAGCAAGACAGTCCTTCAAAGTCCCAGAGAACAAAGCAGAAGAAGAATCCTGCAGTGATGGACAGATCCCACAACTTGGAGACCACCCATGAAGATTCCAGGCTCTCACACAAGTCCACCTACTTGATAATCATTTTTATTTGGAGGATTTATATCTGGATTTTGTTTTCATGGCTCTAAAAGAGTAAAGAGCTGTATATACTGGTCTCATAGGCCCTTTCTGACTCAAAATGCCCTAAACCAGCATCAGTAACTGTCTTAATCTTGGCCATAGCAATGGCTCAGTGTCTGTCGTCATTATCACCACATCTGTGAGATGGGAACTCTAAGGCTTACCTCCTAAGCCTGCTGTGAGGACCTGGTGAAGGAACACATGTGAATGTAGCTATGATGTTCAGTGTGATGTCCCAGGGGACCATGTTGATGCTCCAGTAACAGCACAAACTCCTACTATTCCCTTTTGGCTTTTTCTCCAGACAGTAACACAGAAAAGTTTTTGAAGTACTCATCTTCAGAAGTGAGCCAATTCTCACAAGGTCTATTAATGAGGCAATGTCATCTGGGGGCTAATTAAGGAGTTCCTGGTTGTAAGAGCTGTGGATCTGCAGGCTTTACTTTCTCAAAATTCGCCATTTTCTCCTTCAGGCCTATGGGTCTCCTGGTGCAGAATGAAACCTCTAGAGTTTGACTTTTCCTTCATGCTGACCTTGGGGTGTCTCCATGACCCCTGTGGGTTGGGCCCAGTTCTGAGACACAGGAAGGATTTTGCTTGGAGCCCAGATCCAGGCATTAGCTTGAACTCACATAATTAAACATGTGGTAGACATGGCAGAGTCCGTCTCACCCAAGAGGCAAGTGGCTAGGTCCTGGAGTCAGTTTTATCATTCACTAGCTGGGTTACCTTTGCCAAACTGCATGTGTCTTTTGGGTCATTGTTCATTATCTGGGCAATGGGCAAGCAGGGCCATGCTTGGCACTCTCTTGGTGGTACAGTCATTTAAGAAAATCAGGGTATGCAGTCCCCGAGAGCAGCCATGAGGCTCTGTCATGTTGCTTATCTTTTTGAGTCTTTACTGGGAAAGGTGTAGCATCTCCTACTTCCCAGTTTTTTTCTCTTTTGTCAGATCACTTTTCTAAGGTCCATCCCCATTATGTAACTGCCTTCCAGTCATGCTGCTGATGTCCACGTCTTACTCATATTCTCTCTCTCTCTCTCTCTCTCTCTCCCTCCTTTCTTCCTCTTGAACCTCGCCCTATGAATCTATCTTCATGACTAAAACCAATAGAGCCAGGTAGCTGTTTCATTCTACATGTGACACTCAATCAGTTCTGTCTGCTTCTCTCTGAACCTCTGTCTCCTTACTGTTCCTGGGGGAGAAGAGTCTGCCTGGACTCGACTGCCTCTCCAGACTTTAATGGAGATTAACAACACTAGTGAGAAGACTTGGGGTCAGAGCTGTGGGACAATGCTTTGCAACAGCATTGCAGGGGCCAAGGTGTGCCATCATGCTTCTGATTCGTGCTGATTGCCATTACTGAGATATAAATACATCCATCATGGTCAACGTCATGGCTGCCAACATGCCACTGAACAGCGTTTGAGGTCACATGTCAATATATAGTACTTCAACCAGCAAATGCACCACACCAGACAACTGCTAGAACACAGACCACAGGAAAATGTAGTTTATCATCTGGATGTGAAGAGTTTTGGAGCTCTTGTTGCCTTTTTAAAAATGCTATAGATCAAACTGTAGCCTCAAGCATCCTATCGACTTAGGTGCTATATAGCTGAAGTGCATTCTCAGACACCCTGTTTCTGTTTCTGATACAACTTATTTGTCATTTTATAATTAACCTTTAATATCATCTCATTTAAGGATCAGCTCACAAGAATTCTAAACTTTATCAAACAATCACTCTAACCATGAAGGACTTAGAGTCCAGTCTTCTCCTTCTGGATACTTAGGAACCTAAGGACTCAGACAGAAGGCCGGAATGGAGATACAAGGTCATGGACCATAGGCCAGTAATCGTGGCAGGTGCAGCACATCATCACATTTTAGTCTAGCAAGCCTAGAAGGGAAGAGGTTACTACTGGAATTCTTCAGAAAATGAAACCAGGGTAGAGCAGCAGCTCTGGAGCTTGATGTCTTTGGTCCCCAATTCTTACTTGAATCCAAGAGAATGAGCACCTGGGAGAGTTTTCTCAGTCTGCTGGCATCAAGGTGTTTCTGCTGACTTCTATTGTTGGTATGATATGATTGACTCTTTGTTTATTTTTGGTTATGTGTACGAACATTTTGCCTGGATGTATGCGAGTCAGAAGAGGGTACATGATCCTCTAGAACTGAAGATGGATAGGTGTAAGTTGCCTCGTGTGTGCTGGGATCCAAACTAAATCTTCTGCAAGAACAGAAAATCATTTTTTTTTTTTTACTCACAGCCACTTTTCCAGTTCCCATTGTTATTTTCTCTTTATTAACACCAGAGTGCAGCCAGCCTAACTCTTTCAGATATTACACAGCAGGGAGTGAGGACGGTGGTTTGCCTCAAGGTAGTTGAGGAAGGAAGAGGAGAGTGACTCGAACATGGTCTCTTCATTGCTTGTCTGGACTCAGGGTTTGGACAGCAAAAGGAAGCACAATGAGAACTTGTGTTCTTGACCTGTGCATCAGGTGACCAGGTTCCATCTCCTGTTCTCTGAGCTGTTATTATTCCCCAGTTAGTCTAGAAAAGGGAATAGGTCACCAGCCCTCACCCCTGGGCTGTTTCCTCCTGCTCTGTCCCCAAGGGTCTCACTTGTAGTGTTCTTGTTAACAGCATCCTGGGAATCATCTTAGCATCCCTATTGGGAACATAAATGAGGCTTTCTCAGCTCTCCTGGGGAAGTTAAGGGGAAGGCCAGGTCATAAAACCTCAGCTGCTGGTCCCACTGGGAAGAGATGAAGATGTCTGAGCTTGCCTTTGTTAATCAGGATTTTATAGACACCACCTTCAGGAGCCAGGGCTGCTTGTTCCTTGTTGAGAAATCAAAAGACTTAGCCCTCAAACTCCATGGCAGTTGGCGTTTTCCTGGATACTAGACTGCCTAGAATCTTGACCCTTTTTTCTCTGTTGCTTTAGGGGGCTTCCCCTTTAGTTTTTTCCCATAAGAGGAAGAAACAGTCACTCAGTGGCTCATTCCTTGGATCTACAAGTGGTGAGATGATCACTAGTGTTTGGTTTGTGGGTAGGAGTAAGAATGTGTGGGACTGGAGATAAGAAGTAGGGAGGCCACCCATCTTAAGATCCATGGTACATGCATCTCAAGCATCTCAGACCTCTTCTATCATTGCTTGTGCCATGGAAAACACACCCTAATATCTCTTTCATTGGATCTTTTTACTTTCACTATCCTTGAGTCCTTCCACACTCAGACATGAGGAAAATCCCATTAGGAGAGCTGGTCTGTGGGTGTCCATCCCGCTCTGTCCTAGGAGCTCTGGTTCTGCACAGTCTCAATGAGCTCAACTAGACAGATGGTGTGAGGACAAAGGACACAGCACTTGAGAGCCTGTGTGCCAGAGCAGAGAAGGAAGTGACTGAGAGCCAGGCTCTGAGGTCAGACCATCCACTCCTACTTCTAGCTTGTAATGTGGAACAAACCTCTCTTTCCAGTCCTTATGTTTTTACCTATAACACACAGGTAATAACATTTCCTTCAGCGAATTGCCGTGATATTAAGCTAAAGTTGTAGGAACAATGACTAGAATATACACATTACTGAATACATATTAGGCATTAATATTATTGCAAAGGTTAGGAAATCACCCATACGGACATATTCTATTACAGATATTTTTTTCTTAGCCATGTGGAGATTCAGTTAACAGGATAAGAGAGGAGGTTTGTCCAAGGAATTTGATGTCAAAATTGTTATCAGATCCCTCTCGAAATTTTCAGATTGTAACTGGCTAATGACCAATACATGCAGGACATATCCTCCCTGGGTTAGGTCTAGGAGGTGGTAGCACAGCAGGGAATGCTTCCTGGGTTAACTGTGTCCTGCTGTGGCCACAGTGTGGGTGACAGTGCAGATGGTGGTCCCCTCCTCAAGCTGAGAAGCTAGGCAAGTGTCCTAAGGTGGGAGAGAGGCAGAGGTGTACAGGGCACAGAGAGTGCTTGCATGGAGATTTGTGCCTGGAGATAGGGGAGGTGGAGGACGCAGCTGCATCCTGAGACTTAGACTTCACAGAGCAGGCAGGTTAGGAATGAGCAGTGTGTCTCATTTGATGGGGCTTCAGCACTCTTAACAGGCTTTTAACAGGGGCCAGATAGGACAGTGTGAAAGCGCTGAGTAACCCTTGGAGCAGTCACATGAAGAACATGTTGACGCAAATGCCCAGCACTGAGAAGGGAAAGTGGACACCGAATCCTGCCCCTAAACAGGAACCTATTTGTGACTGATATGTTCTAGGAACGGGGGGTTCAGGTTTCTCCACTGGAGTGTCACTGAGCATCTGTGGTCACACTCCCGGGCAGGGGAGGTCACAGGTCCAGGAGGACCTGCCCAAAACAAAGCTGACTCCATGGTGGTTTTGGTTTTGTAATTTTTTTCATTTAGATTTTATTTCTTTTAGTTTGTCTTTTCCATTTTTTTCTTTGTTTCATTTTGTATTAAAAGTGAGAGTAGGGGGAGAAAAAACTTGAAGCTAGGGGACAGGAAAAGAAAAAAATCAAAGTATATTTACAAAAATAATGTTAAAAAATTAAAAAAACAAAACAAAACAAAGCCAAAAGCCAGGAGGTGGTGGTGCACACTTTTGATCCTAGCATTCTGGAGGCAGAGACAGGCAGATCTCTGACATCCAGGCCAGCCTACTCAATAGAGTAAGTTCCAGGACATCCAGGGCTACACAGAAAAGCCCTGTCTCAAAACAAACAAACAAATAAACAGATGATTGAAGGAGAAATATTTAGAGGCAAGAGGTGCATGGAAACTCTAATGAAATCTTGGGAGAGATCATGGCTCCTGATATGGTTTGAAAGAAAGGATGATTGTGAGGGTGATGAGCAGTGACTGGTTAGGAGGGAGGATGGGGACAGGCAAAGTGAAGACTGGGGATGGCTTCAAGTCTCTTTCATGTTTCTACTCCTATCAAAAATAACTCCTACCTTAACCAATTGTCTTGTTCACTAGCATAGGAGTAGAACACCAGTTCAGACTATTTTGAATAGTGTTTGGAAATTTCATTAACATGTCTTTCCTTGAGCATATGTTTGTATGTGTCTATGTGCTTACATATTGTTTCAGAATTATACTTAATATTTGTATTGCTGGGCAATGCATTAAATGTATTCAACCTTAGGGAGCACAGCCAAGCACACACTAAAGGGGTCATTTTAATTTTCTCCCCCATTGGATCTACTCACACTTGTTAATACTAGACATGCGTTACTGTAGCAGTGCTGGTAGGTGTGTGGGGACGTGAGACTGAGAAGCAGAGGTGGGCATGCCTCTGTGGTGTTCCTCTGCAATGTCCAGATGAGTGATGGTGCTGAGAACCTCCTACCCTCATGAGTGCCTAATAGACAGCTGCCTCCGGGAAATGCCTTCAATAGTGTTCGCTGTTCTCCTGGAGTGTCCGATGTCATGTTTGTGCTTTTCTAAGTCTTTGTATAAATATTTTGACTATTTTTTTTTTAGGGGAGTTTTCTAGCTTACCATTATTTTTTTCCTCCATGAAAAGTACTTTTTTGTGCTCCTTTAAGAAAACTGCTTACCCCAAAATGGCAAAGATATTTATCAGGTTTGATTCTAAAAATTTTGGTTGCTTTAGATTTACTCCTTAAATCCACAGTGTACCTTCAATGGATGTTTTGTGTGCAGAGGGAGGTGAGATTTTCCTGACGAAGAGACAGTGTCCCCAGTGCATACATGCACTCCTATCAATCTTCATTTGACTGTATGTGCATGGGCCTGGGTTTTATTTGTTCTGTCCTTTTCATTTATTTGTTTACTAGTTTTTTGCATGTCAGTGGTATCCATGCCTCTGTCTTTCTTTCTTTCTTTCTCTCTCTCTCTCTTTCTTCCTTTCTTCCTTCTTTTCTTCCTTCCTTCCTTCCTTTCTTCTTTTCTTTCTTTCTTCTTCTTTTCTTCCTTCTTCCTTCCTTCCTTCCTTCCTTTCTTTCTTTCTTTCTTTCTTTCTTTCTTTATTTCTTCCTTTCTTTCTTTCTTTCTTTCTTTCTTTCTTTCTTTCTTTCTTTCTTTCCCTGTGTGTGGTTAGAGATTGATATGCAAACCTTCCTCAGTTGTTCTCTTAGTCTTATTCATTGAGGCAGGGTCTCTCAGTTGACTCTAGTGCTCTTCATTTCAGCAAGTGTAGCTTATCCCTCTTGCTGAGGGGATTTCCTGTCTCTGCCTTCCCAGAGATGGACTGAGAGTTTGTGACAGCATGTGACCTGTCCTGTGTTGTGTGGTGTTTCCCTGAGTTATGTGAGATGCTTTAGATAGTCATCACAATCCCGAGCCATGACTGTCATCAGTCTCATTTGATAACTTAAGAGACTGAGGCTTTGGGAGGTTCATAACTTGAGAAGAGTGCATAGGATCTGACCACTGAGCTCAGAACCAAGTCTTTCTTCTTCTTTTGAATAAAAGCTATTATTTTTTTATTTTATGTATATAGGTTTCTGCCTATATGCATGCTTGTTTACAATGTGTGTGTTTGGCCTGTGGAGGTGAGACCAGGGAGTCAGATCTGCTGGAAATAGAGTTAGACACAGCTTTGAGCTGTCTGATCCCCTGGGACAGCACTCAGTACGTCACCCTTGAGCTTCTCCTCAGCCTGTATCTTCCCTTTCTGCCTCTACCACTGCCACATGTCGGGTGACACATAGAATAATGAATTCTCTTACAGCCTCCACCATGTGGATAATTCCAGTGCAGAATCAAACTTGGGTTTCTGAGTTCATCCTGCTTGGCTTTTCCAGTGACCCCACTACCAACAGCATCCTCTTCATTGTCTTCTTTCTCATCTACCTGAGCTCAGTCCTGGGCAATGGGCTCATCATCATGCTAGTCTGCCTGGACACACAGCTGCACACTCCCATGTACTTCTTCCTCTGTACCCTTTCCCTGTTGGATATGAGCTATGTCACCACCACCATGCCCCAGATGTTGGTTCATCTTCTTGCTCACTCTCAGACCATCTCCTTTGTTGGCTGCTGGCTGCAGATGTATGTGTTTGGTGCCCTGGGTATAACTGAGTGCACCTTCTTTGTTGTCATGGCTTATGACCGGTATGTGGCCATTTGCTATCCACTGCGTTATACTGTCATCCTCAACTGGGGCCTGTGCATACGGTTGGCAGCAGGGTCTTGGATCTGTGGTTTCTTTTCCTCTTTGTTGCACACTTTCTTCACCATGAGTCTGCCATATTGTGGGCCCAACAGGGTTGACCACTATTTCTGTGAAGGTCCTTCAGTGCGTAGCCTGGCTTGCATGGATACCCATCTCATTGAGATGGTAGACTTGGTCTTGAGTGTTTTCGTGGTTGTTATTCCAATTTCCCTCATTGTGGCTTCCTACATTTATATTACCAAGGCAATTCTCAAGATCAAGTCCACCCAGGGCCGCTGCAAGGCTTTCTCTACCTGTGCCTCCCACCTGACTGTGGTCACATTCTTCTTTGCTCCAGCCACTTACATCTACATGAGGCCCAACTCCAGCTACTCCCCTGAGCGAGACAAGCAGATCTCACTCTTTTACAATGCCTTCACAGCTTTGCTCAACCCTGTGGTCTACAGTCTGAGAAACAAAGATATCAAGAGGGCATTTCTCAAGGTGATGGGACATGGTAAGGTGGACTTGTGAACTAGGATCCTGTGAAGCTGGAGTTAGAGTATTCACTATTCAAGAAAAGTACAGTGTCTTTATTTTGTGAAATTGACTTGTGCATTTGAACCAAGGTAATACTTAGTAATTGGGACAAAACAGCATGAAACAATGTTGCTGTCTGATTGACAGGTGGCACTAAAGTGTAATTTCAAACACCTCCATAATGTTACTGGATTGTAATGGCAATGGTTCATTTGTTGCTCATGTTTGTAGCTCTTGGGCGTGACCTTCTCTGCTCTCATATCCATCCTGAAGGAGGAACCTTATATCCAACATGTTATCTGTCTTAGGGTTTTACTACTGTGAATAGACACCGTGACCTGGGCAACTCTTAAAAGGACAACATTTAATTGGAGCTGGGTCTCAGGTTCAGAGGGTCAGTCTGTTATTATCAAGGGCATAGGGAGCATGGCAGTTTCCTGGCAGGCATGGTGCAGGAGGATCTGAGAGTTCTACATCTTCATCTGAAGGCTCCTAGGAGAAGACTGGCTTTCAGGCAGTTAGCATGAAGGTCTTAAAGCCCACAACCATAGTGACACACCTACTCCAACAGGGCCACACCTCCAAATAGTGGCACCCTCTGGGCCAAGCATATTTAAACCACCATATCATCCTATAACAGAAGGTAAGAAAGAGTGGAAAAACTCATAACGACTCAGCTTTTCAACAGTGGTATCCTCTTCTATTTCCACCCATTCTTGTGGCCAAAGCAAGTAGTATTGTCCAGTTTGACAGCAGGAGGTGAGAAGTTTTTTGTCTGTTGAGAAGTAGTACATGTGGCCATAGTCTGATATGTTGGTTTCCATACCTACAAGGCAGCAAGCCATATGCATCATGTAACCTGGTGTAGTTCACAGGAAACAACAGCATGTCTATAAACCAACACAAAACATGGCAGCTGTGGATAGACAACAGAAGGCTGAGGCAGTGTATGCTAAGTACCCCAGCATGTGGTGCCATGACAAAGTTAAGCTTACAGTATGTGGCACAGAATCAATGCAGCTCAGAGAGCAAGCATCACATAAATGTTCAGTGTGGTCTATGGGTAATCATGGTGACCTCTTCTGTGAAATGATGCATTGCTGAAAGAGAAGGAACTGGGTTTTCATCAGAACCTCCCAACATCTGCTCTAAGTTACATGCAGCATCCAAGGGTGTGTCTTACCTTTGACTGTCCACAGCTGGTTCCCTTTCAACCCTATGATGGCCACGGGTATGACCTATCATCTGCAGAATAGCTCTTCCCTAACCAGTCAGTAAATTCTCCTTTGTGGTTCAGTACCCGAACTGCTCTTTTTCTAGTGTGGCCTCAACTCCTGGTTTTATTCTGTGGCCACATATTTTGGAGACTGGGCACCCTTCATTCAATGCTCAGTACTACTGTTTACTTATATTTTTATGTTTTGAGAAGTCTGGAATATCATAGGCCCTCGAATATTTGATCTCCCTGCCTCCACCTCTCCAGTGGTGCATCGGGCACCACACCTGAGAGAATTTTTGATTCTTTGATGATGTAATTTGATTATAAAAATTTTCAAATTGGTAAAATCCAATTCATACACTTTTTTCCCCTAGTGAGACAGATTCACTCTATGTGACCCTGTCTTGCCTAGAACTCACTGTGTAGACCCTGCTAGCCTCAAAGTCATAAAGATCCTCTAGCCTCCAGCCTTCATAAAGACATTAAAGGCATACTCCGCCACTCCCGGCAAAAAGCCCTTGGATCTCTTCTTAATTTTCACACTATCTAAGAAGTTTTTTTTTTTGATCCCATATTATGGAAATTTATTCCTGTGTTTTGTTTTCAAAGTTTCTTTTAGGTTTTTATTTTAATTTTTTTCTACTTACTTTTTTAAATGGTTACTTATTTAAAAATTGTATACAATGAGCCCCAATCACACTGACTTCCTACCTTCTCAGATGTACTCCCTGACCCTCATGCCCTCCCCCACCAAGAAAAAGAAAAAGAAAAGTAAATAAAGGAAAGCCACACCAATCTAATTAGTGTTTCCCGTGTACTGACTAGAGCACTGTTAAACTCTCAGTGTCCCCTCCCTAAAAGATAACTGAGTCCTTCCTCAGCCCCACCCCATGCTAGAAGCCATCCACTGTGAAGAGCTACACGTTGGGGTCCCATCACTCTTTTTGTGAGTTCTCTTCAATGAATTCCTGTCTACAGTATTTCTCTTTCTTGGTGTGTGTGGGTGGGAGGAAGGTTGTCCAAGAAGATTCAGTGTCTCTCATAGTCAACTATGAGTGCAGTTGTCACTGATACCACTGCAAAGGAAGCTAGCTCCGTTACCCATCACAGCCAACAGCAGCCTGGATCATTGACTTCCATGGTTCCATGGTACTGGTGACAGCGTGGCACATGGACACCAACATGACACTGAGCTGCAGAACAGACCACTGGCATTCATATGGGCAACAGACATCAACATGGAATGGGGCAGCAACAGGAACTTCTGACATCAGCATGTCCTCTGACTGTAACATGAACCATGGACACCAAGATAGCCTCTGGTGGCAGTATAGACTGTGGAGGTTTTTCAGGGCTGCCCAGTTCAGACAATAAACCGTTCTCCATCTTGCTCAACACTGTCCTTCTCCCATCAGGACAAGCAGTGTGGAGGCTCCATGTTGCAGGCTGTCCAGGCGAAGGGCCAGCCCTATTCAACAATGACATGTTGATGTAGCCACACTCTCCTAATGCTCCCATAAGCTTTGCCACCTCTTCTGCCATTTCACCATTCTCCTTCCAATTTCATGAGACCTCTGTCTAAAAGTATCTTCCCAATTAGGGCTGCCTGTTTAAAAATGCTGTTCTACAGATACTGCAGGCTCTGCAAATCCCTCCACCACCCTCATGTCCCTGCTTAGAGCCTCTGTGTGTCTCTCAGGCTCATCAGAGCTGCTGTGTGGTCCTGAAGGTTCCAAAAGCTACTGCCATCTTGAATCCAATTCCTCTTTTAGGGTTTGATCCATTCTGAATTATTTTTGTGGAAGTGTATATGGGAAGGGCTAAATTATATTCTTTTCAGGTAGATTTCCAAGTTAGTAATCTACATTTTTGGAAAATATTATGCTTCCCACAGTGAAAGATGTTTATGTCCTTAACTAGTATAATGTCAATAAGTTTTAGTGCTGGTGTCTGAAGTGACAATCCTAGTCTACTAGATTCTATGATCCTTCTTGCTTGTTATGGCTTTGTGGATGGTTTCAAAAGTGTTAAATGTGAGTTCTTGCCTTTGTCTTCTTTCAAGAGACTGATCTTGTTTTAGTCCCTTGTTTATTTCTATGAAGACACTGTTGCCATGTCAACTCTTGAAAAGGAAAGCATGCAATGTGGCCTTGCTAACACTCTTATGGGTTTCCTCCATTATTTATCACCATGGCAGGGGATCGAGGCACTCATGGCTCTGGAGCAGTAGCTGAGAGCCACATCCTGATCCACAGATAGAAAGACACTGGACTTAGCATAGCCTTTTGAAACTTCAAAGTCCTCTTCCAGTCACACATTTCTTCCAACCAGGCCATGCCTCCTAACTCTTCTAATCCTTCCAAAGTGTCCCACTTCTTGGTGACAAAGTGTTCGAATATATGAACCTATGGGCCATTCTTATTCCAACCCCCACAGGCCTCTTCTGAGCCCCTTGCACTTCACACTGAACTTTAAGATCCACTTGGCAATTTCAAGAGAGTGGTGCTAGGATTATGATAGAGGCACATTGAATCTGAGTATCTGTTTAGGATATTGACATCTTATCAATGTAGTGTTCTGCTATGTGAACCACAAGCCTTCAAATGACAAAGTGAACTCACTGTCTGTGGTGGTTTGAATAGGTATGGCTCCGATAGATTCATGCATTTGAACACTTGGCTATAGGTTTTAATTTTTTCAACCTCTATTTTGTAAGGGTTCTTGAATATTTAAATTTCCTTTTAGCCCACCATCCATCAGAGGCAATGGGAAAGAAAGGTTAAGATATGAAGGAAGTGGATGTGTTTAGAAATAGTTCTTTGGAACAAATCTAGTCTGTGTTGTCAGAATATATACTGTTATTCTACTTTTGTGATGTCAGGGTAATAAACAGAATCAGCAGCAGTGGCACAGCCTTGTAGACCAGGCCTCCACCAAATCCGCAAGAGTCAGCAGGAGAGACCAGCATCACCAGGGACTCTAGGAGAAGTTCTTTGCTGTGCCTCTCTCAATGAAGTGAAGATCCATGAAGGTGCAGGACCAAAGGAGGGTTGTAAAGCTAGTTATGTAGGCCTCTCATTACTGTCTGTTGAGTCCTGTTTATGCTAACTCCAAACATCATGTGTCCTCCCATGGGTCTTACCTTAGACATGAGTCTGTCTTAGCAGAACTGCACACGAGTCTGTACTCGAAGTGGCAAGAAGCCTTCAGAACACAACCAGAAAGTTTTTGGTGAGTTTCTTTTTATGAAGTCATGGCAAACATTGATCAATAAACAATGGTGAGGTATACAAATGACATCTGGTATCATCTACTGTCTTTTGGGTTATATTCATGTTTCTTTTATACACCATGTGCCCTTTCACGTGTCCTTTTCAGCAAAACATCCTTTCACCTATGTCTGCTTTAATGAAACATTCTTTGACATGACTGACTTTCCAAAGAAAACAGACATTTCCACTCTATTTGGCCATAGGTCATGGCACTATTAGGAGACTTGGCCTTACAGGAGGAGGTGTGGCCTTGTTAGAGGAAGCATGTCACTATGGAGGTGAGTCTTGAGCTCGTATATGTTCATGGTACACCAGTGTGATACACAGTCTCCTGCTAACTATGGATCAAGATTTGGAACTTTTGGCCCCTTCAGCACCATGCCTGATTGCATGTTCCATGCTTCTGGCCCTGACGATAATGGAATAAGCCTCTGAAACTATAAGCTAGCCCCAAATAAATGTTTTATTTTGGGTGATGTAGAGATAGCTCAGAGGTTGGAATCACTTTTGGTTCTTGCAGAACACCTGGGTTTAAGTCCCAGGTCTACCTGTAATCCACATGGTAGCTAACAACTACCTATAACTCCAGAGGAATGCATCTAACACCTTCTTCAGATCTCCAAAGGCAGTAGGCAAATAGGGGTACACATGTATACATGCAGGCAAGGCACTCATACACATAAACAAACAAACTGAATATAAAAAAAAGTTTTTTTTTAATTTTTTGTTTTTTAATAAGAGCTGCTGAGGGTATGTTGTCTCTTCACAGCAATAAAACCCTAAGACAGAAGTTGGTACCAGGGACTGGCGTATTACTGTGATAGGCCTGACCATGCTTTTGTTTGGAGGAATGTGGATTTTGGAACTTAGGATTAGGAAAGCAGTGGAATGTTTCAAGTGGGGCTAAATGGGCCATACTAATAGGAACATGGAAGACATTGGTGTTGAGAACTATGGAAGCTTGGCTCAAGAGGTTTCATAGCCAAAGAATGTTAATATGTTGCCTAGAGATCATTCTTGTGATATTTTTGTGGCTGCTTTTTTGTCCTTATCTGAAGTGTGTGCCTGTGGCTACGATACAGATATTTAGATTAATTGTATTGTCTGTCAAAAGAAAAGTATAAAACAACCTATCTTAGATTCTATTTTGTAGTTCACACTTATGAAGAGAGTTTTGATGAAACAGAGCAAGCTTGGTAAGGAAAAATATACAATGTATGGTTCAAGGGTTAAAGGGGCACCAGGAAGTAGAATAGAGTTAAACCCTGTGCTCAAGGAGACAAACAGATTAGAGACACAGAATGGAATTAAGGGCGTGGTGGCCTCAATGGTAGCAAGATCCCACACAGCTAAGCTTCCATCTTGGGAAAAGGAATTAAAGAAAAGGTTATGTCTAGGCATGGTAACATATAGCTTTAAATTTCTCCACTCAATAGACAGAGGCATGCAGATCTCTGAGGTTAAGATCAGTCTATAGAGCAAGTTCTAGGACAGCCAAGCTTAGATAGTGAAGGAAATCATTGAAAAGAGAGAGTTGGTGAAGATGTTCTAGAACAAGGGAGCCACAGAATTTCTCAGGAAGCAGCAGAACTTGGCAGTTTCAGCAACATGTATCTGACTTTAGAGTCAAGAATAAAAGAAAGGGGTTGTGGAATTTCCCTCCATGACTAAGGAAAGTCACTGAGGCCAGGCATGTAGCAGGAGTGTCCCTGCATGAAGACCCAGAGAGGTCACTGTGTAAAGCTGTGAAAGGCTATCGTGTGAAGCTGTGAAGTTGACACCTAGAATGCCTTGGAGACCCCAAGATGTTGGAGATGCCAGAGTTGTATCATATCTGTCAAGGAAAGCTATTAACTGCGCTTGGAACCAGCACAAGTGAGAGAAGTGTATTGCAGTCAACCAAGCTGAAGCACTTGGAGATCTGAAGAACATTTTGGCATCAGACATGGAGATGTGGGATTTAGAGTTTGCCCAGCTGGCTTTTGGTCTTGCTTTGGTCCAGTATTTCCTCCCTATCCTTCCTCTCCTCCGTGTTGGAACAGTAATGTTTATCCTGTGCCACTGTATGTTGGGAGTATGCAATATATTTTTTATTTTGATTTTATAGGGGATTACAATTAAGAGACTGCATGAATCTTAGAAGAGTTTGAACTTTGGACTTTTAAAACAAACTTGAGACTGATATAGACTATGGGGACTTTTGAGGTTGGACTGAAGGCATTTCTGGATTATGATATGACTACAAGGCTTTGGGGACTGGAAAGTGGGATGTGGTGGTTTACATAGATAACATCCCAATGTATTTGAAGGCTTGGCTATAGGGAATAGCTGTATTAGGAGCCATGGGCTTATTACAAGGGGTATGGCTTTGTTAGAGGAAGTATGTCACTGTGGAGACATAGCTTTGAGGTCATACATACTCAAGGTACTCCAGGGTAGTATATAGTCTCTTTATGATGTCTGTTGATCAAGACATAGAACTCTTTCCTCCTTCAGTACCATGTCTGCCTGCAGGGTGCCATGCTTTTTTTCATGTTGATAATAGACTTAAACTCTGAACCTCTAAGCTAGCCCCATTAAAGGTTTTTCCTTATAAGAGTTGCCATGGTCATGCTGTGTCTTCACAGCAATAACATGCTAAGACTGTACCCATATATGTGTATACATACAAGTAAATGTACATATAAATACATATGCATATATATCTTCATATATATGGCTTGTTTTCTTTAATTATTTTTTACATTGGTGCCCATAATTAATAGGGCAGGTATGTGCTGAGTCACAAAACTGTCTTCATCAAATATAAGTGTGCACCCACAGACATCTTTAGCAGACCATAAAGGCATAAGAAAGTGGCCCAAGTGCTTTACTACTGCTGCATCCTCACCACAACATGAGCCTGTGGTCCCCATGTATAGTTCTCTGTGATGTATTAAGGAGGACCAAAGTCATGCTGGTTACACATGGTTCTGTGTGACATGCCTTCCCCAACTAAAAACGGGCAGAGGAGCACTGTGTCCTATTTGTGGAATCTATCAGAAGACAGTGGTGAGGAGAAAACTTCCCAGGGGACAGAACACTATGCAGGACATTTGGTTATTCCTTTGGTTTAGAAGGAGAAATGTCTTCCAAGTAAGGGTCTATATTGATGAGGTCGTTGTGACTCACAGGTTGGTTATCTGGTCATGAAAATCCATGGACTATAATTGCAAAATTGGAGAGAATGTGGAGAGATCACTGGGTAGCCTTCTTAGAAATAGGAAACCATGTTAAGATGTCTTTGTCTCATTTGGATTTGCATCAAAAGTGTCCTCAACAGGGAAGGATGTGAATAACTACATGGATGGGCTGGCATTGCCTGCAGACAACCTGCCAGCCTTTCCCTGGCCATCCCTCACTGCTTGTTATGGTTGCCCTCACTTCCTTCTCCAGATACTGTAAAATGAATTCTTTTTAATATGAGTGTAAATAATAGAATTAATCCAGCAGCTTTGCTTCTTTGTCTCTGCTAGTCCCCTACAACACACAGAGAACACAAGATTTATTTCAAGCTGCACCTCAATAGCTGAGAAGATAAAGGATCTACTTCTTCCTCTAAGTGTCCCAGTCATGGTTTCATGATACCAGAATCAACATTATTATTGATCTAGCTCTTTGGCTTCACATGCTTATTTTTATGGTGTCTTTTCAGACACTGTCCTCATCTTGACCTGAAATTCTTTTCTGTCTCTCTCCTCCCCTGGCTGACGTAACCTTCCTTCCTATTCTGTCTTCTTCTCAGCCATTGTGTGATCAGCATTCATTGACAAGGCAGAGAATAAGTGGTAAGAATTGCTTATACAAACATGAGACAGGAGATTTTCTGGATTTAAACAAGATAGGAGAACAGAGAAACCAGCATTTGAATAATACAATGGTAAACTTTCACAATGTACAAAAACATTATGCATACAAGACACAAATCGAGAAAACCTTTTGAAGTAGTCATCTTCTGAAATGAGCCAATTCTCATATGGTCTATTAATGAGGCATTGTCATCTGGGGGGCTAATTAGGAAGTCCCTGGTTGCAAGAGCTGTGGATCTGCAGGCTTCTTCTTTCTCAAAGCTCGCCATTTTCTCCTTCAGGCCTGTGGGTCCCCCTGGTGCAGAATGAAACCTCTCAAGTTTCACTTTTCCTTCATGCTGACCTCAGGGTAATCTCATGACCCCTGTGGGTCAAGCCCAGCTCTGAGCTGCAAGAGAGATTTTTGGTTAGAGCCCAGGTCTAGCCAGTAGTTTGCAATCACAAAATTAAGCATGTGATAGACATGGTAGAGTCCGTCTCATCTAGGACGCAAGTGGCCAGGTCCTGGAGTTGGTTCTACCATTCACTAGCTGGGTGACCTTTGTCAAACTGCTCATGTCTTCTGGGTCATTGTCCGTTATCTCAGCATGGGCAGGTAGGGCCATGCTTGACACTCTCTTGTTGATGCTGTCATTAAAAACAAAACAACAACAACAAAAAAAAACCAGGGTGTGCAGTCCCTGGGAGCAGCCATGAGGCTGTGCCATGTCTACCTACCTTTTTGAGTCCTAACTCTGTCGAGGAATTTTAAAAAAATTTTTTTTTCGAGACAGAGTTTCTCTGTGTAGCCCTGGCTTGTCCTGGAACTCACTCTGTAGACCAGGCTGGCCTTGAACTCAGAAATCCTCCTGCCTCTGCCTCCCAAGTGCTGGGATTAAAGGCGTGTGCCACCACTACCTGGCGAAGAATTTTTAATTTTAACATCCAAAGACCGTCAAGGATTGTGTGACCCAGCTGGCATGACATGTTTAATTCCTCTGTCTGGAATACTTACAAGCCCTTAGTGCACACCTTCAATCCCTAACACTGAAGGTAAAGTTAGTTTGTAGAAGGATGCAACTATGTTCAAAATGATGTCTAATTGAGTTGTGGACAAATGATGAATTAGAGAAAGATTTGACAGAATGAGTCAGAAATAGGATATGCCAAACTCACAGCACAGGAAAGAGAGGTGACTTAATAGAACAATGCAGAGAGAGAGAGAGATAGAGAGATAAATAAAGATATTGAAAGAAAGAAAGAAAGATAGACAGACAGACAGACAGACAGACAGATAGATAGATAGAAAGAAAGACATAGAGAAAAAGAGGAGGCAGTTTTCCTGGGACAATTGTACAGGACAGGTTGCAGTTGAAGACAGAATGAGCCAGAGAATGAGAAGGAGCCAGAAGATTAGAACAGATTGCCATACTTAGTTTGAGACCAAGCAGAGCAATTCAGCATAAAGCTAAGACAATCACGTTTTAATCAGCCACCTTTGAGAGGCCTTTGACCAGAACAGCTGAATTGAACTAGCCAGCCAGAGTTCAAAAATGCCAGAAAAGTGAGTGTATTTAGCAGCAAGCTCCTAACATGACAATTTCATCTGAGGAAATAAAACTGGCATGTACACTTTTTATCAGAAAGGTGTAACATCTCCCCTCTTCCCATTTTTTTCTTGTTGGTCTCTTTCTTTTGCAGGATCCCAAATATACTTTCTGTGAGAGTTGGGCCTCTTTCGCTTTTATCAAGTACCATTCCTATCATGTGACTACTTTTCTGCCATTTATAGACATCCCTGTCTAAGTCAAATGTTCTCTCTCTGTCTCTCTATGTCTCTGCCTCTGTCTCTCTCTCTGTGCCTCTCTGTGTCTCTGTCTATCTCTCTCCTCTTGTCATGAATCTATAATAAAATCTGCATGAATAAAATCAACACAGCCAGGGGGGATGTATCATCCTACTAATCAGTTCTGTCTGCTTCTCTCTGAACCCTGTCTCCTTATTGATCCTGGGTGAGAAGAGTCTGTCTGGATTCGACTGCCTGTCCAGAGCTCATGGGGATCATCAGCACTAGTCAGAAGAGCTGAGGTCAGTGCTGTGGAACAATGCTTAGTAACAGCACTGCAGGGGCCAGAGCTGAGGCCAAGACAATTCTCATTAGTGGTGATTGCCAATTACTGATGGGAAATACACCCATCATGGTCCATGTCAAGGATGCCAACATGCCACCAAACAACAGTTGAGATCACAATATCACTATACAGTATTTAAACCAGCAAATGCACCACACTAAAAAAACAGCTAGAACACAGACCACAGGAAAATATAGTCGATCATCAGGATATGAAGAGTTTTGGAGCTTTTGTTGCTCTTTTTTTTTTTTAATGTTACAAATCAAACTGTAGCCTCAAACTTTCTACTTATGTGGGTGTTATAGAGCTGAATACCATTCTCAGGTATCTGACTTTATTCCATTATAATTCACTTAATTGTCACTTATATAATTAACTTTTAATATTTGCTGTTTTCATTGAGCAGCTCACAGAACTTCTTTTTTGTTTGTTTTCTTTGGTTGTTTTTTTCCAAACATGTGTTCTCTGTGTATTCTCAGCTGTCTTGGAACTTGCTATGTAGACCAGGCTGGCTTTGAACTTATAGAAACCCAAATGCCTCTGCCTTCCAAGACTTGGGATTAAATTCGTGCACTACCACCATCCTGTGCTCACATGAATTTTAAAGTCTTATCAATGTAACCATAAAGGACTATGTAATCCATAATTCTCCTCCAGTATACTTAGGAATCTGAGACTCAGACAGAAGGCAGGGATGGCGTCTCAACATCATGGACCATCGGCCAGTACTTGGGGCAGGTGCAGCACATCATCACATTTTAGTCTAGCAAGCCTGCAAGGGAAGAGGTTACTTCTGGAATTCTACAGAAGAGGGAACCAAGGCTTCAGAATAACAAGTTAGAGAGCATGCTCCAGAGTTCGATATATTTGGTCCTCAATTTTTATTTACATCTAAGAGACATGAGCTCCTGGGACAGTTTCCTTTGTACACTGTCATGGGGATGTCATGTTTGACCTGCATGTTGATGTTTCATGGTTGACTCCTTTTCTTCTTTGTCTCTTCTTATGTGTATGAGCATTTTGCCTCCAACTCCACACACATGCTTGATCCCTGAGGAAGTCACAAGGAGTACCAGAACTCAAGATATAGATGGCTGTGGGCTGCCATTTGGGTGCTGGGAACCACACTGGGGCCTCTTCAAGAGCAGTACATTGTCTTTTTATGATAGCTAACCTCCAGCTCCCATTGTTTTGTCTCTTCATTAGCACCAGAGTGGCTCATAACATACTCAGATATTATACAGCAGGGAAGGGAGGACTTTGACACTAGACATGTGTTCCTGCAGCCATGCTGGTAGGTATGGGGGGATGTGAGACTGAGAAGCAGAGGTGGACGTGGCTCTGTGGTGTTCCTCTGCAATGTCCAGATGAGTGATGGTGCTGAGAACCTCCTACCCTCATGAGTGCCTAATAGACAGCTGCCTCTGTGAAATGCCTTCAATAGTGTTCACTGATCTCCTGGAGCATCTGATACTTTTCTAAGTCTTTGTATAAATATTATGAGTACTTTGGTTTTTGGTTTACTGACTTACCATAGATTTTCCCTTCATAGAAAGTGGCCTTTTGAAGCAAGTTTGCCGTGGCTTAATCTAAAGTGCTAAGTATATTTATCACATTTGATTCTAAAAATTAAACTGTTTCAGATTTACCACTCAAATATACAGTGCACCTAGAATTGCTTTTTGTTTTAGTTGGCAGAGTGATATTGAAGTAAATGTGTAAAAAATAATTTTTATGCTTAAATACCAGCAGGACACATCAGCACTCCCTGGGAAGGCTACATTTTTCCTGTGTATTGCACAAAAGAACATCTGTCATTACTCATATGACTGTAAGTGTGTGAGCCTGTGTCTGACCGACATTGGTTCTATCTTCTTCATCTGTTTGTTTACTCTCTCTGCAAAGTCTAGTGTTAGTCCTTGTACCTGTGTGCTTATCCTTGTGTGTGTGTGCACATATGTGTGCATGTGTGCATGCCCATGCATTTGTGTATGTTGTGTGTGTGTATGTTGTGTGTGTTGTGTTCATGCCTGTGTGAGTGCCTGTGTGTATGAGTGTGAGTGTGTGTGTATGTGTGTGTATGTGTATGTGTGTGGTCAAAGAGTGCCATGAATTCATCCTCAATTGCTCTCACCTTATTCACTGAGGCAGTCTCTCAGTTGAACCCAGTGCTCATCATTTCAGCGAGTGTAACTAGTTCTGTTGCTGTGGGCATCCTCTGTCTCTGCCTCCCCACAAATGGATCCAGAGTGTGAGAGATCGTGTGACATGTCATGTGTTGTGTGGTGTTTCCAGGAGTTATGAGAGATGCATTAGATATTCACCATGATCCAGAGCCATGAATGTCATCAGCCTCATTTGATAGGTGAAGAGACTGGGGCACTGAGAAGTTCAGTAACTTGAGAAGAGTGCACAGAATCTTTCCAACGAGCTCAGAATCACATCCCAGACTTTATTTATATTAAGTGTTATTTTTATTATATATGTATACACACACACATATATGGGTATTATCTATATGCATGTTTCTGCACCATGTGTATGTCTGGCTTGTGGAAGTGAGGAGGAGTCAGATCTCCAGGAACTGGAGTTAGACACAGCTTTGAGCTGTCTGGTCCCCTGGAACAGCATCAGTGCTTCACCGTTGAGCTTCTCCTTAGACTATATCTTCCCTTTCTGCCTCTATCGCTGGCATGTGTCAGCTGACACATAGAATAATGGATTCTCTTACAGCCTCCACCATGTGGATGATTCCAGGGAAGAATGAAAGTTGGGTTTCAGAGTTCATCCTGCTTGGATTCTCCAATGACCCCATGACCAACAGCATCCTCTTCATTGTCTTCCTTCTCATCTACCTGAGCTCAGTCCTGGGCAATGGGCTCATCATCATGCTGGTCTGCCTGGACACACAGCTGCACACTCCCATGTATTTCTTCCTCTGTACCCTCTCCCTGTTGGATATGAGCTTTGTTACTACCACTGTGCCCCAGATGTTGGTGCACCTTCTTGCTCACTCTCAGACCATCTCCTTTGCTGGCTGCTGGCTGCAGATGTATGTGTTTGGTGCCCTGGGTATGACTGAGTGCACCTTCTTTGTTGTCATGGCTTATGATCGGTATGTGGCCATTTGCTATCCACTGCATTATACTGTCATCCTCAATTGGGGCCTGTGCATATGGTTGGCAACAGGGACTTGAATCTCTGGTTTCTTTTGTTCTTTATTGCATACTTTATGCACCATGAATCTGCCATATTGTGGGCCCAACAGGGTTAACCACTACTTCTGTGAAGGTCCTTCAGTGCATAGCCTGGCTTGCATGGATACCCACCTCACTGAGATGGTGGACTTGGTCTTGAGTGTCGTTTTGGTTATTGTTCCAATTTCCCTCATTGTGGCCTCCTACATTCGTATTGCCATGGCAATCCTCAAGATCAAGTCCACTCAGGGTCACTGCAAGGCTTTCTCTACCTGTGCCTCCCACCTGACTGTGGTTACATTCTTCTATGTTCCAGCAAGTTACATCTACATGAGGCTCAATTCCAGCTACTCTCCTGAGCGAGACAAGCAGATCTCACTCTTTTACAATGTCCTCACAGCCTTGCTCAACCCTGTGGTCTACAGTCTGAGAAACAAAGATATCAAGAGGGCATTTCTCAAGGTGATGGGATATGGTAGGGTGGACTCATGAACCAGGATATTGAAGCCTCAGATGAACATTGCATAAGATGTTCATTGTTTAAGACATAGATGGTGTCTTTGTTGTATGTGAGCAATGTTGTATATTTGACACAACATATGTCTTGACTTGGGGATGTTTATGAAACTGAAAGGGTTACCTTGATGAACTGCAGTACTACAGAAAATAACACAATAATCTTAGGGGCTATAAGTGCAAAGACTCATTTGTTCACATTTGCTAGCAATTTATTGCAAATTTACTTCTGTAGTCAGTCTCAGGTCTCTCCTGAAAGAAGAGCCCTGTATACAGTACATTCAAGAATGGAAGAAAGGAATAGTAGATTAAACCTCTAACAATTGGCTTTTCAATAGTGATCTGCCTTTTTTCATGCCCTTTTTTTGCCATTGAAAGCATCAAGGTTCAGCCTGACAGCAAGAGGCTGGGGTATATTTTACTTCCACAGAGAAGCAATGTAAGTCACGTGACAATGGTCTGGTGTATATAGTTCCAGAACACAGACATGAGTAGTAAGTAGGGGTTATGTAGCCTGCCATATTTCCCCAGAAGCCAACTGCGTACATGTAAACCAACAGGAAACATACTTTTAGTGATACTGTAATAGAAACAGTATTGGCTGAGGTGCTGTATGCTAAGTAGTACATGACAAGTTGTCATTATTAAAATTATAGCAATAGTGTGTGGAACAGAAGGGGTACAGGCCAGAGACCAAACTTCCTGCCTAAATTCAATGTAGTCTGTGGTTCAACATGATGAAGTCTGCATTGGGTGGCCAAATGAAAGTTAAGGGAGCTGGGTTCATTGCAGAAATCCTAGCTTTTGCTGCAAGTGACGTGCAGCATCTGAGGACACGCCTCCCCTGTGACTGCTGCTGCTGCTCCTTTTCTATGTGGAGGGGTGGGCATCTTTGCCTATCAGCTCCAAAGTAGCTCTTGTCTGGCCAATCAGCAAATTCCTCTGCGATATAGGCTTGAACTATTTATTCTTTCCCTAATGATTTCTCCCTTCTGATTTTTTTCTTTAGCCATGTTTTGGGAAGGTGTTAATTCAATCCATTTATAGTTAGGATTTATTATTTATTTATGGATTTATATTCAGAGAAGGTTTTACATAACTCATGTTGGCTTGGAATTTTCAATGTACCTAAGAACAATCTGAAATTCAAGATTCAATTCTTGAATTTCAGATCTTCCTATCTCCATCTCCCAGTTACTATGATTATATGCTTCATGACAAAGATCTACTGATATTTCAGTCGCTGGACAATGTCTTTTGTATCATAAAAGTTTCACTTTTGTAACATCCAACTCAGCCACTTTGATCTCTTTATCTTTAAATATACCCAAGATAACATTTTCTGATGCAAGGTTCTGAAAATTTTTCTTACATTTTAAAAGTTTCATTTTGATTCACTTATTTTTTTGTAATTTTGTGCACAGTATGTGGCCAGGGTCCAGTTTCATCCTTTTGTTTGTGGATATCCATTGTCTCATCATTGTCTGTTGACAACAGTACTTGTCTCATTGAATGATATTTGTATCCTTGACTATTATTGGTTGACAATACATTCTAGAGCTTATGTTGACATGAGTAACACAATGCTATTCTGTTGTGACTCCATTTTGTGTTTGTTTACCCAGTTGTCCACCCTCTACCTCCCTTTCTACATCCCTTTTTACATTGCACATTTGTCTTGCCAGTGCATCTGAGATTTTCATGTTTTGTATTGACCAAAATAATTGTCACGATATGTCTGAAATGCCTGCTATTCTCTTTAGGAACAAGGAATTCAAGGTTGTTCTGACCCTCGTCTAACTCTGCTCTATCTCAGTGGTTTTTGCTGTTAAAATCTGTATCCCTGAAATTAGCCACCAAGAGGTTCTTCAGAGGCTCAAGCCCACTCTTGGTCTGACCATCAATAAAAAGGCCTTACCTGAGAAGCACCTAAAGAAACGTTCAACATCCTTAGTCATCAGGGAAATGCAAATCAAAACAACCCTG